>NC_058133.1:143008211-143038747 GCF_016433145.1 Gracilinanus agilis
AAACAAGGATGCCCATTATCACCTCTATTATTCAACATAGTACTAGAAACACTAGCAGTGGCAATTAGAGAAGAAAAAGAAATTGAAGGTATCAAAATAGGCAATGAGGAGACTAAGCTATCACTCTTTGCAGATGATATGATGGTCTACTTAAAAAATCCTAGAGAATCAACTAAGAAGCTTGTAGAAATAATCAACAACTTTAGCAAAGTTGCAGGATACAAAATAAACGCACATAAATCATCAGCATTTCTATACATTTCCAACACACTAGAGCAGCAAGAAGTAGAAAGAGAAACACCATTTAAAATCATCCCAGACAATATAAAATACTTAGGAATCTATCTACCAAAACAAACACAGCAATTATATGAAAACAACTACAAAACACTTTCCAAACAAATAAAACTGGATTTAAACAATTGGAAAGCCATTGATTGCTCATGGGTAGGATGAGCTAACATAGTAAAAATGACAATTCTACCCAAATTAATTTACCTATTTAGCGCCATACCTATCAAGCTACCAAAAAACTTCTTTAATGAATTAGAAAAAACTATAACAAATTTCGTTTGGAATAACAAAAGATCAAGAATATCAAGGGAAATAATGAAAAAAAATGTGAAGGAAGGGGGCCTAGCAGTACCAGATATTAAACTATACTATAAAGCAGCAGTCATCAAAACAATATGGTACTGGCTAAGAGATAGAGAGGAGGATCAGTGGAATAGACTTGGGGTAAATGACATTAGCAAGACAGTGTATGATAAACCCAAAGAGCCCAACTTTTGGGACATGAATCCACTATTTGACAAAAACTGCTGGGAAATTTGGAAAACAATATGGGAGAGATTAGGTCTAGATCAACATCTCACACCCTACACCAAGAAAAATTCAGAATGGGTGAACGACTTGAATATAAAGAGGGAAACTATAAATAAGTAAAGTGAACACAGAATAGTATACTTGTCAGATCTCTGGGAAAGGAAAGACTTTAAAACTAAGCAAGAGTTAGAGAAAATTACAAAATGTAAATTAAATGGTTTTGATTATATTAAACTAAAACGCTTTTATACAAACAAAAACAATGTAGTCAAAATCAGAAGGGAAACAACAAATTGGGAAAAAATCTTATAATGAAAAACTCTGACAGGGGTCTAATTACTCAAATATACAAGGAGTTAAAGCAATTGTATAAAAAATCAAGCCATTCCCCAATTGATAAATGGGCAAGAGACATGAATAGGCAATTTTCAGGTAAAGAAAGCAAAAGTATCAATAAGCACATGAGAAAGTGTTCCAAATCTCTAATAATTAGAGAGATGCAAATCAAAACAACTCTGAGGTATCACCTCACACCTAGCAGATTGGCTAAAATGAAAGAAGGGGAGAGTAATGAATGCTGGAGGGGATGTGGCAAAATTGGGACATTAATGCATTGCTGGTGGAGCTGTGAACTGATCCAGCCATTCTGGCTGGCAATTTGGAATCATGCTCAAAGGGCTATAAAAGAATGCCTGCCCTTTGATCCAGCCATACCATTGTTGGGTTTGTACCCCCAAAGAGATCATAGATAAACAGACATGTACAAAAAATATTTATAGCTGCGCTTTTTGTGGTGGTAACAAACTGGAAAAGGAGGGTATGTCCTTCAATTGGGGAATGGCTGAACAAACTGTGGTATATGCGGGTGATGGTATGCTAAAAGGAATAATAAACTGGAGGAGTTCCAGGCGAACTGGAGAGACCTCCAGGAACTGATGCAGAGCGAAAGGAGCAGAGCCAGAAGAACATTGTACACAGAGACTGATATACTATGGTAAAATTGAATGTATCGAACCTCTGTACCAGGAGCAATACAATGACCCAGGACAATTCTGAGGGATCTATGGTAAGGAACGCTGCCCACATTCAGAGGAAGGACTGCGGGAGAGGAAATATATAAGAAAAACAACTGCTTGAACGCATGGGTCGGGGTGGACATGATTGAGGGTATGGACTCGAAACTACCACACCAATGCACCTAACAACAATTTGGAAATAGGTCTTGATCAAAGACACATGACAAAACCAGTGGAAATGTGAATTGGCCATGGGTGGGGGGAGTGCGGGGGGTGGAGGGGAAAGTAGGAGCATGAATCATATAACCAAGTTAAAAATGAATATTAATAAATGTTTAAATTTAAAAAAAAAGAAAAAAAATGGTAGCCTAACTCAACTTTTTAATTCTGTTGACCACTGGCTTTCTAGAATGAATCATACTTCTCTTGCATAGGTCAGGAGGCGGGGCACTATAGGTTTAGACTAGAGTATATGCTGTTAGATTTATGTATTGTTGTGTTTTTCTTTTGTTTTGTTTTTTAATCTGTTTTATTAACAGTTTTTCTTTGTTACAAATGAAGAGGAGAAGAGGAGTATGTCATGATATGACTAATGGAAAGCCTCTAAAAGTTACCTATTTTAAAAAGCAGAAGACAACATGTAAAAAAGAGATGATGGAAAAGCAAAATTTCAACTCAACAAACTTGTATTATGTACCCACTACATGCAAGGTACTGCGCCAGGTGCGTTAAGTATATTTGGCACTGAGATGATAAAGCAAAAAAGAAAGTTAAGGCAGCTGTACTGTGATTTATTTCATTTCTTTTCCATACAGTGATGGCCTTCTGTGTTTTTTCGATTCTCTGGCATGGTTAAAAAAAATACCAGCAAAAAGTTAGTAAATGTAATTTAATATCTCTATCAGGAAGAAACCGACACAGATTGTGTATTGTCATTTGCTCATTTTCCTTCAGAGAAAGTTGTCTGGTCAAACAGAACAGTGTGATATGCTGAATTTCCAATTCCACAGCCAGTGCCTGGTACATAGCAGATGTTTAATAAATGTTTATTGACTGATAGACTTGTATAGCCAGCAGAGCCCTCAGCTGAGCCAGAAGACTCAAATGCTTGTCCCAGCTATGTGACCTTGGATTGATCAGTTAACATCTTTGTCTCAGTTTTTGAATTTGTAAAACTGGGATAATACTTGCATTTCCTATCCCATAGGCTTGTTGGGATGATCAAATAAGACAATGAACATAAAAAAATACTTTACAAACCATAGAGCATTTAATCTTTAGAACTTTTACTGCCCTAAGACTTTGGGGACACTTTTTATAACAATTAACTCTTCTGTAAGTTCTACAAACTTGAAAGTGCTATTTCAGTTTTGCTGGCTTTTATCGTTATTGTTTCACGAGATACATGGTTTTATTGGAGAGAACTATTGGTCAGGAAATCTGTACCAGTATATATTTGTAAAATCTTTGCAACTTACCAACTTGGAGTCACCTGGAGCAATGAGAGGTTAATTGAGTTGCTCAGGGTCATGAAGCTAGTATACAACAGAGACAGGATTTGAACCCAGATTTTGAATATGAAGTCACCTCTATCCACTGTGCCACATTGCCTCTCGTTAATGATAATAACAACAAAATGGTTATTATCAATACTGATTACATTATTGTTATTGTTATTGTAATTTTATTGTTATTTCTCTTTTTTGTTTTCTTATTATTATAATCTTCCACTTGTGCCTTCTTATACCATAAAGCAGACTTTGAGTGCCAATGGGAGTCTAGCAACTCAGAAAAGCTTTTAGTTTGGTATATCTTCTTTCCAAAGACAAGACTAGCTAGTATACAAAATCTCACCTGAGAAGGTTTGGCCATTAAGTGATATACTCTTTGGTCATGGAGACCCAATATTTTAGATTGATTAGGACTAAAAAGAAGAAAAATAAGAAATGTCAGACTTCATCATTTTTAAAGGATCATATATTTGAAGATAAAAGTCGAAATGGACCTTTTACAGATGAGGAAGTTGAAACTCCCAAAATTTAAGAAACGTGCTCAAGATTAACAATAAACATCAGAAGTAGGATTTGAACCTAGGTCATCTAACTTCAGAGTCAGGGTTTTTTCCCCTTGTTCTCTGCTACTCTTACTTGCCAGTTAAGGAAATCAGTGCCCTTTCCAAAGTCTTTGAATTTCAGCATTGACATTTGGGTTGAAATTTTGAAGTTCCAACCTACTAAGTCCTCTATTAGAAAACAATTGAGTCCAGAATAATGCTGCCTTCAGATTGGGATAAGTGTATTATATCTTTAGTAAGCATGGTTCACATCCAATTTCTAAATAGGTTATAAAAAGTATGACTATGTGTAAGTATTGTTAATCAGTGTTAACCTTACACTAATCATACTCAGTTTTCCAATTTGTACCCTTTTCTCTTCTAGAAGTCATAAAATTCTCAGAGGCCCTTCTTGTGACTGCTGTTTTGGTAAAGGGTTATAATTTCTTGGGTGTTATTTGTATTCCAGGGCTACCATGTACTTACTACCTATGTGACCTTGGATGAGTCACAGGCTCTCTGGGTCTCAGGTTCTTCAATTCAAAAGATAACCAGTAATTTCCCTTCCAGATCTAACTAATATGAGGTTATATTCCAGCATCCTCCACTCTTCCTCACCCTCAATAACATGCATTGGTTAGTAGACAGATTGCTGGAACTTCAGTCACAAAGACGAGTTCAAATCCAACTTTAAATACTAACTGCTGAACCTAGATTTAAATCATTTAACCACTGCTTGCTTCAGGATCCTCAACTATAAAATAGGGGAAATAAAACCTTCCAAAGTTGTTGGGAGGATCAAATGAGATGATATTTGTAAAGCATTTAGCATAGCGTATCTGGCACATAGTAGGTACTTCATAAATGCTTATTTTCTTCCTTCTTCGAGGACTTCAATTCATGATACTAATCTTGGGCAGATCCCTCAAGGAAAAAAACTATGTAGAAATGGAGAAATGGTGAAGCCCTTGGTTTCAAATTCTAGCTTTGCTACCTTAGTAACCCATGTAAGCAAGTCTTTTTGTTGTTGTTGGATATGAGTTACAGCATAGAAACTACCTCTATCAATACATCTGCCTTTCAGTTAGCAATAGTCCCTGGAGAGTTGATTGGGGGCACCATGAGGTTAAGCGAATTGTCCAAGGCTACACCACTAGCATTTGTCAGAGGAGGTTCTTGAACCCAAATCTATCTGACTCGAGACCAGCTTGAAATCCATTATACCAGACTCTTCTTTGCTTCTGAAAAATGAAGAAATTGAACTAGATGATCTCTTGGGTTTCTTTGGGCACAGAATGTATGATCTTTTTATCTGGCAAAGAATCCCTTTTTCCAGAGGAATTTTGATTATTATCCTAAGGTAATTTTCATGTGACTAAATTCTCTTTTCCTCCTCTCTGGTACTAGTTACTAGGTCCATGGAATTAAAAATTGCTCTGTAGGAAGTCCAGTGAATAGTACTGAGAAATCTGGTGGAGAACACAAAGGAAAAATTTGCAAGCAAAAGGGAAGAGGAGCTCAAAGAAAGGGTTTGGGGAAGGGTGAGTGGGAAGGGGGAATCAGCTATAACTTAGGAACTTAGAGAAAATAACTCAAGTTACTTGGAGTTTGAAATCTACAGACTATTGGCTTAATTCTGCCTTTTCTCTGCAGAGAAAACTTGAGCATCCTTCAAAGTGACAAGCATGTGGCTAATCATATACTCTCTCTCCTTTGTTGCCTTCCCTTTCGACTTCCAGATAAGGGTCCTCATTCTCCATTCTATTTCTGGGAAATAGACACAGCATATATTTCTTTCCCCTGTCAACATAGCATAATGTTAAACATAATAAAATATCAATCACACACTCCTGTCTGTTCTTTTCACCTTTCTCTATGTTCCTCCCCCACCCCCTTGATGTTTTATATTCTATAAGGAGAGGGCATATCCCTGTAACTTATCTTTCCTTTGAATCGTGATTTATGCAGCTATTTAAAATAGAATTATACCTCTTTCTGTTCCCCTTGTAAGCTGTAGATTTTCACTTCCCTCTGTTTGAGCTCCACTTTTGGGGTATTGTTAAGCACCATCATCACTATTTGTTGATGTTTACTGAGGACCCAGGGTGTACTAGGTACAGTATAGAACAGAGAGGAGACTGCTCAGAATTCTTATTTAGATAGCATCTAAATAAGACAAAAGATGTGAAGCAGGAAAGGAGGCAGATGACTAGGACTGGTGGGAAGCAGTGGGTGGCACTTTGTAAGGGTACTTCATGTCTCTGTGAGAGCAGTAGTGTCATTATTTCTTCAAATCTTCATCACATCCAGAGTCAGCTAAGTTCATAATCCTACATCTCCTAGGGCTTAGTTCTATAAGCACAGAAATTTAGTAAAGCCCACCATGCACATTTATTGAGTCCCTAATCTATTCAGGGTGGGTAGCTAAATGATGCAATAGAGAAAATGCTGGTCCTGGAGTTAGGAAGAGTTCAAATGTGAAGTCAGACACTTACTAACTGTGTGGCCCTGGGAAAGTCACTTAACTCTGTTTGCCTCTGTTTTACCATCTTTAAAATGAGCTGGAGAAGGAGATGGCAAGCCATTCCATTATCTTGGCCAAGAAAACCCCAAATGAGGTTATGAAGAGTTGGACACAACTGGAAAAATGACTGAACAATAACAGTTTGTGTTGAATATTGTGATGAGCACTTGGGATACAGAAATGTCTTAAGCCACAGGACCTGTTCTTAATAAATTTAAGAGGTCCTTTTATTTCAAGCCCTTTAATCTGGAAAGTTTTGCACTTCAAAGAAGTCCTGTACAGAGTGAACTCTTTTCTTAACATTAAAAGGATTCCCAAACCTCCCTTACAATTCATTACACTTCCTCTCAGTTCTCAGTCTTAGCATATTCTTTCTTATAATGGATACATGTCTCCCCTGTTAGAATTTAAGCCCCTTAAGGGCAGAGCTGTTTTCTTTTTTTCTTTATAGATCCAGCATCTAGCACTGGACTCTACACATAGTAGGCATTTATTACTGCTTTTTGACTTATTGCTTAAGAGTCATTTTTTAAACTAAAAACTCAGTTGCGATCTAATATTCTTCATTTTGTCAGTTGAGTAACCATTCATTCTATTTCCCCATTGCCCCCACCAACATGTCCATGTCTTTGCCATGCCTGTCTTCATGCCTTCAGCTATATCCAAATTATCTCTATTCTATGTGTCTGAATTCAAATAAGGGATTCCAGCCTCCTCATTCCTCAATAACATATATGGCATAGAAGATGGAATACTGAACCTGAAGTCAGAAACACCTGAGTTTAAATCTAGAGAAGAAGAGGGTCTTTGTAGAGCACTGAGGGATGCTCCCAGTTATTGAGTGTAAAATAGAGGGAGATCCAGCAAAAGATACTGAGAAGGAGCATTGAGATAGGTAGGAGGAGAACCGAAAGGAGGCAGTCATAAAAAAACATCTAGGAGAAAGTAGCTGAAAGGACAAGACCCTAAAGACCCTCTTCTCTTTTCTCTCTATACCCTCTCATTTGATGACCTTATTGGCTCCCATACATTCATTTTCTCTCTCTACACAAATGTTCACATATTTATGTACTCTTACTAGTCTTTCTCCTGAACTCCAGTTTTATATCACCAATTATAATTGGCAAATATAGGCATCTTAAACTGAATCTGCCCTAATTAGGACTCACTATATTTTCCCTCAGTCCTTCTCCTCTTACAGACTTCCTTATTGCTGTTAAAGGTGCTACTTTCTTTCCAGTCATCCATGTTCACAACATTTATGTCATCTTCTCTCTTATTCACCTCACATATTTAGTCAGTTACCAGATCTTGTCATTTCGTTCTTTTCAACATATCTATTATGTCCTCTTCTCTCTACTCACAAACCTACTGTCCTAGTTCAGTCAATAAATACTGCTTTCTATGTGCCAGGCACAATGCTAAGCATTGCTGATATAAGGATCTTACGGTCTAATGAGGGACACAACATACAAACAATTAAAAGCAATCAAACAGATATGAAGCAAATTGTAGTTAATAATTTGAGGAAAGGGACTAATTTTAATGTGAATCAGGAATGAATCTTCCCCAAAGATTTTGGCTTAGATTTGAAGGACATCAAGGATTTTAAGAGGTGACTATGAAAGGGGAGAGAGTTCTGGGTTTAGAAGACAACAAGTAAAAATGACTAATGTTGAGAAATGGAGAATATAATGTGAGGAAGAGCAATGAGGTCAGTATCACTGGATCCCAGAGCCTACAGGAGTGAGTAAGACATAAGAAAAATGGAAAGATAGGAAGGACACAGGTTACAGAGAGTTTTAAAAGATAGAGGACTTTATATTTGATCCTAGAAGCAATAGAGTAGCACCAGAATTGATTAATGGAGTGATATGGTCAAACTCATGCTTTAGAAAAATTGATTTGATAGCTGAGTGGAGGAAAGAATAGAATGGAGAGAGAGGAGGTGGAGAGACTGACCAGAAGATAATGAAGGACTGGTTTAATGTGGTAGCTATATCAGAGGAGAGAAGGGGGCATATATGAGAAATGCAATGAGGATAGAAGCCATAGGTATTGGTAAGTGATTGGACATAGAGAAAAGAGTGTGAAGAGTCAAAGATGACAGGTAGGTTGTTAATTCTCTTGCCTGAATTACTACAGTAGTCTTCTAATTGTCCTCCTTGCCTCAAGTTTCTCCTCTATCTTCTACTCATGAGGAAACAGAGGCAATCTGGGTTAAGTGACTTGCCATATAGCTCATAAAGCCATACAGCTCATAAGTGTTTCAGACCAGATTTGAAATCAGGTCTTTTTTTTTTAAACCCTTAGCTTCTGTGTATTGGCTTATAGGTGGAAGAGTGGTAAGGGTGGGCAATGGGGGTCAAGTGACTTGCCCAGGATCACACAGCTGGGAAGTGTCTGAGGCCAGATTTGAACCTAGGGCCTCCCGTCTCTTAAAATCAGGTCTTCTTAACTCCAGACCTGGCACTCTAATCCACAATGCCACCTAGATACCTACCATGCTATTTTTACTATTTTCCAGCCCTTTCAGAGTTGTCCAACATTTCATTACCCCATTTGGGTTTTTCTTGGCAAAGATACTAGAATAGTTTGCCATCTCTTTCTCCAGCCCAATATGTAAATGAAGAAACCGAGGCAAAGAGAGTTAGGTGACTTGCCCCGGGTCACACAGCTATTAAGTGTCTGAGTCCAGATTTGAACTCAGGAAGATGTCTTCCTGACTCCAGACTCTTTACTCTATCCACTGTGCCACCTAGCTGCTCCAAGAAGCTGTATGTAGCTTGTACCCTAATAAACTGTCTGAGTAGACTGACTAAACCAGGTTGAGGGTAAGTGATGGGCCCTCAACCTTGTTGGTAAGTTAGGGGAATACCTACTCCAAGCCTGGGTAGACTTCCACTGGTGGAATAGACAGATGAGAACAATTCATTCAAATGACTATGAATATAGCTGACACTTGGAGGAAGGAAGGAAGGAAGGAAGGAAGGAAGGAAGGAAAACAATTGGTTGAATTCTCTTTAAAAGTAAGGCACATTTAATCCAACTTGTTATTTCTGACCATTATAAACCAATCAAGTGCTACAATGGAGACCAAGTTTAGGTCCGGGCTAAGAAGAACCAGAAAAACTCACATTGTTAATGAACTGAAATGTAAGAAGAAACCATACTCTGAACATCTAGACTTCTAGAATCCAGTGATGATTAACTACAGCTTCATCAGAGTCAAGGCCATAAGGGATCTGGATCCCAGTTGTTGCTTCCCCCAGGAGAAGAACAGATTTGCCTAGGTTCAACTCTATGCCCTTCACTCTTGGACTTCCAACCCAAATTCCTTTTGTTTTTCAGTCCTGAGAATGACAAATTATTTTCAGCCCTGAGAATGACAAAAAATTAAAACGTAGATTGAATTTTTGAACACTGAACCCTATTGAACATCTCAAGAAACTTAGGTCATTTTCATTGTATGGTGTGAGAATCAGAATGGGAGCTTTTCCTTTTCTCTATTAAGTAACTGAATAATTGAATAAATTGAGTGAGTTAATGAAGAATGTACATGTTGATTGAAGTAAATAAAAGCATTTGATTAAATTATTGAGCATGTTGCCGTTCCTCAAAGAGTATCTTTTTATTTGTGTCTATTTTTTTTCCACATAGGATCACAGATTGACCTTAGAGGCCATCCATTTTAATTGCCCTCATTTTATAATGAAGTAACAGGCATAAAGAGGTTAAATGACTTCTCCAGTACCCCACAGTTAGAAAGTATTAGAAGTAAGATTTGAACCCAAGTCTTTTTCACTCCCAGTCCAGTGCCATATCTACTATGCTAAGTTGATTTATTGAATGCCACCACTTGTGCTCAAGAAGTCAATAAAAGAATCCTATATAATATCTACATAGACATCCAACTGGCCCTTTCTTGTAAACTTATGCCTGAAGTGTGAATTGCCCCCTCTAATTGTTTTTTATCTGCAGGTAATTTCCAGTTGTACCATAAAGCACTATTTAAAAAATACTCTGTCTCCTTTATTGATCCTGTGATAACTAATTAATGCAATAAACCAGGAAACCAGGAAGAAGCTTGCCCACTTTAACTACCATTAAAAAGAAAGCAGCAAGATCTAAAAATATTTACCTATCTTTGCTCTGAATTTTGTAAGACAAGAATATCAGTGGGATTATAGAACCAAAATGAGTTAGAGGTCTCAAAATGCTGGAGTGTCAGTTCAACCAACATTTGACAGTTTAATCATTCAAAGCCTCAGATAATTATTCGCTATGTGACCTCGGGCAAGTCATTCAACATTTTGGAGCCTCTGAAATACCCTCTAAGTTGCATTCAATTTTCAAGTCAGAGTTGGAGAGAATTTCCACATGATTTTTGATGTTATGATCATTTTTAAAAACCCTTAACTTCTGTCTTAGTGCCATTTCTAAGATAGAAGAGCAGGAAAGGCTAGACAATTGAGGTTAAGTGACTTGCCCCGAGTTACAGAGCTAAGCAATATCTGAGATCACATTTGAACCCAGGTCCTCCCAACTCCAGGCCACTGTGCTACCCAGATTTTGCATATAATCACTTTTAAACAAGTATGCAAAAAGCAAAACAGTATTGCTCTTCTTGACTTAACTGTAGTGGAATGGTCTTGGCTCACATCAGCAGCAGGCATTTCTATAGTTCTGCTTATGAAAGGGAATTTGAGATCACAAAGAAAGATCATATTAGCTGCTGAAAAATCTGCATCAGTTTCCCTTTTAAGCCAGCTAAAGAAGGGATATTGTGTTTTTGACTTTTATAATACATGGGCAAAGATGGCAGCAATGTCTTTCTAGTGAATGCTTGCAATAGCAGTCACTGTTCTTTTTCTGAGAGTATGATACAAGTAATATGCCAGCAATAAGTTAATTAATGATTTCCTGACATCCCTGGGTTTGTCTTCACTCACTATAGATCCTAGGTCCAGAAGAGATATAAGCTGCTCTTCATATTCCAATGTATAGGACCATATATATATATACATATATGGATAGATAGATAGATAGATAGATAGATAGATAGATAGATAGATAGATAGCTGGGAAGATACTTTAATGACCAACTAGTACACAATCTCATTTAATATATGAGGAAACTGAGGAGTAGAGAGATTAAAGACTTGGTCAAGGCAGTAAGTGGTGGAGCTGATATTTGATTCCAGGCCCTCTGAACTGAGGATCTATCTTTCTTTCCCTGAAACTGTGTTGCTTCTCAAAATTATTTCCTGGTAGGAAGGAGAGAAAGAGACTAAGAAGAGAAAAACCTATCAATCAATCAATGAACATTTATTTATTAAATGGTATCTAGGAATAAGGTACTGAGCTAGGTCCTAGAGGTACAAAGACAAAAATGAGAGATTATTGTATATGGGGATATAATTTAGACACATATACACATACATACACCCATAAATAAGTAAATATAAAATAAGAGCATAATATATTCACAGCAATGTGGCCTTGGGTTAGCAACTGGGAGAGGAAAGTTATTTAGAAGATGTAACCTACACTGAACTTTAAGAACCCAAAAGATATGAAGAGGTGAAGGTAAAGAGAAAGTATATTCCATTTATGGGGATGGGGGAAAAGGCGAACAGTCTATGTAAAGAAACAATGATGAATGATGAAATATCATGGATGAGGAATAGTGAGAGGGATAAATTTGTGTAAGAGGAGTAATGTAAAACAAGACTAGAAAGACAGGTTAGATCTAGGTTTTGAAGGATTTTAACTTCCAACCAGAGGAGACTGTGAAATGCTTTTGTAGGCAAAGCTGATGTAATAAATTAACACCCCATTTGCTAACCTCAAAATAATAATTTCCATGAAATAAACTATTAAAGTGAATTATACAAATTGTTAATAATAATAACATTTAACATTTATATAACACTGACTATGAATAAAAGATAGGGAGCTAGGTGGCTGAGTAGATAGAGCAATGGGACTGGAATCATTAAGATCTAAGTTCATATCCTAACTCAAACACTTACTAGTGATAAGTCCCTTAACCCTGTTTGCCTCAGTTCCTCATATGTAAAATGAGCTAGTAAAGGAAAACAAACAAACAAACAAACAAAGGAATATCTTGCGAAGAAAACCCCATATGGGGTCATAAAGAGATGGACACAATTGAAACAACTGAACAATAACAACAAGACTGAAAGAATAAAAATACAATTACTTGATGGACAATTGATGTCCATGCTTATGCTAAAACAATTCCCATCTCCATCTTAGGTATGCTTTGGGCCTAAAGCTACACTATCTCAGTGCACAAGTAGATATTTCTTCCTAGAAATGTTATTCTATGCTTAATCTTGCTTTCTGGAGTGGTTTACCCTTCCCTTCCTTTCTCTTTATCCCCAAACTCACCCCTGACATAGTCCTTGACTCTTTTCAGGATTGTTCTATTTATGTACTTACATAAACAGTACCAGTCCTTATGGTCTTGCTCCTTCCAGTGGAAAGCTAGAGATGACACCACTTGCACATCCAAGTATTCTTACATAAATCCTTGCAAATGAAAACATTCTCGAATATATTGCATTCACAAAGTGAGAATTGAGCTCATTCTTTGTTAAGTCCCAGCATTATGCTATGAGTTACACTGTAAATGCAAAAAAAAAAAAAAAGGTTCACTGACAGTTTGACATCAGGACAGCTATAGTATAATAGGTGATAGGTGTGGTAGGTATTTTAAATTCAAAGGTCTCTTTGCTCTAGCTTCTGGGTTGACACAGAGCTAATACATGACAAGATTTATGCACTGGTACAAGGTTATGCTGTTGATTATACTGCCCTTGTAAGGGTTATGCAACCTTGTGAAAATTGGCCACCACAGCTATGGAGAGTACAGATCTAAATAGTTTTCAAACTTCAAGAGAGAAGAAGTGGTTAAAATGGTTGGAGAAATATTCTCAGATAGAGAGAAAAGACAAATTACCTTTTTCAAGTTTGGAGGAATTGCTTGGTCTCTCACCCTACACCTAGTTTTTATGCAGTTCATTGTTAAAATGGAAATGGTATTTTGAAAGAAATAGTAAGGTAAAAAGTAACAAGGAAACAATGGTGTTATGCTTAAATAAGTCCCTTTTCCCTTAAAAACTAAAAAACAAAATGGAGACTGCTCAGTTCCTAAACTCACTGGTCATGGTTGATAGTTGATGGAAAGTTGACATGAGTAAAGAGTTTGCCAGCTCATGATTGGAGATGAAATAATCATTCTGGAGAATGTGAAAGCTAAGGTCTATTCATAACCTAACCTCTGATGACATGGCAAAGGTAGACTTTATTTAGCATGGGAAATTGAAGTCATGCCTTATCTCTTACTTTTTACTGGAATATTCTGTTGGTCATGAATCCCAGCAGGAGCAATGACTTAGGCAAAAGTACAAATTACTTCCCCAATTGACAAATGGTCAAAGGATATGAACAGACAATTTTCAGATGAAGAAATAAAAGATATTAATAGTAACAAGAAAAAATGTTCCCAAACCCTCTTGATTAAAGAAATGCAAATTAAAACAACTGTGAGATACCACTGAATACCTACTAGATTGACTGTTATGACAGTAAAGGAAAATGATAAATATTGGAGGGGATGTGGCAAAATTGGGGCACCAATGCATTCTTGGTGAAGTTGTAAACTGATCCAATCCTTCTGGAGAGCAATTTAGAACTATGCCAAAAGGGCTCTAAAACTATGTATACCCTAATAGTAATAACATTACTAGGTTTGTATCCCAAAGAGATTTTTAAGAAGGGGGAAAACCTATTTGTACAAAAATAGGACAAAGTAGTAGCAAAGAACTGGGAATTGAGGGGATATCCATCAAATGGGGTATGATTAAACAAATTGTGGTATATGGTTGTAATGGAATACTGTTGTGCTATAAGAAACAATGAGCAGAATGATTTCAGAAAATCCTGGAAAGACCTATACAAACTGATGCAGAGGGAAGTGAGTATAATCAGGAGAACGCTGCACACAATAAGAGAAATATGTACAATAATCAACTGTAAAAGATTTAGTTATAGTCAGCAACACAATGATACAAGAAAATTCTGAAGGACATGATGAATAATGCTATCCACCTCTAGAGATAGAACAAATGGAGTCTGAATTCAGATTGAAGCAGAGGAATTTTCTATTTATTTAATTTATGTGTTTTGGTTTTACATGAGTATTCTCTCAAAACATGACCAATATGGAAATATGTTTTGCATGATCATACATATCTATATCTATATTTATATATATATATATGTATATATATAAAACCTAAATCAAATTGCTTACCACTTCAGAGAGGAAGGAGGGGGAAAAGGAGGAGGATAATTTGGATCTCATAATTTCAGAAAACATGTGCTAAAACTGTTATTACATGTANTGATGCAGAGGGAAGTGAGTATAATCAGGAGAACGCTGCACACAATAAGAGAAATATGTACAATAATCAACTGTAAAAGATTTAGTTATAGTCAGCAACACAATGATACAAGAAAATTCTGAAGGACATGATGAATAATGCTATCCACCTCTAGAGATAGAACAAATGGAGTCTGAATTCAGATTGAAGCAGAGGAATTTTCTATTTATTTAATTTATGTGTTTTGGTTTTACATGAGTATTCTCTCAAAACATGACCAATATGGAAATATGTTTTGCATGATCATACATATCTATATCTATATTTATATATATATATATGTATATATATAAAACCTAAATCAAATTGCTTACCACTTCAGAGAGGAAGGAGGGGGAAAAGGAGGAGGATAATTTGGATCTCATAATTTCAGAAAACATGTGCTAAAACTGTTATTACATGTAAATGGGAAAAATAAAGCATTATATAATTTTTTTAAAAGAACGTATAAATAACTGACAAAGGAAAGCAAACTATTTTCTCCAAAACTGGGCTGTGTGAAATATGACAGTATCTAAAAGATAAAACAACAACCACAAAATTCAATTAAGGAGAAAACAGAAATGAGGTAAGTGTATCCTCATGTAGCACATGTGTAAACTCTTCAGTATCTTGATCCGAAATCTCACCCTCACCCCTGAATCAAATCCTTAAAGCTTGGCCCTTAACTTTTTAGGTTCATCCTTGAGAGACAATTGGAAGACTTTCTCTAATGCTATCAGCTTGAGTCTCCAGTAGTCAGCTTTGGGAATCAATTTAGTCATCTAGTTTTCAGTAGCTTTTTGAATGAGATATTTACTAGATGGTTTAATAAAAACAGTTGGTACCAAACATTATCCTAAAGGTTCATGACACACTTTCCCATAAATATAGAGATTCCAGAGTAAAGTGGGTTCAAGCTTAGGGAACATATATAGCAAAAGAATCATTCAGCTCTTATTTGCCAGAAATCTCATTCATAAGATGCTCAAGAAATTCTCCTTAAGTAGTATGAATCCATTTCCATCTTTCCTTGGCTCCTACTGTATACACTGTCATCAGCTACTCTCGGGATGTTGGCTAAGACACCAGTGGAAAGAAAGAAAATATAAAATGCTCTGGACCCTCCTCCAGCCAAAGGAGAAGAGGCTGAGGATATCTATTCAAGGCCAGACCTAAGGCTTTTCCAACCTTACCCTAGGTGACTTTTTTTTTTCTCAACCCAGTTTCTGGAATTCATCACTTCTCAACTTGCTTGAAAATTGATAGATGATTCCTGGAGCATAACCAACTTTCCCTGGCCTATCCAGCCTATGTGAATATATTCCTTACATTCCTATGTAATTATTCTTGTTCCAGTTCAAAGGCTTTTTTACATTGTCTAAAACCTATAAGTGAATAAGTTAGTGAACATAATCTCACCTAGTGAAGGTATCAAAGTGAAAATGTGGTGAATTGGTTTATATTTTTAGGCTGCTTAAAACATTTGATTGCTTTTATTTTTTTTAAACCCTTACTTTATTTCTTAGAATCAATACCATGTATTGGTTCCAAGGCAGAAGAGCACTAAGGGCTAAGCAATGGGGGTTAAGGGACTTGTCCAGGGTTACACAGCTGGGAAGTATCTGAGTCCAGATTTAAACCCAGGATCTCCCATCTCATACGACTACTTTTAATTTGCAGTATGTACACTAAAATTATCTCTTCAATGTTTGGGGAAGGCATATTTTGAAGGCCATATTTAGAAACTATTTTGATAAGATAAAGTTGCATTATGGCTTCTGTAAATCCTAATGACATAGGCTTTTGAATTTACCTTTGGTGCATTGGCCATATATTATAATGGCATTTTATACACAGATATAAATTAAAGATTCAAGGTAGGTATGTTGGCAGGCTGTTGCATATTACCATTGAAGACATGTATACAAAAAGGGGACTGAAGGGCATTATGAAGAATATATATGAATAGAAAAGGAAACAGATGGGTCAGGTAGAGAGAGAGTATGGGACAACAGATGTACAGATCAAGTAGTAAATTAGTATCCTTAAAACACAAAAAGGTCTAGAGAATAGCCTCTAACACTCCGAGTATATCCTTTTGGAAGGGTTTATGGAGAGAATTGAACAGAAGTTGCATGGGAAGATAAGGAATATATGTGTAGTGATATTCACCAGTAGAGGTAATGTTCACCTCACTGAGATCTCAGGTCCTTTTAAAGTATCAAGGTATCAAGAAAATGTATTTTTAAGTGGCTAGCATCAAGTACATTTGGCATTAAAAGCACAATTAACTTTTAATATAGTATAATATATTTAATTTTTCAACAGAAAATATTACTATAAAGTAGATTGTTTTTTAAAATTTCTTATTTTATATGATGGTAAATTTTTAAAGTGTAATGAACACTGGAAAGACTTAAACCAAAGTACATAAAGGTAGAGAACTTAAAGTATGATAAAATCCTATAGATGAAGCAAATTCTTGTATTATTTCTGAACATCTTCCCCTCTCAACAAATTCTCAGCTACCTCCTTTTTCCATCCCCACTCAGAGCAAGTGGCCAAAATCTTTAATTCATTCAAAAATTGTATTGATCTGAATGGAGTTTGGTCCCTCAATTTCACTCCTCAAAAATTAACAGAATTTTTAATTATTCTTTCTTCCTTCTAGTTACCAAGGAAGAGTTATTCCTACTCACTGTTAATGTCAGTTTTTCTTTCTATACCTCTATTTTCATCCTTTTCTTCCACATAATTCCATTAGTTATGTTCTCTTTCATCAATCAATCAAAAAGCATTAATTTAGTAAGTACTATATGTCAGGCACTGGTCTAGAGACTGGGAACATAAAGATAAAAATGAAACAACTCTGTTCTCTCAGGACTTATATACATATGCAAATATGTATATTTATATTTATTATGTTCCATATTATGTTGCTGAGTCATTTTCACTTTTTTAATGACTTCATTGACTCCATTTAGGTTTTCTTGTCAGAGATCCTAAAGTGGTTCTCATTTCTTTCTCCACCTCTTTTTACAGATGAGGAACTGAGGGAAATACAATTAATTTTCTTGCCCAGGGTCACACAACTAGTAAGTGTCTGAGTCCAAATTTGAATTCAGGAAGATGAATCTTCCTGACTCTTAGCCTGGCACTCTATCCACTGAGCCACCTAGCTGTCTAGGATTATATTATGTAAATATATATCATATGATATATAGTGCCCACACAAAATAAATATAAGGTAATTTGGAGCGAAACACTAGCAGTTAAGATGATCAAGAAAAACCATTTGTGTGAGGTGACGTTTCAGCTGAAATATGGAATATTATATGTGAGGAAGAGAAAGAAAGTCAGTTTTGTTGGGCCATAAAGTGCATGAAGGGGAATAATGTAAATTAAACTTGAAAGAACAGTTTGGAGCCAGGTTATAAAGGACTTTGATCCCAAACAGAAGAGCTTGTATTTGATTTTAAAGGTAATAGATACTGAATGGATAGCAGAATGACATGGTCAGATCTGTGCTTTGGGCATATTATGTTGGCAATTGTGTGGAGAATAGATTAGAAAGAGGAAAGATTTGACATGGTGAGGCAGATGAGGATTTATGAGAGATTGTTCTAGGGTAGTAGCCAAGTGAATGGAAAGGAGGGAGCAGATTGGAGACAAGTTTTAGAATCAGCACTGACAAGAACTTTCAAATGATTGGCTATGTGGAGTGAAGGGACAGTGAGGAAGTCCAAGATAACTCCAATATTGTGGAGAATATATGGGGTTACTAGAATGATAGTAGTGTCCTCAACATAAATATGCTTCAGAATATAGCAGAATGTGAGCCTCTGGAGAAAGGAATTATTTCATGTTTGTCATATTCCAAGCGCTTAGCATATAGTAGTACCTGGGATATAGTAGGTGCTTAATAAATGATTATTTAATTGATGTTATAGATGAAATAAAAATAAAAGTATGAAAAATGTAGGATACACCAAAGGGGTTTCTGGGAAGGCATTATCTATTCTCTGGCTCAAATGGTTATATTTTGCTAAAGATGATTAAAAATCAATCATACTCCAATAGAAATCAGTGATATCTTGATTTACATCAAATCAGGCCTTTTTTTATTCAAAGATATTTTGTTTTCCAAATTACATGTAATATCAATTTTCAACACATATTTCCCTGAATTACAAGATCCAAATTGTCTCCCTTTTTCCCTTCCCTCACCCCTCTTGGATATGGCAAGCAATTTGATCTGAATTATAAATGTATTATCATGCAAAACATACTTCAATACTGGTCATTGTTGTAAGAGAACACTCATATAAAACCAAAACCCAGAATAAAAACATAAATAAATTAAAGACAGTCTGCTTTCATCTGCATCTGACTCCAACAGTTCTTTCTCTGGAGGTGGTTAGCACTCTGTCATAAGTCCTTCAGAATTGTCCTGAATCATTGTACTGCTGAAAGTAGCTAAGTCTTTCACAGTTTATCATAATACAATATTGCTGGTATTGTGTACAATGTTCTCCCAATTCTGCTTATTTCACTCTGCATCAGTTCATGTATATCTTTCTAACATTTTCTGAAATCATTCTGCTTCTTATTTCTTATAGCACAATAGTATTCCATTACCAGCATATGCCACATTTTTTGGCCATTCCCCAATCAATGGACATCCCCTTAATTTCCAATTCCTTATCACCACAAAAAGACTTGCTATAAATAATTTTGTACAAGTATGTCCTTTCCCTTCTTTTATGACTTCTTTGGTATAAAAAACCCAGTAGTGGTATTAGAAGATTAAAGGGTATACACAGATTTAAAGCCCTTTTGGTATAGTTCTAAATTGCTCTCCAGAATGGTTGGATCAGTTCACAACTCCACCAACAATGCATTAGTCTCCAGAATTTGACACAACCCTTCCAACATTTAACTTTACTCTTATATTGGCCAATGTGAGATGGTACCTCAGAGTTGTTTTAATTTGTAATTCTCTCATCAAGAGTGTCTTAGAACATATTTTCATATAATTATTGATAGTTTTGATTTCTTCATCTGAAGATTTCTTGTTCATATCCTTTGACCATTTGTCAATTGGGGAATGACCTGGATTCTTATAAATTTGACTTAGTTCTCTAAAATTTTGATAAATTAAACCTATATCAGAGAATTTTTTTTCTAAACATTTTCCCCAGATTGCTGTTTCCCTTTAATCTTGGTTACATTGGTTTAGTTTGTACAAACGCCTTTTAATTTAATATAATCAAAATTATTCATTTTACATTTTAAAGTCCTCTCTGTCTCTTGTTTGGTCATAAATTCTCCCTTTCTCTATAGATATATAAACTATTCTATGTTCCCCTAATTTACATATAGCAACACTAAGGTTGCTAAGGTAATTTCCCCCTGTATGTTCTGTATCTAATATATTCCATGGATCCATCATTCTATTTCTTAGCCAGTACCAGGCTCTTTTGATAATTGCTGCTTTATAGTACAGTTTGAAGAAGGTCATGTTCATACATTAGAAAATTGCAAGCACCAGCCAGAGTAAACCTTTAAGAAGAGTCTTAAGTCCATATTTCTTCTTTTTCTTTTATATTATTTATTTTTATAGTGGCAATAGGTGGAGCAGTGAATAGAGTACTGAGTCTGGAGTCAGGAATATTTGAGTTTAAATTTGACTTCAGACACTTACTAGCCATGTGACTTTGGCAAGTCACTTAACCTCTGTTTGCTTCAGTTTCCTCAAGTGTAAAATAAAGATAAAATAACACCTGCTTTTCAGGGTTATTGTGAGCATCAGATAAGATGATGATTTTAAAAAGCACTATATAAATGTATATTTCATTCCCTTCTCCCTTTGTAAACAATTAATTTTGGCATTTAATTATATATTGTATTTTATTATTTATTTCATCAGTGGCATTGTCGTGAATATAAAAAAAATTCATATATTAAAAGAGGGAAATAGAAGATGTGTAAAGTGCCTTCCTAAATTCCTGTAGATCAAGTTAATGGTCCTCAAACTTGCAATCAATCTATTTGGCTAATATATTTGCTGCCAGTGAAGTTTGGTTTATGATAGATTTAAATTATTGCCATGTGAATGTCACTCTTAAAACTTCCATCAAAAGATTTTTTATAATTCACATAAGCTGGAAGCAATTAGAAGTTTACCTGGGCAGTACCAGAGGTGATTCATATCACTTTTAGATAGGCTAACTTGCTTGATTGTAGAGGAAACAAGTTCTAATGCCAAAAAAGCTAGCACTTTGGGAAACCAGAAAATTCCTGTGTGCTATGTGGATAAATGCAAGAGATGAGTGGTGTTCAATTTCTTTGGTCCTACATGGTATTAACTCTGAATTTCTATCAGACGGCTCAATTTGAAAAAATTGGTCAATTAAGGAGAAAAAATTTGGGGGAATGGAAAAATATAAGGCCACATTTTCAGAATTCATGGTTTTTCTTGGTACTCAAATGCCATAAATATGTCAGTATCAAAACCAACACTTTAGGGTTATATATCAGTTTCAATAACCTAGGGACTAGTAAAAACCACCAAGTGGCTTATATTATCATCAAGAAAGCTGTCTTTTATTCTACATTTGGGTCTACTTCATCCTAGATAGCCAGGATAATATATTTTTATACATAGGAAATCATTTCAGTGGTGACTGTGGCAGAAAATCAACAGTCAGAATTATTTCAGAAACATTCTATATTATTCCAAGGTTGCATCCTTAGAGGCCAAATAAGTCAGAGGACTGAGTAATTCTCTGTTAAGACTGGATAAGAGAGAATAAATTATTCTTATTTTATTTTACAAATTTTATTTTCCTAGATTATATGACTATACAAATTCTTTTTTAAAAAAATACTTACATTCCATCTTATATTGATTCCCAGGCAGAAGAGTGGTAAAAGCTAGGCAATGGAGGCTAAATGACTTTCCCAGAATCAAGATAGGGAGAGTCTGAAGCCTATTTCCACCCAGGAGGTCCAATCTCTAGGCCTGGTTCTCAATCCACCGAGTCATGCCTCTGCCTCCAATATAATTTCTTAATATTCATTTTATGATATTTTGTAATTCATATTCCCTTTCTCCTCTCTCTCAGACTTCCCTCTCCCAAGAAGGCAGGTAACATTATATAGATTGTACAAATATTATCATATAATACATATTTCCATGAAAGAAGATACATATTGCTTACACTAGAGAAAAAGTAATGGAGAAAATAAAGAATGGTATATTTTGATTTGCATTCCAACTTCATCTGTTGTTTCTATAGTGGTGTATATCCTATTTTTGGAATGTCTCTTGGAGTTGTTCTGGATCCTTGTCTTGTTGATTATAGTTAAGTCATTCACAGTTGATCATCACACATTATAGTGGTTACTGTGCACAACATTCTCCTGTTTCTGTTCATCTCGCTTTGCATTATTTCATATAAGTCTTTCCAGGTTTTTTGTGATTATCTTGTGTGTCTTTTCTTATGGCACAATAGTATTCTGTTACAAGCACAACTTGCTCGGCTATTCTCTAATTGATGAATATCCCTTCAGTTTTTATTTCTTTGTCACTACAAAAAAAAGCTGCTATCAATATTTTTGTACAGTTAGGTTCTTTTCCCTTATCTTTAATCTTTTTAGGATATAGAATTACTAGTGGTATTCCTGGGTCAAAAGGTACGCATAGTTTTATGACCCTTTGAGCATGGTTCAAGATTGCTTTCCAGAATGATTTTATCGATTTGCAGCTCTCCCAATAGTGTATTAGTGTCTTGATTTTTCCACATCCCCTCAAGCATTTATCATTTTCCTTTTTCATTGTTGTTGTCATCATGTTAGCCAATCAGATAGTGATGAGATGGTATCTCCAAGTTATTTTAATTTGCTTTTCTTAACCAACAGTGATTTGGAGCTTTTTTTTCATGACTTTTTCTCTAGTGTAAGCAATATGTATCTTCTTTCATGGAAATATGTATTATATGATAATATTTGTACAATCTATATCATATTACCTGCCTTCTTGGGAGAGGAAAGTCTGAGATTAGTTTCTTAATCTGAAAATTTCCTTTTCATATTCTTTGACCATTTGTCAATTGGAAATGTTTTGTATTCTTAAAGATTTTACTCAGTTCTCTATATTTTTGAAAAATGAAGCCTTTGTCAGAGAGACTTGCTATAAATATTTTTCACTATTTGTTGTTTGCCTTTTATCTTGGTTGCATTGTTTTTTTTGTACAGAAACTTTTAATTTAATGTAATCAAAGTTATCTATTTTACATTTCAGAATCTTCTCTATGCCTTGCTTTGCTCTAAATTCTTCCCTTATCTATAGGTCTGACAGGTAAACTATTTTGTGCTCCCCTTATTTGTTTATGGTGTCACCCTTTATTTCTAAATCATATTTCCATTTTGACTTTACCTTGGTATATAAGGCATGAGGTGTTGGTCTATGCCTAATTTTTACCATACTATTTTCCAGTTTTCCCAGCAGTTTTTGTCAAATAGTGAGTTCTTCTTCCAGAAGCTTGGATCTTTAGTTTTGTCAAACACTATGCTATTATGGTCATTTACCATTATATGTTGAGTGTCTAGTCTAATCCACTGGTTCTCCACTCTTTATTTATTAGCCAGTACCAGATTATTTAGATGGTTATTTAGATGATCACCACTTTATAATATAGTCTGAGATCCAGTACAGCTAAGCAATCTTCCTTCATATTTTTTTCATGAATTTCCATGATAGTCTAGGTCAGTGATGGCAAAACTTTTAGAGACTCTGTGAAATGCCCCACTCTGCCCCAGACTGTATGCCATGCCCCCCTCACAGGCCAAGTGCCATTCCTGCCCCTTACCTCAGACAGGGAAGGAAGAAAGGGAGAGAGTGGCCCAAGTGCTCCTTTCAGGGGAGGTAGTAAGCACTTCCTTTGGGCTACTGGGCAATGGGGCAGAGAGGCATGGTGGATATGGGAAAGGGAGGAGCTCCACCTGAATCTCTCTGCTTTTCTAGTAACTAACTCTAGAAGGGGACAATGCTAGTGTCCACAGAGAGGTCTCTGCACGCCATCTTTGGGAAGCATGCCATAGGTTTGCCATCATGGGTCTCAGACTTTTGTTTTTCCATACAAATTCTGTATTATTTTTTTCTAGCTCTATGAAATACTTATTGGGTAATTTGACTGGTAAAGCAATGAATAAGTAAATTAATTTAGGGAGAATTGTCATTTTTATTATATAGGCTTCACCTATCTGTGAGAAATTAATGTTTTTTGATTGTTTAGATCTGACTTTATTTCTGTGAAAAGTGTTTAGTAGTTGTGATTGTATAGCTCCTAGGTTTATCTTGGCAAGTAGATTCCCAGGTATTTTATATTGGCTTTAGATATTTTAAATGGGATTTCTCTTTTTGTTAGGTTTGCTGTTAGGTTTTATTGGTAGAATAGAGAAATGCTGATGTTAGGTTTTATTGGTAGAATAGAGAAATGCTGATGATTTTTGTGGGTTTATTTTATATCCTATAACCTGGCTAAAGTTGTTAATTGTTTCAATTAGTTTTTTGGTTGATTTTTTAAGTATACAATCATATATTTAAAGAGAGCTATTGCTACAGCCAGCATTTTAGTATCATATTGAATAGTAGTGGTGATAATGGACATTCTTGCTTTACTCCTGATCTTATTGGGAAGGCTTCTAGTTTATCTCCATTACACATAATGTTTACTGATGTTTTCAGATAGATAACATCATTTTAGGGAATGATCCATTGATTCCAGTGTTCTCTACTGTTTTTAATAGAAATGGGTGTTGTACTTTATCAAATGCTTTTTTCTGCATCTATAAAAATAATCATATAGCTTCTGTTACTTCTGTTATTGATATAGTGAATTATGATTATAGTTTTCCTAGTATCAAACTGTCACTGCATTTTTGGTATAAAACCTACCTTGTCATAGTATGATTCTTGTGATATGTTATTATAATTTTCTTGCTAGTATTTTGCTAAAAATTTGCATCAATATTCATTAGAAAAATTGATCTATTTGTCTATTTTTCTTCTTCTTAGCTTAGGAATCAGCACCATATTTGTGTCATAAAAGGAATTTGGTAGTGTTTCTTCCTCAGCTATTTTTCTGAATAGTTTACATAGTATTGGAATTAATTGTTCTTTATATCTTTAGTAGAATTCACTTGTGAATCTCTGGCCCAGGGGCTTTTTTCTTAGGGAGTCTGATTGATGGCTTGTTCAATTTCTTTTTTCTGAGATGATATTGTTTAAAGAATTTTACTTCCTCTTCTGTTAATCTGGGCAGTTTATATTCTTTAAATATTCATTTATTTCATTTAATTATCAGGTTATTGGCATGTAATTGGGCTAAATATCTCCTAATAATTTAATTTAATTTCCTCTTTAATTTCCTCTTCATTAGTTCTTATCTCACCCTCTTCATTTTTAATACTGGCAATTTGGTTTTCTTTTTTATCAAATTTATCAGTGCTTTGATTTATTGATGAGACTAACTTATTCTTGATTTCAAGTTTACTCTTATGCAGATAATTATTTAGTTCTCTAATTCATTTTTTTCCTCATAGAAATGGAGAGAGAGAGAGAAAGAGAGAGAGAGAGAGAGAGAGAGATTATAGTACAGTTTTCTTCACTCCCTGAAATGTTCAAGTTCTGTCTTTATCCATGATAATCTAGAAAAAAAACTCATTGTGTCCAAATTTAAGTTAATCCAGCAACACCAGAAGGAGTAATAACTGACATTTATGTGGAGTCTTATAGTTTGAATTATACAAAATATCTTATTTTTATAGCATCTCTCTGAGGTAGGTAGTACAGGTATTTTTCCATTGTATAGATGAGAAACTTTAAAGAGTTTAAATGATTTCTTCAATGTCACAGAACTCAAATGGTAGATTCAGACTTGATAATTTACAAATTCTCACTAAAAACAGTGTTCTTTCCATTGTACCACAGCTATCGGTAAACTATTGTGTATTTTCTTCATGAATGAAACATAAATCATAGGTATCTTTTTCTAGTTGATCTTTTTATGAAACCATTTAGCTATGAAGTTAACTAGATTTTGTTGCAATATTAATATGATTATTTTATATTATCTATATCCATTATTGCATAGCTACTACTCATTAAGAGAAAACACACAGAATTATTTCACTTTATCCTTCTGGATTTATCTTTGATAATACAGGGGCCACTGGGAAGCTATGTGGTATAGTGTATAGAGTGCTGGGCCTCAAGTCAGGAAGATTCTTCCTAAATTCAAATCTGGCCTCAGACCTGTGTGACCCTGAGTAAGTCACTTAACCCTGTTTGTCTCAGTTTCCTCATATGTAAAGTTAACTGTAGAAGGAAATAGAGACCCACTCCAGTATCTTTACCAAGAAAACTCCAAAGTCATAAAGGAGTCATAAAGAGTCAGTTTTATTTCAGTGACAGTATACTTTAAAAAAATAAAATCTGGGTACCGAAAGTAGAGAAAAAAAAATTTTAAAACATAAAAATGCTTGGTTGGGATTAGTTTATTTTGAATTAAAGACTGATCACTGTGCTTGCTTGTGAAATTATAAATTTGGAGACATTTATTCAAAGAGATCCTTTACATTGTCTCATAAGGATATAACCAAACAGAACTGTGACTGTTTTGAAAGCTTGAGTCCCACTTCAATCCTGCCTTATCTATGTACCACAGTTGTACTTCAGTGTTTTGAAGTGTGACATAGTTAAATTCTTTGAACCTGAGTTTGCTATAGATTTTAGTGTATTACCGGAAATTATCCTTCATTCTGAGGTCCTAAATGTGAGGGGTAAATCATCTTTCTTAATTCTAAAACAGTTCACTTCTCCAATTGACTTGTAATATCATCATTGCGTCTTCTCTCTTCAACAATTCAAAGAGTGACAAGTTCATCTCTGTCCATCTCACATGATTCTTGTCCATGTTCTTCTGTAAATCCATGATAAAGGGCATATTCAATCTGTATTTGTCTTCTCTTTTCTTTAACCCTTACCTCTTGTCTTAGTATCAATACCACATATTAGTTCCAAGGCAGAAGAACAGTAAAGGTTAGAAAATCGGGTTAAATAACTTGACCAGAATCACACAGTTAGGAAGTGTCTGAGCTAGATTTGAACCCAGGACCTCCCATCTCTGGGCCCAGCTTTCACTCCATTGAGCAACCTGGCTGCCCCTGTCTTATTCTCTTGAAAATGCAAGCACAATAATGGAGCAAATGTGTTGCTAATCATTCAGAGTTCACTCTTGCCATAAAGACTGGTCTCTTATTTTCTATTCATATATTTTTCTAATGACATCCTTTCTAATGATACCATTTCTCATTTATAATTTCTCATACATAATCCATTGCCATTTTTTCACATCAACCATATTCCTTCCCATTTTCCTTTGGGTGATATTCAACTTCTAATCTATTGAGATGGTTTTGTTCTAGGAAAAAAAGCCATACACAACTTTGGATGTTAAAAATATAGGACTTGTTTCACAGAGAAGCTTGATTCAGATTAAGTGTACTACATGAGAAATTGAATAATTATCTTAATGAAATGTGGGCATTTTTCTGAAATACATTATTTAAATCCTAGCACAATAAGTTCCTATGATAACACCCTTTGTTTTGACTCAGATTTCAACATATCTCTGGTCAAATCATATTATATAAAAATGAAAATTACTTTTAAAAATCATGATATAATATCTTGTTCTTAGTAGTATCCACTCTTCGTGATGCCATTGAGGTTTTCTTGGCAAAGATAGTGGAATGGTTTGCCATTTCCTTCTCCAGCTCATTTTACAGATAAGGAAATGGAGGCAAACAGGGTTAAGTGACTTTCCCAGGTTTACACAGCTACTAAGTGTCTAAGACTAGATTTGAACTCAGAAAGACCTTCCGGACTCTAGGGCCACCTCTTTAGCTACCCTATGATATGACATAGATAACCTACATCCATGTGCATTAGTTCTGACCCCAACATTTATAGAGTTATTTTAAGTGTATATTAAAATTGCAATTATATAAGAATATAGATGGAACATTTACACATTTTTAGCTTACTGTCTCCCCAATTAGATTGTAAGGTCCTTGAGGGCAGGGACTATCTTTTGACTTTTTCATATCTCAAGCACTTAGCACAATACCAAAAACACAGTAGATGCTTATAAAATACTTATCAATTGGCTATTAAAGAAACGGAGTGGAAACAAATCTTTAAGTCTGAAAACATTCAAGCAGAGAGGAATGAATGGCTAATACAAATTAGGTTACTTAGAAAACTGATCATGCTTCTCAGTAAAAATTCTTTTTTGAAAATTGCTGTTATTCAGGGATGTGGAAAAAATAGTCTATTTTTATTAATAGTAGTTTATCAATTAATCACTCAAATAATAGATATTTATTAAGGTATTGGGGGAATAAAAGATGTCCTTGCCTTTAAGAGGTTTTATAAAAGTGTGGTCTTCCTTTATATGCAGGTCTTTAAAATCCATTTGAATAAAATACCAGCTCCTGTCTAGTTCTAAATCCCAGATTTTTATGAGTATAATAATATAGTTTTATTATATACATACACATGTGGAGAGAGAAGGAAGTGAAGGAAGAAGAGGAGGAAGAGGGAAAAAAAGGAGGAAGAAGAAGATCAAGAACAAGAAAAACAAAAGAACAAGAAATCAATAATAGGGCTTTAAGACTACAAATATTATCTAAGTTGAATATTCTCAAAATCCCCCCAAAATGGTAATAAAATGTAATTTTTTCCATTTTGTAGATAAGTAAACTGAAGCTCAGGTAATATTGTGACAGGAATCAAGGAATAGTTGTTGGAGGGCTGGTTTCAGAGTTGGGAAGGTCTGAGTTCAAGTCCTGTTTCAGACACGTATTAGCTATATGATCATGATCAAGTCATCATATAACCTCTTAGTTCCCCAGGCAGCTAATTCAGATTATAAATTTTCCTTTGTATTTGGAGTTCTTTAAACTAAGAAAATCACAATCATAGACTAAAACTAACTAAACAAAATAGCAGAAAATGACACTAAACAAAGTCTTCTGATTTGTCATAATCAACCAAGCAATAAACATTTTTTCAGGACCTACTATGTGCCAGGCATTGTGCTAAGCACTGCAGATATAAAAGGAAGCAAAAGAAGGTCCCTGTCCTCAAGGATCTAAAAGGAGAGACAACAAGCAAACAAATATATTCAAAACAAGCTATATAAAGAATAAAGAGGAAATAATTAACAGAGGAAAGGATCTTCAATTTGATTGTTAATAGTTATTTTTATTTTCTTGTAAGGGTCTCTAATGGCTCTGCTTCTTTTTGGCATTCCTACTACCTATTGTTGAGGATGGCATTGAGAAGGTAATTTCCTTGTGATCTCTGTCTTTCCTAATCTTCCTCAAGGTCTTCTGACTCCAAATCCAGAACTCTTTTCATGGTACCCACCTTGATTTGATTCTACATCTTTGCAACTTATTTCCAATGCCTCTTAACTGATCTCTAAAGCCATTAACCAAGTGTCTTCTGCTCTCTAGTAAAATTTGAAACACTGAGATGTTGTCGGCTGTAAGGAAAGCAAGCAAACAGGGGCAGTTTAAATTTAATTATTAATGCATCGAATCATGTGTACTCATCTTTATTCCTTTCTGTTTTCGGACTACTGTGTGGGTGTATGAAGCAGCCCTGGAAGGAAAGTCTGACAATGGATATCTAGGAACACATAAGAGAACAGCACAGGATCTTAAGGAAACTACACTTAAAGGGACCATTTGGAAGCAATGGAAGAGTGTTATTACTAAGAAACATGAAATCCATTTGAGAAAGATACTTGGTGGAGTGGGGTGGGGCCAGGCCACTCACTAGAAAGCTTCATCAAGCTTCAGTGGCTGTGCTGGACTTAGGTAATCATGTTTACAATGCCAGTTAAGGACAAATGACAATGCACTCTGAAAGATTTGCGTTGCTGCATCCTAACATGCAAAGTATTATCCATGAAAAAAGCATTCCCGTGGATCTACCCCCGCCCCCCAGTGTTCCTACATCCACAATACACTCAGAGGAACTGATGGATTCCTTGGATGGGAAGTTATTTAACTTTCAGAGTAAAGAAAAGGAAATAGAAGAAAGTTGGGGGGGGGGTTCGGGAGGGGGAAAGGTAGTTGGAAGGATGAACGTGTGTGAGAAAAGGAGAAAAGTGTTTGTCTTAGTACTTTCCCACCCTATCCATCTCCGAAACTGCCCAAAGAGGAAGAGGAGGTGGAATGAAGAAAGGATTCCCTTCCTGAAGTGTGTGCTTGTCCCTTAAAGTTAAAACTAGAAGGAGGAGGTGCTATTGTTTGAGAGAAGAGACAGTCAGGGGGCCACCGCTGCCTGATTCTCCCTAAGCAGGATGAGTAGCAGGCTGGGCGGCTTCAGGCAGCTGGACTCCGTATTCCTGCCCTAACCTTAGCAGCAACAACAGCAACAGCAGCAGTAGCTTCAGCTGCTCACTGCACCAACCTGCGGGCTGGCTGGAGAGCGCCGGCCCCTCCCACTCCCACTCCCCTCCACCCCCACCTCCCCTCACATCCCGCCCCCCCACCATTACCGCCCCCCCTCACCATTACCA
>NC_058133.1:143038984-143090673 GCF_016433145.1 Gracilinanus agilis
CCCCCCACCATTACCACCCCCCCTCACCATTACCACCCCACCACCACCACCGCACACCACCCCCCGCAGCCCCGCCGCCGCTGCTACTGCTTCTCTCTCTTTCCCTCTCCCCAGTCCTCTGCCCTCCAGTCCCAGCCGGTGCCGCAAGGAGCCGGGTTGTGAGGCGTCTGCCCTGGACTGCAGCTGGCCAGGGGACAGCGACTGCCAGCCACCTGCACCTGGCGCGGCTGCCTTCCAGGAGCTTGGGCTCCCTCTTCCCCTCCCCCTTCTACCCCCACCTCCTTTTTTCCCACCTCCTCAAACCCTGACATCAGCCTCCTCCTTCTCCTCCCCCTCCTCCACTATCACCTTCTCCGGGGAGCTCAGCCAGCTTCCCGCTGCCTCCTCTCTCTTCTTCCTTTGCTCTTGCCATTGAGACCCACCACTCCCCGCCAGCTTGTGCTCCTTCCTGGGCTTCCCCTTCTCGGCCTCTTCTCTCTCCTTCTGTCTTCCTATCCTGCTCCTCACACCCCCCCCCCCAACCTACAAGCATCCCCTCCCCAGGACAGGGGCCATAGCCTTGTCATGTCAGGATGGATATCCGGCAACACGAGTGGCTCTCGTCCTCCCCCCACGAGGGCTTCGAGCAGATGAGGCTCAAAAGCCGCCCCAAGGAGCCCTCCCCGAGCCTTACTCGAGTAGGTGCGAACTTCTACAGCAGCGTCAAACAGCAAGACTACAGTGCCAGTGTCTGGCTCCGGAGGAAAGACAAATTGGAACACGTAAGGGTCTCCCCCACCTTCTTCAGTGGGACTTCTGCCCCTCTCCTTCAAGTGCCCCGAGGACGCTGGGGAGTTGCTCTGGAGTCTGAGGAGGGGGCTAGTTGGTTGCTTGCTTGGGTTGCACGGGTTATAACGGTAGGAAGAAGTAGCTCCTAGTCCGGAGATACCTACTTGGGTCTCACTATTTGCTGTGACTTCTCATTCCGCACTCAGTGTGCTAGTTTCCTGGCTTATACTTTCTTTTCGTACATGAACAGGCTGAGGAGAGTGAACAGGAAGGTTCCCTTTCTCAGTCCCTTGTATCATACATAACTCTAGAGCTCCTGTAGTGTTTTCTTAAGGGTGCGCGATGTGTGATGGGGGTGGGGGGAGGTGAGATTTGCGGAGGATCCGCTACTGTGGGTGGATCTGGTGAATGCGATCTTGCATTCGATGTATTTTTAAAGTGCGTTTATGATGCCTATTAGGGGAATTTTCGGTTTTTTCTCTTAAACCTAAGCTTCCATAAACTTGGAGCGCGTTAAGTTACCTAGTGAAGATGAAATGCATGGTCCCTTAGAGTTGTCCTGCAGTGTTCATTGTGATGAAGCTCCTAGGTACATTCCAGAGTTGAACCAACCCAGAGGAATGTGCATGAACCAAAAGAGGGCAAAAGACAGATCACTGGGAATCTCACAAACCTGTTTAGTGTACTCACACTAAGGACTGGAAAACCGGGGTATGTGCTTTGAAGATAAATTGATCATTCATGCAGAATATTTAAGCAGAAGCCTGAGGCTAGCTTTATAAGGAAGGGGAAAAAAAACCTCTCTGGATGGATCCACTCTTCTTCAAATTTATGTGTATTTCATCATGTCGTATACATTATATTTGCCAGACTGTATGCCAAATGTCAAAAGTTGAGCTTTGGAGAACTAAGTCAAGAGTGCAGCATAACTAAGTAAGGTGAAGAAAGTATCTCTCTCAGCTGTGTAATCCACCTTGGCCTCTGATAATGGAATATTATGGTCTCATAGTATTCAGGTTACATCTCCAGTTGTGATGAAAGGATAAGAACTCCTAGAAATCATACATTTCAAGCCTTTGCAGAGTGTACTGAATTCTATCTCTCCTCCACATGTCTCTCTAAAGCTTTACAGTTACAACCTGCTTCACAGGAGAAAGCCTGTTAGCAGGGAATTTCCCTATTACAAATCAAAAAAAGGAAGGTCAGTGCCTTTTCTCAGTATGACTAATGTTTAAGTCTTGGAAAGCTCATCATTCCAGACTTTGAATTAGGTAGCAGGTTCTGCTTTGAGTGTGGAAAATCATTTGCTAAGACAACACTGCTCCTTCATCTCGGATTCTTTTTAACAATTGAGATAATTAAAGAGATCAAGGTTAAAAGGCAGTGGCATCTAATGAAAGATGGGCACAAAACATTTAACCAAGACAAACAGTACATAGCTTTCTTTTTGCCTAAAACTGAAGAATAAGTAATATTTTCATGCGATTTGAATTTTTGTGATATTTTGCATTTAGTACTAAAATAAAGTGTTCACAAACCTGAAGCACCAAAACAAAAATGTTTCATTGTATCTAGTTTCACTATTAATGCAAGTACTTTGGAAGCTGTGTGCTTTTAGCTGGTCCATTTCCTTTATTCTGCTACTATAAATCAATAAAGATAAAAGATGGGAAACTTTTTAGGGGTGATTCTTGTTAGTCTATGTTGTTAAATGCTTATTCACTTCAAGATAGTCTTTAAAAGTATTAATTGAATTACATGATAATGGAGTAAAGCAAGCATAGGCTTTCTGGCATTGTAAAACTAGGGTAATTTTGCTGCTCTAGAGAGGCCAAATAAATGAATGGATGACTTCATCATTTAAAATCTTCCTTCAAACTGCTTTCTCTTTTCCCCCTCTACCTCTGCCCCTTAAATGAATACAGTATTCTTAAAATTAAGAAATGAATTTTGTCACTATTAAATCTCAGTGATCATGAGGATTTGTTTTCTGCTCCCCTCCTCCTGTATTTTATGTTTATGTTTTATGTATTTTATTTTATGTTTCTGTTCTATTTCCTTGTCTGCTTACTTTTCTGAAAGAAGTCTTTGCTTGAAGTTCCATCTATTTTGGTGGTATGGATGGAATTTTGCTGGCAACAATTTCTCTCTGCTTCTAGAATCATACTTATAAATGTACTAGGAAAAAATGAAATTTGTTTAAAAACTTGATTTGAAGTTGTACATTGTGTGCTATATCTCATAAACCATATCATAGTCTATTTATCTTTGTCTTTAAGTTATACATATAAAAGTCTAAAACAGAATCTTCCAAAATGAATGGAACAGTTTACAACTCATATTGATAATGCATGAAATATAACAGTGTATCATATATGTATTATTATGAAATCATAGCCATAAAGCAAGTGAACTGAATTTCTATAGAAGCATCCTTCAAGAATAATTTCAGAGGCTGATATGATTGGGATTTGTCAAACAATACACAAAGATCATATTTCTAAAAGAATCCCATATACCCAAGGTCTTCCTCTCCCCTCTCCTCTCCTTTCCTATTTTGCATCAAAGGAATGATAATTATTTTTAATCATGTGGGGCAAAATTAATTTAGGTTTTTTATGGAGTAGAGCATATGCATGAAAAGTTGCTAACATAGTTCTTTGGATGCTTTTAATGGTCATTTCAATCCTAAGAAAAATGAAAAAAGTTTTCATTTTCAAAGAGAAGCATTTTTAGCTCTTAATAACAAAGCCGTATCCTGAAGTGGAATATACCAGTGTGGCATGGGTTCAAATCCTGTCTCAATCCAGACCTATCTGTGTGACCTAGAATAAGTCATTTCTCTATGGGCCTCAGTTTTCTCATCTTTAAAATGAAGGGATTAGATTAGATGATCTTTTAGGGTACTTTGGGCTCAAAATTTGTGAACTTGTAAAAGAGAAGTGTTTTTGCTAAGAATCTTGTAGGATTGTTTCCATGCCAATATCAAGGAGGTTGCTTAGCCACTTTTTAACAGTTACTGAGATAGTCACAAAGAAAATGTTTTCAAGGAGTCAAGTGCCTAATGCTCTCCTTTGCCTTGGAACCCAAATATTTTTAGTAATAGATGTGCTTTTTTGGGGGGAGGGTCTTTTTCTCCATTAGCTTGCATTTAGATCTCTTTTAGGCATAAACTTAAAAGATGTGGTGTGAAGATCTGGCAAAATCCATGAACAGGAATGCTTGACAGAAGGTCAACCTTATTCTCTCATCCTTGAGGCTTGGATAAAAGCCTTTAGTAGAGTTTGACCAACCCAGAGAGCCAATTAAGCATTAAATTGAAAGCCCTCTTTGCACCTTCCCAGAAGGGTAGGAAGAAGTAATGGCTTCCATTAGAAACTGTAGTGTAGTTTGACATCAAGGGAACATTTTTGCTCTATCTTGATGGATATCCTGAACCCTATTTGGAAAGGATGGTAGTGTAGTTCACCTCCTTCATTTGATATTCACATAGTTAGCTGCTGTCAAATAATTTACTGTTTTCTGTCCTCTTTCTCTTCTGACTACAGTCAGGTGTACCCCTGAAGAAACAGGTTTATCCACGCTCTGAAACAAAGTTCTATAGGAATATAATGTCTATCCCCACAGGGATAGGACAGTGAGTATGTAGAATAATAGCTGAAGGAAGGGAAATGGAGAGAAAGGAATAAGAATTTATTAACCACCTACCATGTGCCTAGTACTTTACTAAACTCTTTACAAATATTATCTCAGTTGATTATCACAACAACCCTGGGGGGTTGGTGCTGTTATTATTTATATTTTACAGTGAAGAAAACTGAAGCAAATAGAGGTTAAGTGATTTGCCCAAAGTCACATAGCTAATACATGACTGAGCGTGGTTTTTACCTTGTCTTCCTGACTCCAGTTTCATCACTCTTTCCTTTGTGCCACCTAACTCTCCATATAGCCCAACTCTTATTTTACTGATGAGAAAAATGAGGCCCAAAGACATTATTAAATAAACGATGCCTAGGCTCATGTAAGTAATTCCTAGGCTGAAATGAGAAAAGAGATATGAGAAGTCCCTCTTTGAGAATGGGTTGCCTCAGCCCCGTGCCTTTTGCTATTTTCTATACAAGTGAGAGAGTTAAAGAGTCAAATTTTCTTCTGTATTTGGATGATTGCCCGGATCCGCCCCTATGCTAATTGCCTGAATTCCTCAATACTTAACTTTTGTATCAATTTCCATATATATTTGCTTAACTCTGCTGTCTAACTATATAATCTGTTGCTGATTCCTTTTTTTTTTTTTTCTGTTTCCTGCTATCTATGCTTGCCCAGTTGCCTACTCCACTGTCAGTCTGTCCTAAGGCCACATAAAATTGTGAGTTCTCTATTACTGAGCTCTTCAAGTTTGAATAAGGGTGACTGCTCCTGAGAGATAATAGGTGGGGATTCCTGTTCAGGTATGGGTTGGTCAGGAAGACCTTTTAGATTCTTTCCAACTCAAAAATTATTTTTCAGTTCCCAAAAGTAAGCCTATATTCTACTTGCTTTATATAGGCCAGAATTACAAATACCAATAGTTATACAATTATTTATACTCTAAGATCCCTGATTAACCCACTTTTAAGTCAAACGATAAATGAGAATACAAACATTAATGAAAGTCATCAGAATACCCAGAACTCAATTACAATGAGCCATAGTAGTTTTCCTTATTAAATTATTCTCACCTTTCTTAAAAAAAATCTGTTCTTCTAAGCGAGAATTTGTACCAGCATAAATAGGGTTTATATTAACAGTGAATAGCAAATAAATAACACAAGCATTGTTGCCTCTTGCAATAATTTATTTCCAAGGGGAGCACCGGCATTACTAAAGTGTATTACTTTGAACCAACTTGAAATTGGCATGTTAAGTGTTGACATCATAGAATGTAATTTCTACCTCAACAGAACTAATTAGAGGGAAAGTACAAAAAAGGACAGATAAGTAAATGAAGCTTAACATTTGTCCATTTTTATGATAAAATTCTTTCTGTATGTTTATGCTACATCCCTTACAAAAAATGCTTTGCAAACATTTTGGACTTTTGAATAATGGCATTATTTTTGCATCTGACTTCAGATCCATAAACTCCCACAATAAGTGAGAAATAATTATTTCTGTGCCTTTTAAATTCCCAGAAGCCAGATTATAAAATCAAGTCTCAAAGAATTGTCTAATGAGTTTTTTTGGTTTGTATTGTGTTTATCGCATATGCATCACTAATGTACTCTTTCAAAGTATATTGACTTTTGAGTTAGTTTTAAATGGTCTTTGATATTTTTTCCTCCAAATTTGGGCCAAGCTGAATGGGTAGACTAGAACATATGTGTGTGTTTATACTACTTAATTAGAGATATAGATTCTTGGACTTCAAATTCTGACACAGGTATAGGCTATCCCCATGTTTAGTGGGGATGCTATTTCCTTGAAAACATACTTTCAGTTTGAGTTCTAATAATGTTTTCCTTGTTTACATTTTAATTATGATGTTAGATTGTTTCAAATAGTTTTTGTTTCAACAAACCTTATAAGTCTCATTTTTGATACTTAATTAGCTGTTCAATCTTAGACAGATCACTTAACCCATAAGTGCTCTACATAATTGTCTAAGACTCTGAAGTTGCAGAGTAATTGCCAAACTCAGTGGATAGAAGGATTTCTTTACCATGGAGCCCTCTATATTTATGAAATCATAGATCCAGGACAAAAAGAAAATGTATAAGGAAGTCAGTGTTGGGGATTCAGATATGAAAAACAAAACCGCCCCCATCATTGACAGCTATTAGGGAAGATAAACCTATATGTAAAGGTTAAAAATAGGGGTTTTAACAAAATAAGAGAGTGGCTTTTAATAATTTAAGTTTTAATGAAATATAGTAGAGCCAGAGAAAAGAAAACTTCTTGTAACTTTTAACAATGAACAATAGTTTAATTAAAATAAATATAGTAAAAGAATATAGGAAAGGAAGGAAATATAGGAAAGAAGTAGAGAAAGAAAATTTCCTAACTACCCTATAATTAATACTTAAAACTGCCTATATCTACCTATAACAACTGTGATATGCAGAAATGGGTAGCCATTTTCTGTGGGTGCAAGTTAGCAGTTTGCCACTTTGGAACACAGAACCTGACAGAGCATCCAGGGCATGTGCCAGGGTGACAGTTAAGGACAGGGTATAAAAGGGGGTCCACAAAGCCCTAGGAGCTTCACTTCTCTCTCTCAGCTCAAGGGGTAGGGAGGAGGTGGTGGTTCTGGGCCTCTTGGGTGGTTTGGGAGATTTGGTTAGGCAGGCAGGGACAACCTCCATTGCTAGCCAAATTCAATACCTCATTGGCATAGCCAACAACCTGATATTTCAAGCTAGTGTCAACAGCTACCATCAAGAACAACAGCATCTGACCCAGGGGCTGACTCTGTGCTCAGCTACAAAGCAACAGAGCTGGGAAGTGCCCTCAAGGCTTTCTCTAACTCTGCACCAAGGAACAACAATTAGTGTTTCAAGATATATTTAGTGTCAAATACTTGGGCAAGAACTTTAGGGTACCCTTCACTCACCTACCTACTCTTTTTACCTACCCTCAGTTTGGTTACAAATAAACCCAGTTTAACCCTAAAGCCTAAACAATCTTGAAGCCATTTGCTTACCTTACCAACAACAATTAGTCTTTAGCAGTCAGATCCAGTTAATATCATTAGCTGGCCTGAGCCTTTCCAAACCAGTGTTATCCAACATCAATTTAAGGTTTCAGGAAGTCACAATCAACTTCCTGGAAACATGTCTAACTGCCTGGCTGGATTGGTTCCAAGGCCCTGGGGCTTTGGCAGAGAATCTTGGGCTTTAAAGGAGACTCAACTCAGCTGGTGTGGGAGAAAATCTAAATTCACATTTAGCCATGGTTAGGGTCTCTCTCCCTACTTAAGCACCATCAGCATCTGCCAGGCCCCCTTTGCTACACATAACAGTTTGGCATATCACACTGCCTGTAACTACCACTAATAACAACTACCCCATAAAGTTCCAACCCAATTCAGCCCAATCGATAGCAACCCAATAAGTGTTTAATCCAGCCCCAACTGGGTCTGTCAATAAAGACCGCCACCTTCTAAAAAGTTTAAGGAAGGGAAAAAAACCTAACAGCCCAAACCAAAAGCTAAAAACCCAAAAGGCAAAAAGCCCTCTAAAGACTAAAGACAAATGCCCTTTCAATAAGCTCAGGCCCGCCTTTATATTCCAGCAACTAAACACCAACCATAAATGTATCACCACCAGAAACAAACACCCAGTGACCAACTCACTCCCAGAAGCCAACTTCCCCACAACTGCCAGTCCTAACTGATAGCAACTGACAGAACGAAACTGTCAGCAAATGACTTCCCAACCAATCCATACTGGGCCCTCTTTTATACTCTTTTTCTACCTTACTTCCTATCTCTATGGTTTCTACTTCATGTCACTGTGGGCTAGTTAATCCCTATACCTCTCTATGGTAAGAGGACCTCCAGGTCCCCTGTTTAATTAAAAAAGAAATAAAGAATTCCTTTTTATAAATACATACACATATCTGTATACAAGTAATATGTTTCTCATATGCACTTAGGCATAATCAAAGAGTAGAGATCTAAAAAAGAAGGGTTGCTAGGTGGTATAGTAGATAGAGCACTGGGCCCAAAGTCAGGAAGACTCATCTTCCTGAGTTCAAATTTGGCTTCAAATTCTTAGTAGCTATGTGATCCTGGACAAGTCATTTAATCCTCTTTGCCTTAATTCTTCATCTGCAAAAATCAAATGGAGAAGGAAAGACCAACCACTCTAGTATCTCTGTGAAGAAAATCCTAAATGGGGGTTGCAGAATGGGACATGACTGAAAAAGCTCAACAGTAGCGAAGGAGAAATAACTGAACTGGGATGAGCATTGAATTTGTCTCAGAAATGAGTTGACACCTGCATTGAATCTTAAAGGAAGTTCAGTGGGCAAACTTGTGAGGCATTCCACATTCAAGGTATAAGAGATAGACTGTGCAAAAACAACAGAGGTAATCATCTTGGAGGATGTTTTTTCTGAATACTTACACATTGTATTGAAATATATAAGGCTGTTGTCAGCAGAGACTCAGTGTTCACTCAAAAAGAATGCAATCAAAAGTGTTGAAGTGCCATGAAATACTAACCAGATTTCTATTATTAACAGATCCAGTGTTTACCAAGAAAGTACCTTTTTTCCCCCAAGCAACAGTAGAAAACATTACAATTTCTGAAATCAGTAGTGGAACCCATGAGCAGGACTTTGGGATAATATGGCAAATCTCTCTTGATGAGCCTTTTTCATTTTACATTACCAAGTTTCTTTCAGCTTACTCTGTGCTTTCAAGTTAATGTATTTGACTCTTCAATCAATTAATCAATAAGCACTTATTAACCTCTTATTATATGCTAGGCACCATGCTAAGTGCCATGGATACAAAGAAAAAATAAAAACAGACCCTCCTCTCAAGGAGCTGACATTCTAATAAGGGACAAATTATCATGCACCTAATAAGAAATATGAGCTACAAGAAGAATAGATGGAAGATAGTGGGAAAGGCACTACTAATTGGTGAGACTGGAAAAATGTTTTGTAGTAAGTAGTGTTTGAATTGAGTTTTGAAAGAGATAAAGGGTTCTAAAAGGCAGAATTGAGAAGGAAGGGATCCTAGGGATGGAAAAATAGTTGGACTGAATGATAAGACATAAAAATGTGTCTCTATTTTGGAAGTTTACCTTGGAGTTAGATGATGATGGTAGCTAGAATTTATATAATACCTACTGTATGCCAGATCCTGTGCTAAGTACTTTACAAATATTATCCTATTTGATCCTCTTAGCAGTCCTGGGAGGTAGGAAATAGACAAAGAAAGGTTAAGTGGCTTGTCCAGGACCACACAGTAAGTGTCCAAGGTTGGATTTAAACTCAAATCTTCTTGACTCCATATCTAACATTCTATCCTCTTTACCACCTACTACTATAAGGTTAGCACTAGCTATCTTTCTTTGAGTTTGCAGATCCAGGGAAAATTCCTTCATATCTTTGATCTTAAGTTTTCTTATCTGTAAAATAGTAATTTTAATAATTGTATTATTTGTCTAGTAGTTTTTCTAGTACAGAATTTTGTAAAATGCTCCAAACCTGATTTGCTATTTATTATTTTTAAAAGGGCAATATTGGTTTTAGGAGTCTGAGGTGATCAGAAAAATCTTTACAGGAGAGAAATGTTTTGAACTGGGTCTTTGACTGTTTAATTAGGCAGAGAGAAGGGTGGTGGGCATTCAAGGCATAAAAAAAGTCATTGAGTTACCAATGATCCCTTAATTGTCAAATTAAGGTATTTTCTGGGGCTTCATCCTTCTCAACCTATTTATTGTATTTGACACTGCTGACTGTCCCTTCCTCCGATATACTCTCTCCCTTTGTACACTTATTAAGTATCTATTATGTACCAGGGACTGTTCTAAGGGTTGGACAAACAAACAAAAAGGTTAAAAAAAGTGTCTTCTTGCTCTCAAGGATCTCATAGGATAATTAGAGACATATCATACAAAAAAAACTACGTATAAACAAAATAGATTTATATATACACATCTATAGGCTCTCCTATAGGAAATAAAGGACATACATATATTACATATACAATATTCTATAGGATATATTATAGATCTATATATCAATATAGAATAAACTAGAAGTAGTCTTAGAGGAAAGGCATCAAAATTAAGGAGGACTAAAAAAGGCTTTTTGCAGGAGGTGGAATTATATCTGAGATTTGAAAAAGGCCAAGGAATTCAGCAGTTAGATATGAGGAGGAAGAGAGTTCTAGATGTGAAGAAGAAGTGAAAATTCTTGAAATTTGAACATGTAGTGTATTGTTTGGAGAACAGCAATGAGACCAACATCATTGGATTGCAGATTAAGTAGAATGAAAATGTCAAAAGGGGCTACTGGAGAGGTAGATAAGGGCTAGGATATAAAAGACTTTAAAAGTTAAACAGAGGGTTTTTAAATTTGAATCTGGAAGTAATAGGGAACTACTGGAGTTTATTGAATAAGGGTGATATGTTAGTACTTATTTTTTTAAACCTGTACCTTCTGTTTTAGAATTGATACTAAATATTGAAGTTCTAAGGTAAGAACTAGGCAATTGAGGTTAAGTGACTTGTCTAGGGTCACATAGCTAGGAAGTGGCAGAGGCCAGATTTGATCCCAGATCCTCCTAACTCTAGGTTTGGCTATCTACTGAGCAGCCTAGCTGCCCTCTTAATACTTATTCTTTAGGAAGGCAAATTTGAAAATGAAGGGATGGATAGACTTTGTTTAGGGAGAGATTTTAGGTGTATAGAACAACACTATTCCAATCCCTCGTCAACTCATATCTGAACTATTGAAGTAGCCTTCTGGGTGTTACTATAGTTTTAAGCTATTAAAGTATAATGAATATTTGCTCTTTGGTCAATTTATTTGCATGGAGGACAAAGGCAGGTTTTCTAATTCTTTGTATTTCATATAGTACCTTTCAAGGTTCCCTGGCACTTGGTAGGTGCTCCTTAAATGTTGGTTGTTAGTGATAACAACAATATAAGATATCCCAAAAGTCTTTGTGCAGTTTTAAGTTATTAAGACATAACTGCATTAAGACTTTTGGGACATTCTGTATAGTATACAAAAGTATATTGTGTTTGAGTAGTCATAAGTATAGCAGAGACAAAGGAAGTACAAATAAAGTCAGGATGGGCTAAGAAGAGATATGTTATTAAGCTATGATATATGTCTAGAGTGAAAATAGGTAATTGGAAGGGAGCAAAAAGGAGAGTCAAAAATAGGATGAAATCCAAAAGAAATCTTGGTCTTGGGAAGCAATATGGCATAATGAAAAGGGAAATGAATTTGAATGCAAAAAATTCAGTTCTACATTATAAACTTATTAGCTGTGTAACCCTGGCCAAGTCATTTAACTCTCATTGCCAGTTTTATCATCTGTAAAATGTGCAGACAGCTTCTTAGTTATTTTCTAACCCTAAATCTATGATCCTGTAAATATATTCTAATTATTATACATTATCATGGATACATTATTTCCTATCTCTGGACCTTGGTTTCCTATTCTCTAAAACAAAGAAGTTGTATTAAATGACCTCTAAGTTCCTTTCCAGAGCTGTCTATGATCATATTAGTAGAATAAGTGAAGCTGGACAAATTTATGTGAAAGGTTTGGAAAGGTCAAAGTGAATTAAAGAAAGGGTTATGGGAGCTCAAGATGAAGGAACTTGAATTAGTGAATCTTGGAAAATATCATAATGAACAGTAAGTATTTAAGGAGCATTTACTATGGTAAGTATTTACTGTGGTAGGTAGTATATGAAAATATAAATAATTAGAAGACCTGCCCCTGTCAGCTACGTTGGATTGACCAATCAGAAAATATTTTGAAGGATCTACTATATGTAAAGGACTATGGTATGCATTATGGGGGCTACAGAGATGAACAGAGTGTTTTTGCAATCATGGAGGCTACAGTTAAAGAAGATGAAACAAGACTCCAGATTTCTATAATGCAACATAATAGATCACAACCATTGGAATGCAACGGAGAAAGAGATCTCCTAAGCCAACAAGGAAGGGAAGACTCCCTGGAAGAGATGGTATTTGGTTTGGACCTGAAGGAATAAGAGAATTGGGTAGGCAGAGCTGGGGACAAAAGCTGCATTCTGAACAAAATAAATAGGGCAAGCAAAATCTCCAAAGGCAGAGAAAATCAGTTTTTCAGAATCAATGGGAAGTTCATGAGGAATGAGGAGGATAATAGGATAATGCTGTAAAGAATGTTTGGGGTCAAACCACTGAAAATTTTGCATTCTAGGCTAAGAATTTTGGATCTTTTATGGTAGTTAATGAGGAATTGTTTCTGAGCAATAAGTTACAGAAGATACAGTTTTACCTAAAAGAAAGAGCATTTTACTTATAAAGATCTAGATTTGAGTCCTAGCTCTGACACAAGCCAAAATGGCTCTGGGAAAATCACTTAGCTTCTCTGAGCTTTAGGACCCTCCACTGTAAAATGGAGATTATAAAACTCATACTTCCTTATGTTGTTACTGCAAGAAAATAATTTTGCAAAGTACTGTGTAAATTCGAGCTGTTATTATTAGGAGCACAGCTCTACTTTGGCAAGATTACTCTGGCAGCAGTGTTTAAGATGGATTGAAGTGGGGAGAGCTAAAAATGAGTAGATAAGTCAGAAGACTTTGGTAATGGTATGGGGGAGAGGTAATAAGGGCCTGACTAGGAAATTGGTAGTGGGAAAGATATGGAAAGATTTATTCATGGATAAACAATAGCTTAATATATCATAGGCCAAGTGCCAAATGAATACTCTAGAAATTGAGAGGGAGATCAGATTATAAAAAGGAACTGCTCAAAAGATAAAGAAAAAATATAATCAGTGCTTCATCTAAGTAAGACAGAATCATAGAATTGCTTTGAATTTTAGGGTTGGAAGAGCAGCCATCTTGTCCAACCTATATCTGATAGGATTTGCTACTACAACATACCTAAGAAGTGGTCATTCAGCCCCTACCTGAAGACCATCAGTGAACAGCCCACTACCTACATGAGCAGCCTCTTTTAGTTTTGGATAGTTCTGATTGTTCTGAAATTTTCCTGACACTGAATCCCTTTTCTACTTCCACTTGCTGTTTCTTGTTCTTCCTTATAGAAAAAATGAGAACAAGTCTAATTCTTACTTTTCTATATGTCAGCCCTTCAAATATTTTGTGATGACTATTATGCCCCCGCTGAATCTTCTCTTCTACAAAGTAAACAATCTCAGTTCTTACAGCTGATCTTTATGTAATATTGAGTCTAAGCCCTTCACTTTCCTGGTTGTCCTTCTCAAGTCCATTAAAAGAAGAATAGCAGGTTAATTGAGGCATAGTGTAGGGTTTGGTCAGACATCCGAGATGCTGAGGTCATCCACTCTATCCCAGGCCATTACCTGTCATCCTGACTTTTGTCTTGCCACCAGACTTTGAGGACTCCAGAAGAAAGAGCGAGGGGGAAATATTCTAAATTAAATAAATAAATAAACTTAAAAAAAAAAGAATGATACTGATGACCTTATGCATACCTAGCTTATTTAAATTCAAATCAAACAGGCCAAGACAACACTCTTAGATATTATTGGTTCTTTTTGAAAAACAAAGAATGAACAACAATGTCTGGCCAAAGAGAAGTCATGGTTCCTACAATGATTTCCCCTGGTCAAAGTACATTTGAATATTTTTCCTGACTCTGAGCAACATATTGTAGAGGGACAGTGCAGAGGATCATAGACAATATAATGGAGAAACTTAAAAATCATATTAAAAGAGAAATGAATGATTGAAAGGATTTGGAACATTTACCCTGAAAAAGGGAAAACTTCAAGGGAACCTGGTAGCTACCTACCAAAGTTCAGTCATATGGAAGAGAGATTAGAAATTTATTTTACTTTGCCACTGGTTGAAGGGAAGTGGCGATATACTGAACTGGATCCATTGAGTAGGAATGATAAAGGCAGATTTTGGTTGGATAAACGAGAAAACTTAACGATGATTACAGTTGCCTTATAAAGTAGTAAGTGGCCCATCAGTGGAGATGTCTAAGCAAAGACTGAATGACTTATGAGAGATTTTGCACAGAAGATTCTGGATTCATCTAAGGGTTGGATTAAATGATCTCTTGGGCTCCTTCTTTCAGTAATTCTCACATCTTACTGACTCTCTTTCTTCAACCTCAAAATTCATTTTATTTTTTGAAGTCAATTAATAATAATTTGTTATGTGCTAGGCACTATGCTAAATCCAAAGATATTCCCTGCTCTCAAGGAATTCAGTCTAATGAAGGAAAAACAGGAAAACAAATATGTATAAAAAAACACATCCAGAATAAATTAGAGACAACTAAAAGAGAGAAGACATTTGTATTAAAGGGAATAAGGAAAGGCTTTTTTGCAGAAGGTGGTATTTTAGCTGTGATTTGAAGAAATCTATAAAGTAGAAATAAGGAAGAAAATTGTTCTGGACATAAGAGAATATACAGTATGGAAAACTCCAGGGAAGGAGGATCCATAATTTCCTTGGTCATTTAGTCCCTAACAATTTTATCTTAATACCATCCTAGATTCACAGGGATGAATGAAACTCCATTAACTCTAGTTCCCTACATGATATATAAATACCTTTTGTAGTATGTTCGTACATGGTCATCTAATTTCTGATTTAACGCTGCTAATCATTGGCAACTTTGCCACTTTGTGATGAGTGGGTGGTTAGGTCACATGCCTGTGGTCACACACCAAATGAATGATATGGCCTCTTAACTGCCAGGAAAGCCAATCAATAAGCATTTACTTAATGCCTAAGATGTATGTGCCAAAAACTGTGCTAGCACTGGTCATTATTTTTAATAATATTTAGTTTTAATAAGAGGCAATTTCTTGTAGCAGATAGACAAATGATATCAGGAAGACCTTTCTTATATACTAGCTGTAAACACCTTACCAACTCTTTCAGATTATAAATGTCAGAGAATATACTCTTCTCTGTTGGTAGAAGTTCCCTTATAGAAGCTCCCTGAACTGACAAAATCACATACCAGTTTCCCTTTCCTTCCAACCACCACAGCAATTAGTTTGATGAGCAATTATAGTTAAGAAAAAAAATACTAAGTAGCGAGATGGACTGTCTTCCCTATCTAAATTCACCTGTTCATGGTTCATTCTTTTGATTTGTTTGAATTGTGTAGGCCAGAAAAATCTAAGATACTTTGGCAGCAAAGAATATGTCAAAACAACTAAAAATCCCTTTAAAGACCTGCCAGTCTTAATTATTAGGCTTTTCCTACTATGGTTTTCTGGCTTGACTGTTTCCAAACTATTTTCATTCCTTTAAATCTTCTTGCTTTAATCCATGACAAAACATGCAAACATAATTAAAAGTGCTGCCTTTTAAGATTTGTAATACAGGCTTAGGGATGGAGGCAATGTAGTGGAAAGTGTGCTAGTTCTGGAGTAAGAGGATGAAGCACTCAAATTCAGGTTCTCATGTTATCTGTGTGACCTTGGACAAAATCACCTAATTTCTCCAGAGAGCCCAGGGGCTCTCACAAAAAACAAGAGGGTTGTATTAAGTGACTTTTAAGGTCTCGTGTCTCTAGACTTTATTTCATTGATTTTATATCAAAATGTTAAAAAGTAAGATAACCATCCTTCAGACTATTCTCCAGGGCCAGATCTGGAGAAATGGAGACCTGAATGCTCAATGCATATTAATTTTAAAAAATACTCACCTATCCATTCTAGGAGTAGAAAAGAATATTTCTCTAAGAGAATTCTAGTCATAGATCATATGATATGTGATATTTCCTTTCCATCCCAACATTGTTCAAGTTAGCTTTCTTTCTCCTTTATAATTATGAAAACAATTTTTGAGACTTAATTGACTTGGGTGACTAAAGATTGGCATCAATTTTTGGTAGCCTGAGTACAAAACAACCATGATGTGCTACAGGTATTTTCTGATGTTTGACTGGTTGATATCATGGGTTACTTCAAAGCAGGGTAGCTTTGCTTAGCTGAATCAGTTCTTAATGCTTTGTATACATTTATTCATCAGATATTTTCCCCCTCCTATGACTAGACAAGACTTTTGTTAACTGTTGAATGACCTATATGAGTCTCATTTTGTTCTGGTTTTGGACTTTAGCTTCCAAAGGATGAGCATGAATCATGCCTAGACCTAAACAGAATAAATTTAGAATTGGCCAATGAAATGATCTTTTAAAGAATATGGCTCTTTAAATGTAATGTTATATGGTGTTTCAATGCAAGTGGCCCCAATACATAATTAAATAGATGGTCAAGAATTTTATGGCAGAGCAAAATGTAGACGATATACATATATAGTCTACAGAGCACTATATACATATATAGTCTACATTTTGCTCTGCCATAAATCTAATTCTTTCTATTTTATACATATATAAAATAGAAAGAATTTGATTTATTTATTTAATTAATTTAGCCTCTCAAAGTGTGAGCTGGGGAGCCCTGCCTTAGGGTGCATGAGCCTCTTTCAGGACATCTACAAGGTGATAATCATTTTCATGATAATACTAAGATATTTTAATTTTTAACATCATATCTATATCAGTAAATAATCCACATAAACAAAAGCTCTTTGGGGGGTTTACCCAATAATTTTTAAGATTGTAAAAGGATCTTGAGACAAAAAAGATTGAAGATCACTGCTATAATTCATTTGGTATTCTTTATAATTCATTCAGTATCTTCCTTTAGACATTGTTATTGTTTGAATATTTTCACAGACAGACAAAATTTTGTTCCTTTCTTCTATGATGTTATTTTTACTTTTTTAGTAAGGGAACTAGATACCCAAGGAAAGTCCTGTACCAACATTTTCTCGTTTTACACACCATTTTTGTTGGGCCCCTCCCACAAGCAGGGTCATATCTATATAAATTAATCATAGCAGTTCGTGAAACTGAACTGAAGGAAGAAGGGAAAATAACCCATCATATTTTTAGTTCACGATTTCCTGATTTCTAAGACTGGTGATACCATATGACATTATCAGTGCTGGTGATATCATAGAACTAGAAGAACCTTGGACACCATCTTGTTCAAAGGGAATTGTCATTCCTGTCTTCCTACTCAGCCATGCTACCAAAAATGATTGTGCCTAACTGTATCTCTTTTGGGATTAAGTTGAAGTGTATAGTAATGTTATGCACTGAATGAAATGGAATATGCAGGAAAGAGCATATGTGTGTAAATGCTTACTGACTGATTAAAATTATAAAAATTGATATATTTTGTGAATGAGAAGGAAGAAGTACCCACGCTTTGGGGAAATGAGTGGTAGTTTGCAGATTCAATGAAGATTCTGATGAATTTTATTAATTAAGGTGTACCTAGAATGTGCTTCTTGTGGGGTACCATTAAAAAGGTTTTTATTTATATATATATGTGTATATATAAATAATATATATGTATATATATATAAATTTATTTATAATTGTGGTAATATTTGACTTCTCTAGGTCTTGGTTTTCTCATCTATAAAACCAGGGGGTTAAACTTGATGGCCTCTCAGGTCCTTTCAGCTATAAAATTCCATGATCCTATATCTAAAGAGGCTGCCTGCCATATCAGATAGTCATCCTCAAAGCTGGAGAGTGTTCTAATTCTGCCTCTGATGAATACAGGTGTTTTGTGATCCTCAGCAGGTCACTTAACCTCTTAGTTCTTTAAGTCAGAGGTGTTCAACCCTGGTCTATGGGCTTCAATTGATCAGCAGCATGCCTGAATCAGATTAAAATGTAATTGAGAAATACTTAACAAAATAAAGTACCATTTAGGTCCCCCCCTTCCNATATATATGTATATATATAAATGTATTTATAATTGTGGTAATATTTGACTTCTCTAGGTCTCGGTTTTCTCGTCTATAAAACCAGGGGGTTAAACTTGATGGCCTCTCAGGTCCTTTCAGCTATAAAATTACATGATCCTATACCTAAAGAGGCTGCCTGCCATATCAGATAGTCATCCTCAAAGCTGGAGAGTGTTCTAATTCTGCCTCTGATGAATACAGGTGTTTTGTGATCCTCAGCAGGTCACTTAACCTCTTAGTTCTTTAAGTCAGAGGTGTTCAACCCTGGTCTATGGGCTTCAATTGATCAGCAGCATGCCTGAATCAGATTAAAATGTAATTGAGAAATACTTAACAAAATAAAGTACCATTTAGGTCCCCCCCTTCCACCCTATTTCTATTTGATGCTTACATCACTGCTTGAGCCTGCTGTTCAGGAGGCTAAAGAAGAGAGGAAGCAGAATCAGGAAAGGGAGATACATATGCTACTTTAGGTTACTTTTTAAACTAATTATCCTTGTTAACCGAGTACTAAGTAAGATTTTTTTCTGACCCTAAAGATCTTCGAATGTTTTCAGCACCCTCTAAATTTGGCTTCTTTTAAATTTGGTGCCCTGGGAGAAAATCCTTATCACTCCATCCTCATTATAATAACACTGATCTTGGCTCAGAATCAGATGAAAAAGACTTGTTCCTCTACACTGTAGGAAGGGTCTGGTGTGGAGTAGAGTGTACAATCTCAGATGGGTCTCACATGAAAGCATCATGTTCTACCAAAAACCTCTGGATCTGTCTCACAATGATCTTCAGATGGTTCTTGCCATTTGTTCTATATAGACTTCATAAGGTACCAATTACATTTTCCTTTCTGTGCAGGAATGGTATGGGTGGGATCGTAGTTTGAGAATATCCTCTGCCAACACTGCAGAAAGAGATTAGGGAGAAAAAAAATCCTTTGTCAAATTACTCATAAAGAAGCTTTAATGTTTGGGTCTCATGGAGAGAGAAAGGAAATATGTCGCCATTATTCTATGCATTAAATTAAATTTGTCCCTTAATAGGTCAGTACTTGTGATTAACACCTCTTTCATTCCTTTTTGCTTGCATACTTCCATACTAAAAGCATGAAAATAAAAAGGTTCCGGATAAAACTGATAAGTATCAGTGTATGGGCTAATGAATCCATAAGGACTATTTCCCCTCAGACACCAGGCAGAGTAGATGGTTAGTTATATTTCAAATTCTGTGGCATTATTGAAGGAAAATGTTCTTGGGAGAAAAGAACCTCATCTCTTTTTTTGCCAGATGGAATTTTAAATTGGTTTTTCAACTAGAGGTAGACTATTTGAAGGAGAATTATTATTTTTTATTGTATGTTTATTCATTTTTTTCTGGCTCAGGGTAGTAATTAGTAGGATATGGACCACCACATAAATAATGTACTGTTTAAAGTGGATATTACTCTTTCTCTAGGTAATGGATTATAATTGTAACAAGGACAAAGAGTCTTTCATTTCAATGGCCATGAAACCTTAGGGTTTTAGAGATGGAAGAGACCTTTGAGATTCTGTTGCCCTACTTGATCCCCTCATTTTAGAAATTGGAAAGCTGAGGCCCTGAGAAACTATGACTTGTTCAAGATCACAGCTAGTTAATATTTGTAGTATAGATACAATTATTATAGTAACCTTTCAAGGTGTGTTTTCAACTAGATCTAAAAGATACAAGTGGGCCCTAGAATCTATTGATCTAGCTCACTCAGCACTTAAATCTGGGTTTGATTCTAGGTTTTTTTGTTTTATTTTGTTGTATTTATCACAAATCAAGGAATAGTTCCTTGAGGAAAAATAATGAAATCATCCTGTTGCCTTAGATTTTATGGCAATTATTTTGGAGGGGGAAGAAGATTTTAAAAATCAAAACACTTTGGCTTTTTTTTTACCTTTTATCCTTCATTGTTTTTATCTCAGTTTTTAGTTCAGTAATATTTTTTTCCAAATTACCTTTAAGAACAATTATTTGTATTCATTTTCTAGCATTTTGAGTTCCAAATTCTCTCCTTTCCTCTCTCCCCTCTCTTCTTCCTGAAATGGTAAGAAATTTGATGTATGTTATGCATGTGCTATCATGTTAAACATATTTCCAAGTCAAAATGATATGCTGTGATCTACATTCAGATTCCATCAGTTTTTTCTTTCCTGATGGTTAGCATTTTTCATTATAAGTCCTTAAGAAGTTGTCATGGATCATCGTATGGCTGATATTAACTAACTGCTTCACAGTTAATCATCATAGAGTATTGCTGCTACTGTAGACAATATTCTCCTGTTTTGCTAACTTCACTTTGTATGAGCTCATGTAAGTCTCCCTAGGTTTTGCTGTAATCATCTTACTCATCATTTCTAATAGTACAATCATCCATTAAAATAATATGGTACAACTTGTTCAGTCATTCCCCAGTTGATGGGAATCCTATTAGTTTTCAGTTCTTTACCACCACAAAGAGAACTGCTATAAATATTTTTGAACAAATAGGTCCTTTTCTCTGTTTTTTTTTTTAGTTTCTTTGGGATAGAGACCTAGTAGTAGTATTATTGGTATTATAGCCTTTTGAGTGTATTTTAAAATTGCTTTCCAGAATGGTTTACAACTACACTAACAGTGCATTAGAATCCTAATTTTTTTTCACATCCCCTCCAACATTTATAATTTTCTTTTTCTGCCATGTTAGCCAATCTGATGATGATAGGTATGAGGTGGTGCCTCAAAGTTGTTTTAATTTGCATTTCTCTAATCAATAGTAAATTAGCATATTTTTATATGACTATATAGCTTTAATTTCTTTGTCTGAAAACTGTCTGTCCTATCCTTTGAACATTTTTCAACTGGACAATGACATGTGCTCTTATAAATCTCTATATATTTGATAAATGAGTCCTTTGTCAGAGACTCTTGCTGTAAGTTCCCCTCCCTTCCCCCCCCCCCCCGCCAATTTTCTGTTTTCCTTCTAATCTTAGCCACACTGATTTTATTTGGTATTGCATCAGTTTTTAGATGTATTGAAAGTGGAAGGATGTAGAAGATAAGACTTCTTTTCAAACTCAGGACTTCTTGGTTTATTAATGTGTAACTGTGATAAGAAGTTTCCTATCCTTGACCCTCTGACTATCCTTCTTAGTTATCCTCTGTGTAGTTCCTTATTTTCCAACTTAGAATCCAACTATTCAGGTTTTTTTAAGTCAAGGAATCAATTTTGTACCTTAGTCTATCTTATAAAATCATTGGGCTCAAAGAACTTGTGTTAAGGCCAAGCTAGAAAGATCTGAAATAACACTCTGGATCAGGAGTCCTCTCTCTGTTCTCAGAGAGTATATAGTTTAATAGACAAATTTTGGGAAGTAACATTTTCTTTAAAATGGCTGTTAACTGTATAAAGAGGAAAAATTCAAGTAGAAAAGAAATTATAGGTTTTTCTCTCTTCTACAATTTCAGGAAAAAAGAATCATATTTTTGTTACTGTTTTTTCCTACTATTACAAAAAACTGCTAGTGAGAATGTAATCCTGTGTTTTCTTTCTTAGTATAATTTGGAAAGTGTTCCCACTGATATAAATGGTCAAGAAAGAGCTCCCCTAGTCTCCATATCGATGTTAATTGCCAAAAAAAATCCAAAATGGATCATTTTAAAATAGATATTGGCACTAATTTTTTCTTTAATATCATGTAAATGAGATTTCCCCCAATTAGTGTGATATTACAGTAATAAATTAAACCCCAAACATTAAAAATATGAAAGTTAAATGTCTCCTGATATAGATTAAAGTGCCCTAAGACTCTGATTAGATATGATGACATTACAATGTTTGCAGAATGGAAGAATGTGTATGATACATGAGTATATTAATATTACCATGAGATTCTTTTGTCATTTCTAATAATTTAAAGTTAAAAACAACATAACAAGGATTTAAGGCTGGAATAAAGGTGAAACCAACCCTAAATGACTATTTTTTATTGTTGTAAAACAATATAACATCTGAAACCAGAAGGCAGTTCTTGGAAGCTTTATACCCCAGTCTTTTTATCATGTAAATTTTGAAATATTTTTTATTTTCATGCTTATTCCTGAACTGATATAGCATATTCTATTAAGAACATAATATGTGCTTACTGCTCAGCTATTAGAAAATATTTAAAATAGGAATATTGTTTGAGTTTTTTTGAGTACTTTCTTCCTTATCTCTAGAGTAATTTCTAGGTCCTGGATCTTTTTTTTTTCTCTATTTCTATTCTCTATTCTACGTTTGTTCTCTATTTTTTCTTGTTATTATATATGATTTGAGTTCAATTACTTTGGAAGTTTCTAGGTCATCTATAACTAATATTTTTCTCTGTCTGGAAAAATCAATGGCACTTCTGGTGGAAGTAGGTATAGTAATTTACAGTTTTCCCATTTGAATCCATTAGTCCTAGATGAGAGTGTGACCCCTTTTTCCTCCTGATCATACTTCCTCCTACAAAACTGTTGATTTTAAGGAAACAATGGACCTTGATTTCCTTTCCTTTCAAAGGTGATTCAGATAGTTTTGTTGTACTAGAAAGGGGAATCAGTAAGTCAACAAGCATTTATTACATGCTTACTATAAAGACCACTAGATTTAGAGATTCAAATGCCTGACTGTTTGAGTCTTATCCCTGGTACACAATTATGTGGTTTAGGACAAGTCACTTCATTTCTCAGGAGGAGAGAACATAACTCCTGACCTAGAATACTGCAGTGACTATAGGCTCATTTGGATTATATTTATATTTGATTCTAAGTGTTTACTGAAAGAGGGCCAGTTTCTTTTTGGTTCTTGCCACTCATAGAGTAAGGAAATCTCCTGTATAAAGCCTATTATGTCTTTGTTTCCTCAAACTTAGGTTAAAGGTTGCCTAGGTCCTGCATGATCACTGAATATACAATATGAATATCAGAGATGGAACAGTCTTTATTTTAATCAATAACAAAAATATATGATACAAAGGATTTTTGAGAACCTATGCACAAATAAGGAAGTATAAAACACTCAAGCATTCCTCTAGATACCCCAGAAATTTAAAAATATATTCTGGGGGATTGCTAGAAAAACATTCCCCATTTACCCTTAAATCTGCATTATCAAAAACAATTCACAACAGCAGCAGAGTTGGCAAGGTCCAGATACCTGCCCCTAACTGCCACTCCCCCTGACCCATGTCCCTGCCAAACGGCATGGTTTTAACCCTTTAAATATCAAAGAGAGCACAAAAAGACTGAGCCACTGTCAGCTTGCCTTCATACTACATGGGGAAAAGATAATTCTTCCAGTAAGACCCTATACTCACTGACTGTCATCAATCGATTATCCTTGAGTCAGATCCACTCACTGGTAATCATTTAATAGTCATTAATGATTCAGCACATGCCTGTTCACATTACAATAATATTTATCCTAATTTAGAGGTCTGTTGTAAGGAAAGTGCTTTGGTGGCTATAAATAGCTACTAACTTAAAATATAGGGATGACAGGCTGCTGGCCAGAGACAAAATGGGGCTAGTAAGAATGCATTTTGCTGGAGTCTTGTAAACCTAAATAAAAGTAATTTTTAAAAGGAAGAGGAGAGAAAAACTTCAAATGTATAGCTACTAACTGGTATACTACAAATAGAAAACCTGTAATATGGAAAGAATAATAGGAGAAGAAATATCCAGGAGTTCAAAAGATAGAAAGCCCAAGGAGCTAATTACAAAAATCATGGCTTCAGATGAGCACAAAAACACGTATAAATTATAGGTAACAAGGTGAACTATTATAGTGAGACAAATTTGACTTCACAGTTTTCACTGAGACTTGGCAGAATGAGACCCATCACTTGAATATGTTTCCAAAGATATATTCCTAATTTTAAAAGTACAAGATAAAGAGTGTGCCAGTAATATTACAGTGCAATGATTATAAGTTAAGTTTTGCAAGGATTTGCAAGAAGATATGTCTAGGGGCAGGGCTGCCAGTTGGACACTTGGAATCTTGTGAGATTCCAGATGCCATGCCAGGGCATGAGACCAATCATCATTTGAGCTGTGCCCTATATAAAGGAGAGAGAAACTGAACCCAATGACTCATTCTGGAGCTGGGGGATCCAGGGTGGTGAGGTCAAACCTTTCTCTCCCTAATTTACTAATCAAGCCAAGAATCAACCAGCATACCTGAAAGTTATAGTATTACTGCTGAGCTTTAGGGTCAATTAACACCATTCAACAAGTCTGCCAGTGGGCCTGGCTGGCTCAGCCCAGCTTTCAACATTCTGAAGCTGTTAGATTATGTACTTTGAGCTAAGATTAGATTTCATTTAGGGATTCCAAAAACCCTCTTCCCTTCCTGCAGTTTCCCTTGTTATTTGATTACATCAAGTAAAATCTTTGTTATAAAACTCAAACCAGCTACTGACCTTTTGTTGGTTGGCCTGGCAACAAAGCAGCTTCAAAGGAGTTCTAAGGGAATTTGAAGGGACAGAGTGGTGTCCAGCTTAACCCTGAAGCTGTGATTAGTTACCATCATCGATTTTAGTAATCAAATGTGTTATTGACCATCATTAATACCATAACAACACTGATATAATTATCATCAGTTAACCATTGATTGATCCAGGAGGCTAGTCTTCCTGAAGAACCATACTGTGATTGGTTGAAGGAATTCCAAAGCAAGTTTAGTTATATCATCTGACTTCTTGTTGACACTAAAGGAAGGCTTAAAGCTCCTCTAACATCTGGGGCTTTTTGCTTTACTCCTCCAAGCAAATACATCAAATTTACTGAGTCACTCAATGATCATAACACGATAGAGACAAAGGCAGTATTTCTGATTTCTTTGTATAGAGATCTCCAAAATGTCCAGGAAACTTCCTTCTTTTAGCAGAAGTTGGTACTTTCCTTTCGATTTATAATCCTACCTGCCTAGAGCACTGAGAAGTTGTGACTTGGTCAGGATTCCATAGTAAATATGTATTAGAAGTAGAACATGAACCAGGTGTTCCTGACTCTAAAACCAGCTTTCTATCTAGTATGCCATGTTACTCTGATGGAATTTTATAACAAAGAGATATGTTTCTGTGAGAAAATTCAGGAACCAGAGAAGAGAAATGTGAAGGAGTGTATTTTAGTCAAAGTCAATGGAGGTACAGCAAACTAGTGTTGATAAACCAAAAGATCTCAACTTTTGGAACAGAAACCCATTATTGGACAAAAACTGCGGGAAAATTGGAAAACAGTAGGGAAAAAATTAGGTTTAGATTAATATCTTACCCCCCTATACCAAGATACATTCAAAATGGATAAATGACCTAAATATAAAAAGTGAAATAACAAATAAGTTAGGTGAACATAAAATAGTATGCTTGTCAGATCTATGGGAAAGGAAGGAATTTAAGACCAAGTAAGAGATAGAGAACATTACAAAATGTAAAATGAATAAGTTTGATTATATTAAATTTAAAAGGTTTTGTACAAACAAAACCAATGCAAATAAAATCAGAAGAGAAGCAACAAAAGGGGAAAAAATTTATGACAAAACTCTCTTGACAACTCTGTAAGGAACTAAGTCAAATTTACAATGAATCAAGCCATTCCTCAAGTGACAAATGGTTAAAGGATATGAATAGGCAGTTTTCAGGTGAAGAAATTAAAACTATCAATAATCACATGAAATAGTGTTCTAAATCCCTCCTAATTAGAGAAAAGCAAATCAAAACAATTCTGAGATATCACCTCACACCTAGCAGATTGGCCAATATGAAAGTAAAAGAAAATAATGAATGTTGGAGGAGATGTGGCAAAATTCACTGCTGGAGGAGTTGTGATCCAATCATTCTGGTAAACAATTTGGAATTATGTCCAAAGGGCTTTAAAAGAATGCATACCCTTTGATCTAGCAATACCACTACTAGGTTTGTAATGCAAAGAGATAATAAGGAAAAATACTTGTACAAAAATTTCATAGCCATGCTCTTTGTGGTGGCAAAAAGAAAAAAAAAAAGGAAAACGAGGGAGTGTCCCTCAATTGGGGAATGGCTGAATACATTGTGGTATATGATGTGCTATAAGGAACGATAAACTTCTTGACTTCCATACAAGCTTGAAAGACCTCCACAAACCAATGCAGAGTGAAATGAGCAGAACCAGGAGAACATTTTACACAGACTGAAACATTGTGGGATGCTCATATGTAATCAACTTTGCTACTGATAGCAATGCAATGATCCAGGACAATCCTGAGGGCCTTATGAGAAGGAATGCTATTAACATCAAGAGAAAGAAGTGTGGGAATAGAAATGCAGAAGGAAAACATTTGATTTTTTACTTGTTTTTATGGGTATTGGATGTGGGGTTTTGGTTTTTAAAACATTATTACAAAAATATTAATATGGAAATAGGTATTGAGTAATAATACATATATAACCCAGTGGATTTGTTTTTTGGCTCTGAGAGGGGGGAGAGGAAAGGGGAGGGAAATTACATGAATCATGTAACCATGGAAAAATACTTAGTAATAAAAATTAAAAACAGAAGTCATATTGTCAGTCAAAGATATTATTTGGACTGAATAGGAGCTAGACAGAGGTTAGGAATCAGCTAACAAACCTACAATGGGGGAATGGTAATGGTATGAAAATAATGATTGCCTTCACTTATCTAGATATAGTATTTATATGAAATTATAAGGTTGTAAAACTTTTTTTGGGATATCCAACATCCATTTTCTATAACTGAAAGGTCTTTTGATTTACCGTTGATTAAATATGGAGCAAATAGGAAGGATTTGAACCCACTGATTTTCCTGCTATTAGACTTTGGTCATCCCTGTGATTAGAATTTACTTCCCCTTCACCTGTACTTCTTAGAATTTTTGCCTTCCTAAAAGCAGAGCTCTCATATATGACCTGTCTTGACTCCCTCCCATTATTAATGCCCTCTCTTTCTTGAAATTATTTGATATAACTTTGTGGATACTTATTAATATACATGTTATATGCCCCCACTACAGTACTTCTTAACCTCAGGTTGGCAAATTTCTTTTAAAAAATGTTTATATGTATATTTCATTGTTATTTGTTTCCTTTGTGAATCTAGATATTTTATCTCATGCATTTAAAAACATTATTATGAGGACTCCATAGTTTTCACCAGATTGCCAAAGGGGTCCATGGCACACAAAAAAGGAAAATTTTTATCCCCATTGCCTTGTAAAGAAGTAGGTGCTTAACAAACATTTATTGAAGACCTGGAAGGATATCTTGCTTAATAGTTAGTTTATAATAAATAATAGTTTGCATTTATATAGCACTTTAAGATTTGCTAAGTACTTTACAAATATTATCTCATTTTATCCTTACAAAAACCCCAGGATGCAGGTAGTATTATTCTTATTTTATAATGAGGAAACTGAAGCAGACAGTGGTGAAGTAATTTGCCCCAGATCACCTATTTATTAACTAAGATCTTTCTGATTCTGGGTCCAGTGCTCTTATCCACTGGGCCACCTGGCTGACTGCTGAAGGAACTGGCAGATATGACTGATAATAATCTTGGAAAGATCTCAGAGGAAGAAAGAAAATCAGGATATCATTTAGAGGTCAAATTATATCCAGATTTTTTTTTAAAGGAAGAGACTAGAGTATGCAAACTCAATTTGTATCGACTGATTCCTTGGGAAATTTTATAACATATTATAAAAGAACTGGTTACTAAAATATACATATAAAAAGAAGCATTGTTTACAAAAAGCCACTATTGTTTCATCAAAAAGAGATTGTACAGTGACCCCTCTCATAACATACCAGAGAATAGGATCTTTTCCTATTCCAAAATGTAAGAAGGAAAATTTAGGTATTTATAGATATATATTACATATGTGGCTGCCAGGAATCAACAATTCAGGTTGATTCCATAATTAAATCAGACCCAAGTCAGCATCGGGTTGAAGAGTTTATTTACAGTCTGGTAGGTAAAAAGTAGGAGTAAAGAGAAAAGGAGAGAGGCTAGTCCAGGCCAAAGGCCTGGACGGAGAGAGAAGAAGGTTATAAAGCTTAATAAATGAAGCTGTAAGCCACAAGGCCCAACAGCCAGATAGGCAGAGTTTAGAATTGGCCCAGCTTGGCCAAGGAAGTCAGCCTAACTTAATTTTATTACTTATTTCATACAAGGCTGCTAAATCTCTTTTTTTAGGAATGCAACTATAGTCGTTGAAAACCAGCCCCAGTTTGAGACTTCCCCATAAATTCCAAATGTCTGATAATTGTTTTAGATTGTCACAAAGATTGGAAAGACTTATGGGATGTTTTATATAATTCAATTTATATATTCAATTGGCATCCTGAACTGGACCAGATATGGCATTTTTGGATCTATTTGCAATGACTATAAAGGTTTTTTAAAAAGGTGTTTTGTTCTAATTGTTCTCTTTGCCAAATTGAGTGATATTAGTGATAGAACAATGAAAATACCTTATTAGAAAAAGGCCTGTTAGTAAATTGATACAGTTATGTTATTGAGAAGGACATTGACAACAACTAGTACAGTTGAAAGACATCATCATTGTTTTGAGTGTTCTGCTGCTTCTTCCTATTGAATTGCTATATGAAAGTTTAATCATTATTGACTTGTATTTCACTGAAGTCAAATTTTCTTATTTTAGGTGAATGCTTATGTAGAATTCTTTCTATAATATGTTTATCTTAGTTTCTCTTGGCTTTTGCTATTCCTTTTAAATTTCCTGATTTATAACTTTTGAATTGATTTTTAGGTTGTAAAATAAACCAAATACACAAAGATTTTTTAAAAATAGGCCATATCACACTAATCTTATTTCTTTTATTATCTAATATACCTGAAATAGTAGTCCTGTAAATTATTTAATTTCTTTTTATAAGTATAATTAATTCTGAATATAATAATTACATCTATGTTATATACCTTTCATTTCCTGAAGATATATGACCAATATTGAGATTCCAAGGTCAAAATATAGAGATAGTTTAATTACTTTTCTTGCATAGCTAAAAATTGAATTCTACAATTGTTTAACTGTTTCACAGTTCCATCAACAATGCAGCAATGTACCTGTTTTCCCATAGCCCTTCTAATAGTAATTTTTCCCTTTTTTATCTTAGCCAGTTTTTACCAAATAAAAGGAAATCTCAGAATTGCTTTAATTTGCAATTCTTAATTGAAACTTTATAGATTCCATTTTAAAAAAAATTTTATCCATTTTTTTAATTTTAAACCTTAACTTCTATGTATTGACTTATAGGTGGAAGAGTGGTAAGGGTAGGCAATAGGGGTCAAGTGACTTGCCCAGGGTCACACAGCTGGGAAGTGTCTGAGGCCGGATTTGAACCTAGGACCTCCCTTCTCTAGGCCTGGCTCTCAATCCACTGAGCTACCCAGCTGCCCCCAATTTTTATCCATTTTATGTCTATTGGGAGAAAGATTTTTGGTGCTACAAATTCCTATTTATTCCCTGTTTATTTGTGATATGTGATACAAATATTTTTCTATTCTACTATTTCTCTTTTAATTCTCTTATCACTGATTTTATTCATGGAAAAGCCTTTTGTCCATTTTATGTTTATTCTTTTACAATCCTGTCTTGGTAAAAAAATGTTCCCTCTAGCTATACTTTTAAAAGATACTAGACCTCATTCTAACTTTTTTTGTGTGTGTGATTTTTTTATAGGGTAACTCCTATTTTGAGCCTATACACAGTGTAAAATATTGATCTAAATATACTCTATGCCAAATTGCTTTCCGGTTTTTCCAGAAGCTTGTGTGTGTGTGTGTGTGTGTGTGTGTGTGTGTGTGTGTGTGTGAAAGAGAGAGAGAGAGAGAGAGAGACAGAGAGAGAGACAGAGAGACAGAGACAGAGACAGAGACAGAGAGACAGAGAGAGACAGAGACAGACAGAGAGATACTCCAAATAATTTAGGTTATTAGTTGTATCAAAAAATGTACTACCATTGATTGCTTATGTTTTTGATTAACTCCTTTTTTTTTTACTAATGTAGTTTTCTGCTTTTTAACTTCTATAAAAGTTTTTTACCTTCTGTCTTAGAATCAATACTATATATTGGTTCCAAGGAAGAAGAGCAGTAAGGGCTAGGCAATGGACATTAAGTGACTTGACCATGGTCACACAGCTAGGAAGTATCAGGACAGATTTGAAGCCAGGATCTTCCACCATCTCTAGGCCTGGTTCTTAATCCTCTAAGCCACCTAGTTGCACCAATATAAAATAGCTTTAATGTTTGTTTGTTTTTTTAGCACAGTCTAGTCTAATAATGCCATACCCCATTCCTCATTATTTTTCCCCTTTCTGATTATTTCCATGATACTCTACACCTCTTCTTCTTGCATATGAATTTTATTATCTATTCAAAAAAGTCCCACTTAGGAATTTAATTTATATAGTACTAAATTCAAAAATTAAGTTGAATACTTTTTTATTTTATTGATATAACCCAACCATCATGGACAATGAATCTCTAGCTAATTATTTGTTTCCTTTTTTTTGTAAAGATAATTTTGTACCTGTTTTTGTTTGTTTTTTTTACAATTTTTATATCTTCTATAGGTAAATTCTCAGATCTTATTTGTATTTTGTAGTTATTCTAAAGGAATTGTTATCTTATTTCTCTATTTTAGTACTGTTTATCAAAACATATTTTGGGCAGGAGAGAGATTTATTTTCTATCTTGTTACCTAACTCTAGCACTTAGTTGCCTCAAACCATTTCTTTTCTGATTCTCTAGGTTTTCTCATTATATAATCAACTAATAAAGGTAATTTTGTCATCTCTTTTTCTAAACATATGCTTTTTATTTTCTTCAGTCTTGTTGATTTGGCTAGCATTCTTAGAACTATGTTAGTTGACATTGGAAAAGGACAACTTTGTGTTAATCTAATTTGTTTTAACTTAGATTTCATAAAAGTTTTCTGAAGAATATCATATGCCTTTCTTGTAGAAAATATATAATAGTGTGGGCCAAACAATGGAACAGTTAAGTAGCTTCCAAGCTGGTTGAATATCTAGATTCAAAGATGATTCATTAATAGTTTAATGCCAACTTGGAAGCAAGCCTCCAATTGAGTGATCCAGAAATCTTTTGCTTGGTTCTGTGACATTAATTCCTTTTTTTCTTTATCAATAACTTAAAGGTATAGATAATGTATTTAAAATTGTATTGAGAAGCAAATAGTATCTTAGAGTATGTGAAAAATGTATTATATTATTTCTTGGACTAAGGAGTGACAAGACTGCTATTCTCTTCATTAGTCAGAACATATGTGAAATACTGGTTTCAGTTCTGGACATAACATTTTAAAAATCATTGATAAACTAGAGATTGTCCAGAAGCGGGCAACTAGGATAGGAATGAGCATCAAATTCATTCCATTTGAGGATCAATTGAAGGAATTAGAGATGTTTCTCTTGAAGAAGAGAAGACTTAAGGAAGATGAGCAATTTTCAAATATATGTGTTCCTCTGTGGAATAATGTTACACATTGGTCCCCAGAAACATAACTAGGAGAAATGAATGGGTGGGAGTAGACAAGAGGCACATATAAAATTAATGTAATACTATCAATAATATGGTAATAGGTCTTGATTCATGACACATAAAGAAACCAGCGGAAATGCATGTCGGCTACTGTGGGGGTGGGGTTGGAGAGGAGAGAGTAAGAACATGAATCATGTAACCATGGGAAATTTTTTTCTAAGAGATAAAAATAAATAATAAAATTAATGTAATGAAAAGTTTCCTAAGAACAAGAGTTGTCCAGAAATGACTGCTCTAGGACATAGTGGATTCTCTTTTATTAGCTATATTAAAATAAAAGCTGTATGTCTCCTTTGGGGATGTATTTAGAAGGAATTCTTCACACATAAGTTGAACTAGGTGGCCTTCGAAAGCACTTCCAGCTTTGAGATTCTGATGATTATTAGTCCACCAGTTTGGCAACTTAAATTATTTCTGTCAATGCGCTGAAGGATAATTCTATTGCCAATATGATCTAAAAAATGAAAAGGAATGAACTGGGAGAAAGGAGAAGGGAGAGATAGAATGGGGAAAAAATTTCTCAGATAAAAGAGGTAAGCAAGGAAGAGCTTTTAGAATGGAGGGGGAAATGGGAAGGAGAGTGGTGGGAAATATTTGAAGCTCATTTGCATTGATTCACAGAGAAAGGAATATGTATAGAAACAGATGCACATACACAATCATATAGGAATCTACCTTATTTAAGACAATTCCAAAGGATTTAGGATGAAAAATGTTCTCTTCCTCTAGAGAAAGAAGTGTCTGTTTCCTCGATGAGAGTAGGGAGGGAAGAAGGGAGAGAATTTGGAACTCAAATTTAAAAAAAAATGAATGTTGCAGTCAAGTTTGCCTACCAGATAATCCTCTACATCTCCTATCTCCATGTTCTTGCATAGAGATTCTTCATGTCTGGAATTTACTCCCCTCCTCACCAATATCTCTTGTAATCCATGGTTTTTTTTTCTTTCTTTTTTTAAAACCATTACCTTCCATCTTGGAATCAATACTATGTATTGGTTCCAGGGCAGAAGAGCAGTAAGGGCTAGGCATTGAGAGTCCAAGTGACTTGCCCAGGGTAACACAGCTAGGAAGTGTCTGAGGCCAGATTTGAACCTAGGACCTTCAGGCTCTAGGCCTGGCTCTCAACCCACTGAGCCACCCAGCTGCCCCTAGAATCCATATTTTCCATTAAAATGCAGATGAAGGATATCTTCCTTGAGGAGATCTCTCCTAATTTCCTCAATCTAATCTTAATTCCTTTTCTAACTCTCTAGAACAGGGGTCAGCAACATATGGCTCTTTCTGCAAGAGCCATAAAGTCAATTTTTTTTCAGGCGCTGTTACAGGAGCACACACTGTGAGCACTGTACGGCTCTCACGAAATTACATTTTAAAAAATGTGGTGTTTATGGCTCTCATGGCCAAAAAGGTTGCTGACCCCTGATCTAGGAGCTAGGTGTTGCAATGGATAGAGTACTTGGCTTGCTAGGCTATTAAGTCAGAAAGACTTAATAGTGGTGTGACTACTCTGAGCAAGTCACTTAGCCACTTTCTGCCTCAGTTTTCTCAACTGTAAACGGGGATAATAGCACCTACCTCATAAGACTATTGTGAGTATCAAATGAAATAATATTCGTAAAGCACTTAACACAGTTTGGCATTTAGTATGTACTTAATCTCTTCTTGAAATTACTTTGTGTTACATTTTATATATACTTTGTACTCACTTCAATATAGATACTGTAGACCACCACTCCCACTACAAACCCCAAGTGCCCTAGAATGTAATCTCCTTAATAGCAGGGACTGTTTGATTTTTTTTATCCACCCTGCTTAATATCTCCATATTTCAGTTCTCCATACACCTTGTACAAAATGGACTAGGTCTTATTGAACTGCAAGTTTCACTGATAAAGTGAAAATCTAAGCAATTAGGAAGGGAGTTAGAAACAAAATTAGTACAGGTGGGCTGTCTATGGACTTTTGTTTAAAAAGTCATTTTCTTTTAAATCTTTTGCAGAGATTGTCAGTGCAATTATACAAGGACAGAATTTATAATCTGAATGACTATTTTAAGAAAGGTAAGAAAAAGGAAGCTTTGCAAATTGAACCCCTCTAACACTTATTGAGTTCAGACCATGACATATTCACAAGATTATTATTGCAAAAATTAATGAGGGTCACACTTTAAAGGACATATTCTGCATAAAAGTTTAAGAAGATGGCTGAAAGCTTAGTCATCCAAAGGTAATAGTCGAAATGTTCTCCATAAGTGAACTCCCCCCAATCCTGAGCTTAGGTTAGTAGGTCATATCTTGATTATTTTTTATTTCTTTACTTAAAATAATTTGCATATATAAGATTATTCTGAAGATTCAGGAGACGCATCAGAATGCTGACCATTTCCATTACTAATATTCTTATCATTGGCTTAGAAAAGAGCTAACAGCCTCAAGAATCAGGAATAGATTATTTCTTTGCTGTGTATACTATCTATGTTCTGATAAGAGAATATTTGACAAAATGTAAGTTAGTAAAGGTGGGAAAAAGAAGGATACATTTGTTGAGTTGTATTTGTAGCTTATGGGAGTATGATATGGGAGTATATATGAAAATGATTGATTATAGCTTTCAACACCATGATAAATACTGAGAACTATTTATATCTAAAGTCAGTTTTTTTAAATTGATAAATTCAGACTCGTGGGAATAGAGAAGAAATTAAAGAAGGAACAATGGATATTTTAAAAGTAAGTGAATAGATATGGCTTTCACAAGGGGCTTTGGAACCTAGACAGATGATATAGTGTACCATGTATAACTTACTTCAAATAATTTAAAGATAGGTAAAACCTGGCTAAAATAAAAACCCAGAGCATCTCTGGAAGGTTATGGTTTTGGAAACAGGACACATTTGCCTTAGTGATGAAGGCATTGGTGAAAAATTAAAGAATTCTGAGCTCATTTAATTTTAATATATCCATATGAGCTTTAAAATCTTCATAGCAATAACTGGAGGACCCACTTCCTTCTCTCCAATAGCTCTCTCCCTAAGTTACTGCTTACCACTAACATTTCAGGTACAAGGAGGAATCAAAGTATAGAACCATCTGAGCAAGGACCTATAAAAATGGAGGTAGACTTTAGTAGAAGGAAAGATGAAACATTTCCCCACCCTTTCCAGAGCTGATGAACAACTTTGAGGACACTACCTCTCTTTGATGTCTTCAGTATCTAAATTCACATCCCTTGATGATCTTTCCAAAATCCTGAATTATAGTTCTTCATTCTTCTTATTTCCACTGACCTTTATTTCTACTCCACTTCAGCAATCCATGCCTGATCATAAGCCCACTTTAGACCATGATATTAACTATAAGTAATGTCTCTAAAATCTTGAGCTTTGAAATTACTCTTCAACCTGTTTCCACTCTTCCACTTCCCTCATTTCTATAGGACTGTGATGGCAAACCTATGGCACACATGCCAAAAAGGGAACACAGAGCCTTCTCTATGGGCATGCCTACAGTCTCCCACCAGAATTAATTACTAGAAAACCAGAGGGACTCTGGGTGGAGCTGTTTCCCTCCCCCTCTCCATGCACCTGAGGACATTCCTCACTTTACCTGCTCTCTTCCCAGCAGCCTAATGGGAGAGCTTCCTTCCTCCCCTGTCTGGAATAAGGAGCCTGGGTATGGGGAAGGCTCACATTCTGCTTGAGGGTACAGCACAAACAGAAGCCTGTTGAGTCTGTGGTGAAGTTGATTCCCAAGGTAGGGTTGGAGAAAGCTAGGTTTAAGAGGAGCATAGCTCACATCATGGTACACAGCTAGAGCCACTCTGCTCCCTCTCTCCACACATGTCTTTCATCACCCATCCCTCTGCCCAGTAGCCCAATGGTAGTGCTTACTCCCTCCCCTGTTTGGGGTAAGACAGGGTTAGGGGTCGAGGTGTGGATGAGGCATGTCTCTATCTGGAAGTGGGGGTGGGATGTGGCACTCAATCTTGGTGGTGGGGCAGAGAGAGCACTTGGTCTGGGGGATTGGGTAGGTGTGGTGCCTACACTCCATCTCTAAAAGGTTCACCATCTCAGCTATAGGAGGTATTTTTTATTTTCTTTATGACTACTAGTATTCAACTTCTCTCTTTTCTTCTAGTATGTTTTCTTCATATTGCCTTCACTTTATTCCATAATTAGTCATGAATATCTTATCTAAAAAATCAATGATACTCTTTTTTTCTTTAGAATTCATCTTCCTTCAGTCTTTTGATGTACTGGTATTGTCAACTACAAACCCTGTAGTAAACTTTCATGATCTTCTTTCTCTTCTCTTTTTTCTTCCCAGGAGGTATTCCAAAGAAGCCCTAAACCCAAACTCTGCCCCTATATTTTCAAAAAATGACTTCCCTTTAACAGAAACAAACATCATCTGAAGAGAACTCCGTCCGCGTAATCCTTCCAAACATCCTGTAAGCAAAGGATAGGGATTAAGAACTAAATTTGTGCTTTCCTTGGCACAGGGAGCTCTTAGATGAGGAAATGCCTTCTATCAGTATAAAATAGTACCTTTTTTGCAACTCATAATCTTAGAGCATTGTCTAGAATACTGAACCATTAAGTGACTTGCCCAGAATTACAAAGCCTTTAGGTGTCTCAGGTCTTTCTGGTTCCAAGACTGGCTCTCCATCACTATTCATATTGCTGATATTTGGTGTATAATTTGTATTTCTTTTTCTTTGTGCATATTATTCCTCTTTTAGTAGAATATAAACTCTTTGAGGACAGGAACACTTACTCTTTTCCCTTTATTTTTCTAGAGCTTGCTGCACAGTAGCATAATTGATTGTTTGATTAACTTGAATTCTCAGAAGAGAAAAGTGACAATAGCTTGAACAGGTAGTTTGGTATAGGGAAAGTTTTTATTTTAGTGTAACCAGAGCTCTAACTGGCTATAAATTATTTTTAATCTTTTTTTCCTAGACTGGGAAAGGAATATGCAGAACTCTGAATTGGAGGGTAAAGACTCCCCGAGCGACAGAAAACACTCTCCATTTCAGAGTCACTAATAAAACCTTCACGATTGGGGAAGTTATAAATCACCTAATTCCAGTCTGAATCTCTCTTACATTCTTATTAGAAATATATGAGCATGTTTATAGGCAAAACATTCAAGATCCACTTCAATATTTAAACAACCTCTGCTTTGTAATTCCTCACTCATAATGCCTCCTCTCACCCATCACGCACCAGTCCATTACCTTTTAGGTTGTCCTCGACTTCAGTTCTCTGGACACTGCAGTTTTTCATGGCTTTCAGCAATAAAATTATTGGAAGGATGATGTAATAAAGAGGCACTTAAAAGAATGAAATGTAACATTTATAAGAGAAGTATCAGAGATAGATCCAGGGCATAGCCTTCTTCAGATAAGAGAGAATTCAGAGTTGGCAAGAATTCATTGTCTGGTAAGGGAAAGGAGTTGCAAGTAGGAAGCAGTGGTCTACAGTGTCAGATGCTGCAGTTATTAAAGAATATGAAATCTAAACCAAAAAGCCCAACAATTTGGCATTTAGAGGGTCACTGATGATTTCCAGTATAGTCCATGCTGAGAAAGTAGAAATAAAAAAACTACACCTTGTTTATGCCTTCCTCATACTAGCCTACTCCTTCTGGGTTTTTTGGAGTCATTTGCGTTAGATACATAGTTTCTACTATTAGATTTTAAACACCTTGAGAACAGACAGTCTCATTCATCTTTGAGCCCTCCACTGTTCTTAGCAATTTCTTATACATAGTTTCTGAATATGTTCTTTGAATAAATGAAATAAAAATTGAGAAAGCAGACTGGAAGAAACCGAGATAAAAATAAAATCATTGATATAGAGAGAACATCTTTCTGGAATAGAGTATGAATCATCAAGACAGTTTTGAATCTCCTTTTTTTTAAAACACTTTTTTTACCTGTATTCAACTTATCCCTAGTTATGTGTAGTGTATCTGTTTGAAGTTATTTTTCTATTGGTTTATATAAAAAAGCAAGGCAAATTCAAAACAAAGCAGTCTTTAAATTTTGTTATGTCTTCAATCAACAAATATAAGTATTTGAATATATAAATAAGAACAAAACAAACATATTAAGAAAAACAAAATAATTATAAATTACTGTAAATGTAAATATGCACCTTACTGATTGTTAAAGAAATAATTTTATGTTAAGTTTAATGACAATTCTATGTATTTTACATAATTAAATTTAATGATTATTTGTTTACATAGTTGTAGTGTGATAAATATTAGATTTGGAACTGGTAGAGATTCAAAGTAGATTTAAATTCTGACTGTAACACTTAAGAGTTGTATGACTATGGGCAGACCTCTTACTCTTTCCAGATCTCACTTTGCTTACCTCTAAGATGAGGATAATGCCTATAGTGTCTACCTCATAGGCTTGTTGTGAGGAAAAGTCATGTATGTAGAGTTTTTTTTGAGACCTAAAAAGTACTCTATGAATGTCAACTATTATTTTGTGATTTGGAACTTTCTTATGGCTTTTAACTATAAGACTATTGTCATAAATTATATCATTCATTTATTCTTCATGTTCTATCACTCTATATATCTTTCACATTTCTTTGAATTATTCATATTTATTCCCATTTTTATTTCTATGTATATAGACCATAATTTATTTAATATTCCATCAAATTTGAGGTTGTTATTTTTCCATTTGTTCTTATTAAAGATAGTAATCAAAATAAATATTTCTGATAAAAAGTATGTTTCGGAGTTCATAAGTTCAAGCCAGAAGTGGAGAAGGAACCCAGCCCACGAGAATAATTTGCTACCAGGGAAAATAGAATTATTTCTCTCCTTTCTCCCTTGACTATGTGAGTTTGAAGGGGAATTACTCAACTAGAAAGAGACATTACATGCACCAGGGTGAAAGGCCCACTTTTCAGATAAAGAGGCAGTTGCCTGAGTGAAGAAGCGTCTTTAGGAACATGACCTCTGAGAGCAGAAAAGAGCTCATTATGAGTAAGAAAAAAAAATATCGATCCCTGGCCCTCAATGGTTAACCTGCAAAGAGGACTTTCCAGGGAGATAAAGGACTTCTAGTTCTTTCTCTAGTCCTGGTCCTGCAGACCAGGAATTTTGAGGTTCCATAGCCTCTCATCTTGCCCAAATATGTGTTTTACTACCACTGAATTCAAAATAAGTGCCCACCCTTCTTATGGATGTTGTCTGTATTAGTGGTCAATATTCTATTTAATTATTCTTATTAGGCCACCTTAGTGCTTTTTGAGAGTTAATTTTATCTACTTGGATTTGCTACACAAAGTTCAGCCTCTCAGTTCCGTATTTAGCACTGGTTGTCCTCCATGTCTGGAATACTTTACCTCCTAATCTCTGCCTTTTATAATGCTTGGCTTCCTTCAAGAGAGCTCAAGTTTCACCCGTTGCAAGAAGCTTTTAGTAATTTTCACATCTTCTAGTGTCTTCCTTCCTAATCATTCCAACTTATTTTATATGTACCTTTTATGTACTAATTTCTGCTCATGTTCTGATACCATATTGCATTTTAACCTCCTCTAGGGCAGAAACTGACTTTTGGTTTTTCACCATATCCTCAGTGCTTAGCCTTACACAAAGTAAGCACTTATTAAATACATATTAATTGCCCTATAGCTAGAATTAGCACAGATATATAAAACCAAGGTAAGCCGTCAGAAGATATGAAAATAATTTTTTAAAGAATTACAAATTCTTAACAGTTACATGAAAAATTATTCTAAATCACAAATAAGGAGAGAAATACAGATTCTCAGGTTTCATTTCACCTCCAATAATTAAGCAAAGATGACAAAAGATGGAAAGAGCTCACTTTGTTTAGTAGAATTATAATTTAATCTAGTAATTGTGAAAAGCAGTTTGGAAATATATTAAGAAAGTATCTAAAATATCCTTATCCTTTAACTAAGAGACCCCACTGCTTTGCATGGGCACCGGGGAGTTCAAAGATAGAAAGAAGGATTTCAGAACAAAGATATTCATAGAAGAATGTTTTAAGATAGCAAGCAACTGAAAACAAACTAAATGCCAGTCAACTGGGATATGACTTAAGGAACTTGGCAATTATTACAATTATACCACAAAATATATAAATATAAAGAATTTAGAGAAAATAGTAAAATAATGTGTACTGATTCAGATTGAAACAAGTAGAGCAAGGTAAACAATATATTCAATGATTACTACAATGTAGATAAAAGTTAGAAAAAAATGGAAACTGAACCCTGTCTAATTGTGATAACCATACTTGGTGTACCACAAAAGAGGTGAGAAAATGTTTTTTCCTCCCTTCATTTTGGAGGTAGGGATTATGAATGTAGAATATTGCAGAGATCATGAGACATAGCTGAGGAATTAAGTGGTTTTGTAAACTATTTCCTTTCCCTTACTTTATTTCTTCTTTGTTCTTGTTGTTTATTAGAAGGGATGGATTTTTGAGTAAGAAAATTTATTCGGAAATGAAAGTAATTTTCAAAAAGAGGATACAAATAAAATTTAAAATAACACGAATAGTTTGATAATAGTTACATACTGTATCAATATTGTGCTTGAGATTTAAACAAAAGTATAAACTGAGGCAATTGTCTTCAAAAGATAACATTTATTAGCAGGTGGCATGTTGCCTATCAATAAGTAGGTCAATGGCTTGCCTCCCTTTATGCCAAAGACCCTGAGCAAAAGGACATCCTGTTATATCAGTTTGGGGGAAGATAGAACAAAGACTAAAATCATGGGATTATGGACATCATTGGATTAAGGACAGCATAGTTTATTACAGAGCTGAGGCACAGGGTACAAACATGATTACAATGGATCAGAAATTTGAAGACTCAGAAGTGCTCATTGTTGAAGTCCAGGTGCAAGATCAAAAGATTTAAAACTAGCCCTTTTGCACAATAAATCTGATATCCTTGAAGGATGGCTTGGTGGTATAAAGGTATTAGGCCCAAATTCCTTTGTGTTTAAATGTGTGTTCCAAGGGTCAATTAAATTCCTTGAGACAGCTGGATTTCTAAACTTTACACATTACAGGTCAGCTGAATCTCTGAACAGAGTTCAGAGACAAAGAGCCATGACTTAAGCAGTTAGAGGACAAACTCAATTAATTGTAAATAGGATCAATAAATAAATGATATAAAATCAATCTTAATCTTGCTAATATAAGAGGGTGAGTTGTTCCTGTTTGGTTTGGAGCTTTGATTGCTTCTGGCATGATAAAACTACCCTCAAGATGACCAGTATCCCTTAACAAGTCAGATATTCTTATTTTTTTATTACCAATATTGATATGACTCCTGTTTAGACAGTGCTATAAAGTTTATAAAATGTTTTTGCTAAAATAACCTTGTAAGAAAGTTGGTTTCATGAAGATGCCAAAGGCAATTACAAACGAGGAATTCTAAAAATGTTTTGGGTGGCGGTAGCATCACTCAAATAAATATAAACTTTTGTAAAGGATGACTTCGGGTGTGATGATCCACTTCTGAGACTTAAAAGTGAGATTGCACCAAAGAATTGAATGAATCAATTAAAATGGAAAGTGATTCTTTAATTTAGCAAGTTTTAAGACATCATGGCTTAAGTGGAGACTTTGCCACATTTATTATAAATTACTCTTTTTCATGTCCTCTACATTCCAAACTGATTTGATTGTTATTGATCAGACAACATTCTACTTCTTTTCTTCAGGCCTTTGCATATGATAATGCTCCCTTGCTCAGAATGTGTTCTTTCCTTACCACTGCTATTCAGGATCTTATGGTTTCCTAAAGCTCAAGTTAAGTATCACATACTTTCTTCACAAAATCCCCATAACTTTAAAAAATATATGTATTTTTGTAAAACAAAATAAAATACATATATTTAGACATATAATTTGGTTTTACATCATCTTTTAAAATCCTTATTTTCCTCTTGTCTCCCTATACTCTTCCCTCAAAGAAAATTCCTTATAACAAAAAATTCTTAAAGTGGAAAGAAATCAGAAAACTTATGCAAAAACAATAAACATATCCAAAAATCAAGTAATATTTTATGCAAAGTTCCATACTTGTGAAGCCAAATTTCTACAAAGAAGGTGCTGATTTTTTTCCCTTTGAAACTAATGTGGTTCTTTATAATAACACGGTATTCTATTGTGATTGTTATTTTTCCATTTCCTTTTTAAAAATCAGTGTGTATGGGGGCAGCTGGGTAGCTCAGTGGATTGAGAGTCAGGCCTAGAGACAGGAGGTCCTAGGTTCAAATCTGGCCTCAGACACGTCCCAGCTGTGTGACCCTGGGCAAGTCACTTGACCCCCATTGCCTACCCTTACCACTCTTCCACCTAGGAGCCAATACACAGAGGTTAAGGGTTTTAAAAAAATCATTGTGTAAGCTATTTGTCTAGCTCTATTTACTTTACATCAGTTTTATGGCTTTCCATGCTTCACTGTATTCATCATGCTTGACATTTCTTCTGACAGTAATATTCCATTACATTCATGTACTATAATTTATTTAGCAATTCTTTTGTAAATTAAAATCTACTGTTTCCTGTTTTTTTTTGCTTCCATGAAAATTGCTGCTATTAATATTTTGGTGTATATACCATATCCCCCCAGTTACCTCATTGGGGTAGTTGAATAGAAGGGGGACAGCACATCATAGGTTATGGCCATTTGAGTCACTTTATTGGCATAATTCTATTTTTTTTTCAGAATGGTTGGACCAGTTTATAGCTATACCTATCATACATTGGTTAACATGTTGTTTAAAACCCCTTCAGCATTGACTATTCCAACTTTTGTTCATATTTGTTAACTTGTTGGATTAGGGGTGAGGATGAGATAGCTATGTGGTGCAGTAGATAAAGTGCTGATCCTGGAGCCAAAAAGACTCATATTCATGAGTTCAAATCCGTCTTAAGATGTCTGATAACTATGTGATCCTGGGCAAATCATTCAGCCCTGTTGGCCTTAGTTCCTTTTTCATCTGCTAAAAAAAGGGGGGCGGGGGAGTTAGAGAAGGAAATGGCAAACCAATCTTTGCTGAGAAAATCCCAAATGGAGTCATGAAGAGTTGGACATGATTGGAAAAGAAAAAAGTGAATGATCAACAAATGGGTATTATGATTATGATTTTCATTTTTATCATGACTATTCTTATTATTATTCTTATGACTATTAATAGTTTGCAGTTCCATTCAGAAATGTTCATATATAAGCTTTGGGGAATAGCTTTTGTTCATATATTTGTTTTCATTATCTAAATAAATAAACATCATTGTCTAAGTAAATTATTAGAGTTATCAAAGATTTCAGGAATAGTCTGTTCCTCCAAATGATTTTTTGTTATTATTTTATTTAGCCTTATAAAGTATCTTTATTTTAGTTTTATTAGAATAATGTTAAACCTGTGAATTAACTTTGGCATTTTTATTATATTTGAATGGCTCAGGTATGAACACTGAATATTCTTCTAGCTATTCAGGTTGTTCTGTATTTCTGTAATGACCATTTTCTAATTTATTTTATGCAAACATTTTTAGTTATTTTGAATGTTTTCTTTTTCTGTTGGCCTCTTGAATATTGTGATTATTATGTAGAAACAATGTGAGGCAGAGCCAAGATGGGAGGGAAGTAGCAAGAAGTATAGCCAAGCTTGAAAATTCTTCTAAATAAATCTAGAAAACATGCCAGATGAAATCCTGATAGAGAAATCCAAGAAAAAAAATCAAGGAGTCATTTTTTCCAGACTATATTGACATAAGGAAATAGACAAAGTGATCTGCAGGCACTGGAAGAGGAGTTTTGCCAGGAACACTCCAGCATAGGGAAAGGCTGTGTACCAGAGTAAGAGAAATTCTCAGACCCATACCAGGGAACCATAAACTCACACAAGGATTGGGAACAGGTGCCAACTAGAAACTCTGTCACTCACTATCAGTTCTATGTCACAGATCCAGGACAGACTGAAAAAGAGACCCATGTGCCTAAGTGAGGAGTGATCATAGGTCCTATCCTGTGATACTTCTAATAAATGTTTGATATTTGATATTTAATTAGACAATGAAAATAAATATATGAATAAAAACTATTCCCCAAAGCATGTAAATAAACATTTATGAATAGAATCAGAAACTATTAACAGCTTTAAGGAAGCTTCACATCACTAATAAGGAAAATGAAAATCACACTGCCCTAAAGTTTCGTATCACACACATTTGTTGATCAGACACTTTTTTCATTTTCAATCATGTCCAATTCTTCATGACTCCATTTGTCTTGGCAAAGAGGAAGCATCAAGGAAAGAGATAGACCAGAAGTAAGCAAAGTAGTTTGGCTTAGAACTCAGGAGCAGAGTAGTGCCTCAATTCCAACTTCTGAACTAATCTGAAGCCTTTATAGAAAAAGTTGGGGCAGGCTGATGGCAACTGAGTCCAGCAGCAGTGGACTTTTGCTCAAATCAGATCCCAGGTCAGGATCTTGCAGAAGTCAGACTGAGGGTTGGTAATCTTACTTTGCCATGGAGTATACCATTTTGGGAGCACTGAAACCTTGCAGTTCCACAGCCTGGGCTGTTCCTGAAAGCCAAGGATAACACAACACTCAGTACTAAGAAAGCAACAATAGGGTCAGCTAGAGCTTTCCTTCAGAAGGGCTCAGAGCCAATCCCTACTATATAGAGCCTGAAGTCAGAAAATAGCCTGTAAGAAGGATCCCGCTATAAAAATCATAATGGTGATAGGGATATTCAAGTTATAAATCCAGAAGAAGGAAATGACTCCAAAATATATATCTATTAAAAAATTTTAAAGAAAAATATTAGCTAAAGCACAAACTCAATTAGAATTCCAGCAAGAGATAAAACAAGAGGTTTTTAAGAGTTTAAATTGATTTTATATATATGTATGTATACCTATGCATATTTAAATAAAATGAGTACCAGAGGAAAAAACTGGAAAAGAAATGAGAGATACAGAAGAAAGAATTAGAAAGTAATAATAGTAGCTTGGCACAGGAGAGATACAAAAACTTTCCCAAGCAATGAACTTTGTGGAAATTAGATTGAACCAAATGGAAGGCAAGAACTCTAGAAGATGACAAGAAATAGCAAAATAAATTTTTATAAGACTTCTAAAGGATGAAATGGGGGCAGCTGGGTAGCTCGGTAGATTGAGAATCAGGCCTAGAGATGGGAGGTCCTAGGTTCAAATCCTGGTTCAGACACTTCCCTCTGTGTGACCCTGGGCAAGTCACTTGACCCCCATTCCACTCTTCTACCAAGGAGCCAATACACAGAAGTTAAGGGTTTAAAAAAAAAAAGATGAAATGTATCTCATAGTGAAAACACCTGACCTGGAAAACATATTGAGGAGAAAAAAAATTAGAATCCTTAGACTACCTGAAATTCATGACTTGAGAGGAAGTTAAAGCTTATCTTACCATTATTTGACAGAAGAGAAAACTGAGGCACAAAGCAATTGTCACCTAACTCATAAAACTAGTTAATGGCAGAATTGGAACCAGAAACTTACTTTTATCATCTTACTTTTATCCTTTTGCTCTTTCTTCTTGACCACACTGTCATTTTAAAATGGAACCATACCTTCAGAAGCCTCTGGATGCCTCTACCTTAGGCTAGTTCTGAGATGGCTTTCTAAGGTGAGAATACAGAGGGATACTGAGAAAAATTCTGGTAATGCAAAAATAAAATATTTAAAAAAACTTTTAAAAACCAATAAAACAGCTCTCTCCAGGTATTACAGTAGCACTGGATGAGGTTTTCAGGGGCCAACCTTATCCAAAGACCACACCATAAAAGAAATCCTGGGCACATGAGAACCCACATCTGGCAGTTTTGATTTATTGTCTGTCTTGTCCTTGGACATTCCCTTAACCACTGCTTTCTTGGCACAAGCTGATTGGCAGTATGCCTAGACATTTTGGCATTCCCCAAGTGAGGTCATTTAATTATAGGTTTAAAATGCTGCTCCCTTTTTTTTTCTTCAAAATTTTATAATATATCATATTTTATGCTGTACCACAGTGAGACGTGGAATGGGATGGGAAGAGTTTCTAGTAAAAAGATGGTAAGACCTATGAGATATTTGTGAAAATACTTGAGTTCTTTTTCCAAGATCCCACCCCAGGGTCAGTGTCACATAGTTGCCATTGCCTTTTGTTCCTGTGCTTTGTCCAGTGTCCAGCCTCAAGACCAAGACAACTTCTTGTCTTTTTCTGTTTAAGCACTGGAGGAGCCTTTCTTGGTCTTCCCTTCTTTGAGTTCTTTTTGAAGTGATTATAAAAATGCACTGTATGTTTTGATTCCTAATTTTTATCCCTCTCAGTTTCTTACATACACTTATTTTTCAGGGAGTGATATTTGAGGAGCCTTGCCAGAGGCGAGTCACTATTTTTTAAAGGCATTTATATTCAATTTGTTTAATCTTGGAATGCCCTTAAAGGTAGGGTTAGTAGTGCTTTGGTTCTAAAGTTCTTTGAGGAAACAACTTTCTCCTACCCTATCTCCCTCCTCTTTATACCTCCATTTTTTAAAATCTTTTCTCTTCTTTCTTTTGAACACTTATAAAGTGCTTAGCACAGTGGATGGTATATAGGAGGCACTTAATTAGTGCTTATTCCTTTCTCCTCTTCCCACTTTTTCTTATAAGTTAGAGTGGGACTCACTTTCATCACCAAACTTCTCTTGAATAATAAACAAGACTTTTCTTATTTAGGGTCTCCAGCTTTCTTTCCTAAATTTATTTCCTCTAATTTCTCCTTTATCAATTGAGGATAATTTTTCCTGAGATCAAGGAATGTATGGTTTCTAAATTAAAGACCTACACTCACATAGGGAAAATTAGATGGCACAGTAGATAGAGCACCAATATGATGTCAGGTCCAGCCTCAGACATTTACTAGCTGAGAGACCTGGAGCAATTTAACTGTTGACATTAGAGAATCACCCTTGATCCCTTAGATCCCTGATGAGTAGATGCAGCCAATCCCTGGGCATCTTCTCAGTGAGAGTGGGAGTTGGGATAAGGATGCCTCCGAATTTACATGGGCTACATAGGAAAGGCAAATTCCTCAGTTCCTCTTCTGAAAAATAAGTTAAAGAAGCAAACCATTCTAGGGGTCTCAAAGAATCAGACAAGACCCAAAATGATGAAATAACAAATATCTGCATAGGTTAGTAGACCATTGGAAAGCAACAGCAGAAAGAGAACTAATTAAATTACACACTAATTACAGTTTTGTAATATATTAAATTCTTCAGGAGTTGGACATTTGTTGTTATTCAAGTGTTTTTGGAGTTGTAATTGGAAAAACATGAAAACAAACATTACTAAGTTTTGTAGGTGCCCAATTCAACTTATCTTTTTCTTCTTCCTTTTTTTTTAATTTGGTTTAAGTGGTTTGGGGGACAATAATACAATAGCATTTATGTGGCCTATGTTAATCTTTTTGTTGTGTGCAACAACCAACCTTTCTGTCTTCATTATTTTCCTACCTTTCTCAGTTAGTTTAGTCAGTTTTGTTGGTATTCTAATCTTGAAATTTTCCCACTGGGTTTTTAATAGCAGTCCTTCACTTATATAGTCTTAAATTTGTGTTAATATTGGGGAGAGACATTTTAGTATGTTATTTTGGTCCTTTGCTTTCTACCTCACACTGTTTTATACTAATCCTCTATATTCATTTAGGTTGTTTCAGAAATACAAACTAAATAATTGTTATTTGATTGCTTAAGTAGTTACAGCCTGCATGGATCACACCCACCTGCCTGGGGGATTTTTAAAAAGTACTTTTTTGTGTATTGTTTCATTTAATTTCATGATACACTGTGTTGGTATTTAGAACTGGATTAAGATGGAGGAGCTGCGTTTCACTTTAGGATATATAGAAAACTCTTGTTGATTTTATAATTAGAATTATGGACCCTACAGTAGTCCCATTTTCATTTTCAAACTTTTAACTTGCTCCAATTCCTTTACCAGTCCCTAGTAGTTATAATTTCAAGAGTGAGGATATCCTGACCCTTCAATCCTAGACATCTGTCATTTAGAAGGCATTGGTAATTATTGTTAAAAATATATTTACTGGGGGCAGCTGGGTAGCTCAGTGGATTGAGAGTCAGGCCTAGAGATAGGAGGTCCTAGGTTCAAATATGACCTCAGACACTTCCCAGCTGTGTGACCCTGGGCAAGTCACTTGACCCCCATTGCCCACCCTTACCACTCTTCCACCTATGAGCCAATATGCAGAAGTTAAGGGTTTAAAAAAATAAAAAAAATATGTATTTACTGTTAGTAATACAAATTTTGAAGTTAGAAATGTGCTTTATATAGATTAACTCATTTGATTCTCACAGCAACCCCTTCTGAGTTTTCCCTAAAGCACTGTATTTTGACATTCATGATTATAGAGATAAATTATCGTTTGTATGTTGCTGAATTTATGATAAAATTCTGAGCCTAGCTTTTTGGATTACATTTACAAATACTACTTCATTCTTCCTGAAAGTGATCTTTAACTGACTGCATTCACAAAAGTATGATAGCCCTAGTGATGACCCTATAGAATTCCTCTCCTTTTCATGTCTCCTATGTTTTTCAAGAAAATCTCCCAAGCTTTTTTTTTTTTTTTTTTTTTATCACTGTCTCGTTTTTTCAGATGCCTCTCATTGTACCTAAGGTGGCAATAGGTAAGTCTTTTTCCAAACTGAAAAACAAGTGAATAAAACAGAGTCCAGACATTGAGCGTCTGTAACATCTACAGTGTTCAGTATCAATGTCAACAAACATTCCCACTATGAGTCCTTTTTCTGTATATCAGACATACAAAAAGAAAAATGATGAAGCACCTGCCCTCAAGATGCTTATAATCTAAGTAATAATAATGATAATGATAATGATAATGATAAATAGTAATAACAACTAACCTGTTACTCTTATTATGTGCTCACCACAGAGATCTTATTTGATTCTCCCAAGAACCCTGGGGGTAGGTGCTATATAAATTAGGTATAAAAGAGTCCTGGAAATTAGCAAGATACATGATCAGTATTGTTTTTGTTTGAGAGACACCTTAATAGTTTGAAAGGTATTTAGTAAAATGGAAAGAATACTAGTACTAGAATTAGAGGACCTAGATCAGCTTTGGTGAAGTATTGCCACACATGCCAAGGGAGCAAGGAAGGTGGCAGGAAGGGGAGGGCTGCTCCATTCCCCCTCTTCCCAGTGCCTGAGGTCATTTTTTGCATATCCCACCCCTCTTTCCAGCCACCCAAAGCAAGCAGTTCCTCTTTCTGCTGTCTGGGGTAATATGGGGGGCTCAGAGGCAGCTTGAAGTTACAGTTTGGGCACATGAACTTAAAAACTTTTACCAGTGCTGGCCTAGGTAAAAATCATGCTATTGCTCAGTGACATTGTATCATTTTTCACACCCACTTGGTAAACCCCCACAGAATTGCTCTAACTTTTCATTGGTTTCTAAACTATTTGAACACTTTCTTAGTCCTTATAGCCCAAATTGAGCAAAATGACTACTTCCTACGAAAGTGATTTTAGATGGTTTTGGAAAAAAAGAAATTTGTTGCCATTGTAGTTTCCTGTTGCCTTCCTAGTTTCCTTGTATTCTTTGGATCAAGTTTTGCTTTGTTTTATCTGCTTCTTCCATCTTCTATTCTCTGTTTCAATATAGTATATTTATTTCAAGGGATAATAAGCATAAGTCAATAGTGATATGTGGCTGAGATCACATTTTCATTTAAATATATGCCAATATGGAACTCTTAGGTTGTATATTCTTCAGGATGAACTCCAATTTTACTGAGATACACCATACTTCTGGACTTGGGTTGTGGTATTTGGGAAGCATAGCTCTCCCTTCCAGATTTTATCCATATCTGAAAGGAGCTCTGAGTTCTAATCCTGTTTTGTAGAAATTGATTGCCTAAGTAGATACTGAGTGTTTATTCTCATGAAGGCTTTTTCAAAACTTTGCTGGCTGCACAGTCTCACCTGTGTGGGCACTTCCTCCAGGACTCCAAATTGCAAGTCATCCATCAGCTTCTTATGCTCATAGCTTCCCATAAATCCGACAAAAGACATTCAGACACCCAATGTGCTTGGATGCTTCCTTTCTAACTTTTGTCATTACATGGAGACCAGTAGAGTCTATACATTTTTACATTTTTTCTTGTATCAAGACCTGCCTATCTTCCTTTTATATGGAACAATGAAGTAAAAATGCTACCTTATTATAGAATAACCTTTCTGTAGTCCAGGGATGAACCCATTAGTGTAGAGAGGACATCACCCACTTATATTGTAGGCACAGATTCGGTGTCTTATCACAATTCTGAAAAGCATTAGAAAGATTACAACAGAGCTTTAGGAGTAGTTTTAAAATTGGCTCTGGCTTTGAAATGCATGGGCTATACATCTGAAGGAATGCGTAAAGTGACAATAGAAGCTATCCTATTTTGTCAGCCTGGACTGTTCTAAAGCTCAAAATATTTTGAAGGATTCTATTTTGAAAATAACAGATTTCATCCTCTCCCTACTTTCTGTATCTGCTGGCATTTCAGCCTTTGTTTTCCTGTGAAACATTTGAAATAGAAGTAAATGTACAAATTTTGGCTTGGCTTTGCATATTGAAGATATATTTTTGTCTTTAGATATTTTAGGGTTGTCAGGCTCCAGGATAATTTGTTTGGGGGATTTCCTATGGAATTGTTTGTCACCATGACCCAAATGATAGGTGTGATGGCATAACTTTTAAGACCCGGGAACAGAGATTAATTTGAAAAAGATTGAGAAGTGCTAAGGGGAAGCCACCTTATTGCTCTGATAACCATGTCCCTCTGCCACCTAGTGGCCTACCAAGGTAATTTCGGGAGAGGAGCAACATGGTTTTTCCTGCTCTCTTATAACTTGGATCTCATCCTATCTTCATATACAGCTGGAGCATCCCAAGATAATGAGAAAAAAATTCCATTTCCTCCTTGAGTTATTGGCATAGCAGTGAGTTGGCTTGGATAGCTTCCAAATTGTCAAAGAGAAGATTCTCATGGGAATCCTTAAAGAATACTTTCTTGGCAGCCTTCAGAAAAGTGAAAACTTCCTCTGACAGAGGGACACTTTAACAAAGTTAGAGGGTTGTAGAATTTTCACATTTTATCAAGTCATCCCCAAATGATTTCATTTTTCTCTACAATGATGTGAACCACATCCCACTGAAAATCAATACTGCTTTACAAATGCAGTAATTTCAGAACTGAGCCTGGAGGAATTTGACAGTTGCTTAGAATTTCCAAAGGCCCTTTCTTTGACCTAGGTGTTCATCTTGAATAGGTCACTTCATTTCTCTCTCTGTTCACTAGTTTATTCATCTGCAAAGTGAGAGGTTTGTAGTAAGATCATAGGATCATAGATTTAAAGTAGGGGAGGCCTAAAGATCATCTAGTTCAAACCTTTCATGCTGAAACAGACTTAGAGAGCAAAAATAGTTTGCTTAAGGCCATACAGGTATTAAGTAGTCAAATAGGATTTAAACTAGTGTTCTTTCCACTCCACTATTTCTAACCTCCTATAAGTTCTTAGTCTAAGCTTTTGGCTTCCTCCATCCTTCTCTCTCTCTCTCTCTCTCTGTATCTCTTCTTCCTTCCTTCCTTCCTTCCTTCCTTCCTTCCTTCCTTCCTTCCTTCCTTCCTTCCTTCCTTCCTTTCTTCCTTCCTTCCTTCCTTCCTTT
>NC_058133.1:143090876-143158787 GCF_016433145.1 Gracilinanus agilis
CTCTTCCTCCTCCTTCTCCTCCTCTTCCTCCTCCTCCTCCTCCTCTTCCTCCTCCTCCTCCTCCTCTTCCTTCTCCTTCCTCTTCAAGACCTTTCCCAGTCCTTCTATCTCTAGTGCCTCCCCCCTGAGATCATCTTCCATTTATATCATATTTAGAGTATCTTGAATATGTATGGTGGTTTGCATATTATCTCCTTTAGAAACTGGGACTATTTTTTACCTTTCATTATATCTTAGCACAGTGTTTGACAAATAATACATGTTTATTAAATGTTTATTGACTGAGTAGTTCCTTAATAAATATTTGTGGATTGATGATTCATTAGTAATCTTGAGGCTATTCCTATCTTGTTTGTCCTCCTGTCAATGCCTACAGTTTATCAATAATGTTCCTAAAAATTTAGTGCCCAGAATTGAAAATAATACACAGTATAGTTTGATTATATCCTGAGACCCATGCTTCCCTTTTGCAGTTCATGATCACATTAGCTTTTTGTGGTCTGTCATATCGCACTTTCAACTTTTGTTGAGTTTACTTCCCCCAATTTTTGTAAACAGTTATCTAATGTCACATCTTGTACTTGTCATGTCAAATTGTTTACAAATGTGAAGCATGCTCTTTTGCTTTTATTCTGTACCTTGTGCCCTTAGAACCTTTCTCTTGTTTAGCTGACACATTGGAATAATAGTATTAATTTTAAAGTATTTTTAATATGAAGAGGAATCATAGGCACCAGAAAAACAAACAAAATCTCACCATGCAGCCCATGAAAGGAGTAAGGAATTATTCCCCAGTAGGAATTTTAGACACGTTTATAGGTGAATTATAAACAACTTTAGGAACAATGAAGCTCCAAATAGTTGTTGGGATAATAAAGTATGACTAAGTGATAATACCGAAGTTGAATCTTTGGTATAGCACCTTCTTTTCTTACCTCCACTTCTGCCAAACCTCCCTCCTCCCCTTTTTTTGTTCCATCACCTTTACGCAGTAAGTTGAGATTGAGAAAGGATGCCCTAGGGAATCTTCTAGGAAGATAGAAGGTAATAATAGAAAGACAGTCAGTTAGATAAGAAGAGGCTTTAGATAACCCAAAGTCCAAGAAAGTGATTGGAATCTTGATTTTGTTTTCTCTGACCAACTTTGTAGAGCTGCTCTATAAAATGAGCTTTCTGATTTTGATTAATCTAAGAAAATCTGCATAAGGTTTTCTCCTTCCTTCAAACATGCATGGGAAAATTACCTCATTATGTAAACTTAAAATCTTCAACTCTAATTTAGGTGTGTTTGGGTAGCTTATAAAAGAAGCATATCTAGATTTTAATCCGGCAAAAGGGTTAATGAGGAGAGTTCATGTCATTAAACTATTTGTTCTCTATTACAAAATTGTCCATGCTTCAGCACACCCTTCTCCCTTGGGGAATATCCATTTGTGCTAAATGATTTGGGGAGTTGAGATGAATTACATTTACCTCATGTTGAAATCAATCCAATGAGTTCCACATGATTAATCTCATTAAATAAAAGTTAAAACTTATTAATAATTTTTTCCATGTTTATAAAATCCAAACTACACTTATTTAAATAGAATTTTACATATTTTTTAGAAGTTAGTATTAAATTGGATTGTAGAAAATAAGTCTTGAAATCCAGAAATTTATTCATATGTGTGCTATTTATAAGCACATATATTCATAAACGGTGACTATTAACATTGGCTTTAAAAAGATTGTTTTGAACAAATTGATTATATATTTCGCCTGTATTTAAATGCACATGATTAAGTCGTTCTACATAAAAGGAAGCAATAATTTTGTTGCTATTTACAGAAAGATGGGGATCTATGCCCTTATGGTACTGCAGCTCCCTCCTGTGGTGAAAAGTAGATATGGTCATCTATTTTTTGGAAATGGAAATAAGAAATCCTCAAATAGGACTGGAAAGATCCTGAATTCTCTCTTCTGATCTAGGGAATTGCTATGATATGTATTTCTGAAGAACGGTCTGAGGGAAAGATAATTTTCATGTATGTCCTCATGGTTATTTCTATTTGTGTAAAAAAAGTTAAACATGAAATACAATGCAATTAGAATGACAAAGTATAGCTTGTCAGATTAAATTTTAAGCTGCTTCTTCCAATAACTTGTTATAAATAGAGGTTATCAAGAGCAACTCTGTATCCCCTTTGAGATCCACTTGAAATTTACTTATCTATTTCTATGTTGAAAAATATTTATCATATTATAAATGTTCTCACAAAGTAAATGTGAGCTGTTTCTCAGTTCTGGGAAGTATTGGGTTTTTTTTTTCCTCAAGAATTTTAATTTCGTCAAATAGAAAATCTTTTCAAAAGCATCCTGTGCTGAAGGGAATTCCTGAATTTTAATTCTGTATTTTTTTGAGACTGTATTTAAAATGCCTCCCTGCCTTGTATGATTGCTGCTACCATGTTTCTTCATTATTAATCTCATCTAGTATTTATTGAGTGGCATAGCCATAGTACTGGACTGAGGGTTAAAAGGGCACTCTAGACTCACAACAGCACCACAGTCTGAGATGACTAAAGCAGATAACAATGTAATAACATATAAATGGTCATCGTTAAGGGTCTGTAAATTTAAAACGTTAAGAGCCACAATAAAATAAAATGTAAACAAAAAGCAACATATAACCATTTATTTCATGGTTCCACAAAAATGACTTCAAGTGAAACAAAATGGAGTTATGATAGAAGTGGAGCCACCCACACAGGGAGTGGGTAACAGGAGCCAGAGCCATCCCAAAAGGTTTGGATGATATAACTGGGTTAGGGGAAGGGAAGGTTGGATAATCTCATAAGTGTGGTTATAAAATCCCAACAACTTTACTGAAGGGAAATATTAACCAGATGGTATAGTGGAAAGAGCGTTGGTTTGGAGACAGATGATCTAGGTCCAGTTCATGACTCTACTAATTAATTCCTTTGTGATCTTGAACAAGTCAATTAAACTCAGTTTGATTGTTGTTGTTGTTCAGTCATATCCAACTATTTGTGATCCTGTGGACCATAGCACCAATACTGTCCATGGATTTTCTTGGCAAATATACTGGAGTGGTTTGCTATTTTCTGCTCTAGTGAATTAAGGCAAATAGAGGTTAAGTGAGTTGGCCAGGGCCACAATACTTTTAAGTATTTGAGGTTAGTTTTGAATTCAGGCATTCCTGACTCCAGGCCCAGTGCTCTATCCATTGCACCATCTGTCTCATATATAATTTACTCCAAAGCCTCTTGACTTAAAAAAAAAATTAAATTCCATATGCTATACTACCTAGTTCCCTCTCTCCTACTTCCATTAAAGGCTATCTTCCCTTCCTGATCTTCATGATAATTTATCTTCCTGTCTGTCACATGGCAGCAGCACTTTCATCTCAAAGGTTCTGAGCCATCCCTGGTTCCAATCTTCTCCTGGAGCTACAAGAGGGATCTATCTATATTCTGCTAAAGAGAAAAACTCCCTGCTTCATTGATCATTGTCACAACACTCAGGATCAAATTCACTGAAGTTTTATTGTATGTCCTTATACAGTCATTTGCAAAGATTTCAAAAGTAGTATTTGGCCCACCATTGTTTTCTTCTTTACTGATGAAAATGTTCATAACCTATAATTGTATTTTAATGGATAACATTGATATCTCATGTATTATAGAAGTTCTTTGAGGAAGATCAGTAAAATAGTCAATTCTCAATTATTCATGACCTCTAATTGGCAGCAGGAGCAAGGAAAATGTAAGTTATTTATACATGATTCTGGAAGGCACCGTTGCAGTTTTTTAGAAGAGAATCACACAGTAATATTCATTCCTAATTAGATTTATTCTTAATTTTGTTTTACTTGGGCATATTTCTAAAAGAATTTGCATTCCATGAGTTCACATCAGCTAGATTTGGGGAAGGAATAATTTGAAGGAAGATAGTATAGGATTAAGATGTTATCCTGGATCATCTAACAAAGTGAAAAATTGAAAGCTGAATGATTTCTTCATTTAATGAAGAGACAAAGGGTGAGGATAAATTGATAAGATGGTTTGAACTAGTTGGCCTCTATGGTACTTTCCAACTCAAAGATTCTGGGATTCTTATTGATAAAAAATTAAATGGCTAATCAATTGAATTATTAACTAGTGAATTTCAGATACAAAACTTTATGGAACACAGAAAATTACTGTGACCTTCCTGGCTCATATCTACCTAAAGGTATCATTTTCATGCACAGCCTTATGATTTGATGAGTGATGGTAAAGTGATCCAAAGTCGTAGAGTATGAACAACATGGGAAATAAAAAAACCCTAAGTGATTTGGAAAGTTTTTCTTGTTCTTTTGTTCTTCTTATTCTTCCTCTGCACCACCACTTTGCTTCTAAAGTTCTATGTATGATTCTAAAAATGTGCATAGGGCAAAATTTTCATATTCTTATTTCTCTTCCCTTGTGCTAAACTCGATAATGTATAACTGTACTTAAAAAAAAAGGAAAAGAAACTCATAGGATTAGAGAAAGCTGATAATAATGGTTCAATTTGATTTTGATGCAGACCACCAAGAGAGAGAATACCAAGTCAAATCAAACCATTCTGTGACCAGGCACTGTAGAACACATGTTAGTAGTCCTCTTGATACTCTTCAGGGAAGCATTACCCTGTATATGAATTTAAATTATAAGGTCCAAATTTCTTACAGATTTTCTTATTTACTGTTGTTTGGTTAGGAAATGTACTAGAATGAAAGAATACTTCTAAGCTAATTTCCAATTAGCTACTGGAGGAGAAGGGGAAGAACTAGAGGGTCTAAATTATTGGATAGGAGAGAAAGGAAAATATAAATCATTTACCGATTCTTTTTTGAAGTTTCCAGGTGCCTTATTGAAGCTTATCAGTAGTGAGGAGGGTCTACTCTCTTCCCTATTCAGTCTGAAGACTGTAATAGGAGAGATATCAATCCTAGCTCATAAAATCTTTCTTTTTATGATAACTTTCCTTAGATAGCAAGTCAAATAAAGCTGGCATTTTCTATAAAACCAATGGTAAGGATACCCCTTATTTACACACAGTATTACAAAAGTTGCAGTACAATTTTAAGCTTTAATAGATTTAAACTGGGTTTGGATCCCAGTTCTTCCCTTTATAATCTATGTGATCCTGAGCAATTTACTTTTTTGGGGCTTTAGTTTCCTTATTGGTAAAAGGAGGATGTTGAGCTAGATTAGTGTTGTCAAACTCAAATATGCATATTAAGCTCAAAAACCACAAATTAACATTATCTATGTTATTTTATATTTTAAAATTTATTTTGTTATACATTTCCCATTTATATATTAACCTGGTTCAGGATTTATGTAGCCTTGGTGAGTTTGAAACCTCTGGACTAGATGGCACCTGAAATCCTTTCTAGCTCTAAATCAGTCAAGAAATATTTATTAGGCAACTACAATATGCCAGTTACCATATTAAGCTCTGGTGGTATAAAGAAAGACAGAAACATTATAGGGCTTTAAAATTTGGAAAAAAGAAGTTTAATGCCTTATTTCATTTGGACTTCATCACAATGCTATGGAATAGATACTACAGGTATCATTAAAGCCATTTTACAGATAAGGAAATTGAGGCTTGGAGAAATTAGGTAAATTGCCTATGGTCAAATTCCATCTACACCTTTTAATAAGTGCCCCACTATATAAAGCACTGTGCCAGGCTTTGCAAATCAAAATAAAAATGAAATAAGCCTTGAAGGAAGGGCTTGATTTTATACGGGTACCATTTTTTCTAAATTTGATAGTAAAATCTGGAGGCAGATATCAAAAGAGTTTTGAAATCCAGTCTTCCTGGGGGCATAGGCAGAGTGCATTGAAATATTAAATACAGAAATGCTCAATAAATGCTTGTGAAATTGAATTGAATGGTTGAAAGCTTGGATTAGGAAATTGAGATGACCTGCACTCAAACCAAATTCTATTTTATTCCTTTCAGTAATTTCCTGTATTGAATTAATACATCAAGTCCAAAAAGAATTCTCATGAATTTATTTCAGCTCCTTCCCTCTTCCTCTTGTTGAACTTCTCTTTCTGGCCACATCTCTTACCTGAACTTCATAATTATCACAAGATCATAGATTCAATGTTGGAAGGCAATTTAGAAGTTATTTAGTCCAACTCACTCCTTGAAGCATTCTATAATCCTTCCATTCCTCCACTCAAAGGCTTTGAGCTTTGTAAGTCCTATGCTCCAGGCACCACATTAAGTACTGGGAATAACAAAGCAATGTTAAGTTCCCAACTCACAGGGAGCACACAGTCTGATGGGGGAGACAACATGCAAATACCTAAATACAAACAAGATATGTGGGAACAGCTAAGCAGCTCAGCAGATATCCAGGCTTGGAGATGGGAAATCCTCAGACACTTCCTAGTTTTGTGACTTGTGGGCAAAATTGCTTAGCCTTTACCATTCTTCTGCCTTGGAACAGATATTTAGTATTGTTCTAAGACAGAAGAAAAAGGTTTTTTTTTTAAAAAAAGCTATATATATAGGATAAATTGTAGTTAATCAGAAGAAGAAAGACACTAGAATTAAGAGTGATTAAGAAACACTTCCAGCAGAAGGTGGAATTTTAGATAGGACTTGAAGAAAGAGAGGGGAACCAGGAAGCGATGAGTAGAGTGTTCCAGGCATGAGGAACAACCAGTGAAAATATGCCATGTCAAGTGATGCTCTATTCTTGTCCAAGAAAGAGCAATGAGTCTTGTATACTGAACCACCAAAGTATTTGGGAGAATGTAAGGTATAAATATGGACAATTAGATGGTGCAGTGGATAGAGGGCTGGGCTTGAGGTAAGGAAGACTCCTCTTCCTGAGTTCAAATCTGGCCTCAGAAACTTCCTAGCTGTGTGGTCTGGGACAAGTCACTTAAACCTGTTCACTTCAGTTTTCTCACCTGGAAAATGAGCTGGAGAAGGAAATGGCAAACCACTTCTCTGCCATGAAAACCTCAAACGAGGTTTCCCAAAGAATAAGACAAGACTGAAAAGTGACTAAATATGAACCAGATGTAAGAACATTGGAGGATAGGGCAGATCATGAAGAGATTTGATTATGTAATAATTCAGGACATTTCTGAGGGACTTATGAGAAAGAATGCTATCCACATCCACAGAAAGAACTGTGGGACTAGAAACACAGAAAAAAAAAAAAACAACTGCTTGATCACATGGGTAGATGGGGATATGATTGGGGAAGTAAATTCAGTCTAAATGATCACCCTAATGCAAATATTAATAATATGGAAATAGGTCTTGATCAATGACACATGTAAAACCCAGTGGAACTGTTCATTGGTTATGGGAGTGGGATGAGAGGAGGGGAGCGAAAGAACACGAATCATGTAACTATGGAAAAATATTCTAAATCAATTAATTAAATAAAAATTTTCAAATAAAAAAATGAAGGGATTTGATTTCCAAAGAAAGGATTTTACAGTTGATTTTGGAGGTGATAGTGAACAACTGGAGTTTATTGAAAGGAGAATGAGGATAAGGTCAGACCTAAAGTGTCGATTCTCTCATGAAGACTAGCCTAAGCAAGTTCAGAGAAGTTCATTATCAAGTCGGAGATAGGATGATAAATTTTTTTGGTGATAGTAACCTTTTTTTTAAAAAATCGTATTGATGTGTTTTGTTTTTAAATTATATTTACTGATTTTTGCCATTACAGAATATTCCTTCTTCAGGAGAGGTCTCTTGTAACAAAGTAGAGCTGTTAAGAGAGTTATGTCAGTGCAGCATTTCTACATCCCTCTCACCTCTGTGTTTCTTTGAAAATTTAACAGAAATCAATTTTATCTCCATCCTCTTCCATTAAAAAAGAAAAGAAAATCTCTTCTAGGACATATCAAGTTATTCACAGTCAAGCAAAACAATTCCCTAAATTGTTTTATGCAAAAGTATATTTCTTTCTGCTTCCTATATCCGTCAACCCTCTGTAATGAATAAGTAGTATGTTTTATCATTGGTCCTGTAGAATAACTTCAAAAACTAAATTGTCAAAAGGTTTCAGTTGAAGAAAAGGATTATGCTGATGAAATCTCAAATTGCTCAATATTGAAGAAGTGATTGGGTATGTTACCCATCCTTCTACCAGATGGTGTGGTTCATGAAAGTAGGGATCATGTTTTAATATTTTTAAGTGGCTAGCAAAAGCTCAGCACCCATTGTTTGTCACTAATATATACTGACATTGATTCTCTCATACATTAAAGTATTTATGGGTTATCTTCACTTGTGGGAAATTAACTGGGGATCATCAAGGCCACACATGGGAATATAGTCACAATCCTTAACATCAAGAAATGTATAGTCCAATTAGAAGACAGCATTCATAGGATAGAGTTAAATAGCTGTGAAGGATTAAATCAATGTTATACAACTACAAGATGTCCAAAGATACTATATAACTGCCAAATGAGTAGTAAGATTTAAGTACTGTGATTCCATAGGTGGCATAGGTGGTATGATCAGAGAAGACTTGATGAAAGGGGTTGGAATTGACCTCAGTCTAGAAGCTTGGGGAGGGAATTTGATAAGGGGGAAGGAAATTAAAACCTCTGGGTTCTTGAGTAGTGGAGCATCTATAGTCCATAGTGGTCAAGCATAGTAGAAATACTACTTAAAAACAATTTTTAAAAAATGAATCCATCAGAAAATATTTATCATCTACTTCAAGTACATGCTATTTTTGTTCGCCATTCAATACTTGAAAAAGATGGGGATCCTGAAGTGTTATTATATAATTCTAATTCAAATACTAGATAATATAGAATAAAGCCCCCTTTATACCCTGAAGAGTTATATGAAAGTAAACTAAGGCAGTATGATGTGGCATAATCGAAAGAAAAAATGTTGGATTTTTAAAGTGTTTTCATAAACATTTATTTTGGTTAAAGAGTTGGGAATTCAAAGTTATTGCAGGATCTGTTTGGCAAAGAAAATGTCATTAATATAGTTTTATTAAACCATTAATTGTATTTATGCTATGCAGTACAGACAGACATTAACAAAAATAAAAAGCACATCTTGAAGAGAATCAAATTCTGAAATACTTTGGTGTGTAAAAATGACACAAATCACAAGAAAAAAAATCATTCCAGTCCCCTGTAAGAGAGTTGCAGTTTACTCTTTTTCGCATCAATAAATAGAAAAAATAAAAATTCTGTAGGGACCTAGGTTTGAATTCTGACTCTGATATTTGCCAGTTGTGAGACCATGTTATTAAGTTCCTCTACCTTTCTGAGCCTCAGCAGCTCATTAACTCTCAATTTGTAGATGGTTTTTAATCTTCCTCAGTGCAAGGAGTTGTTACTACACTAAAGAAATCATGCAAACTTAAACCATACACTTTTACTTGTCTAGTCATCTGCATGGCTGGTTCGGACACTAGTAATTTATTTCCCTTCAGACCTAGTTTAGCATCTTGGTAGAATAAAACTCAACCCAACCAAACATACATGATGAAAATAAGCCCTTTCTCTTGATTATCTACCCAAATTTGCTTTATACACTTGAAGCTATGGTGGTAGCTTATTTAAATTCAAACCTCATTTAGGATATTGGTAGAGTAAAATCCAACCAAACTAGAAACCTAAATAAACTCTATTCCTTATTCACTTGATTTATACACTTGAAACTATGGATTTTAACCAGACTAGGTACTAGATAATTTTAAGTGCATACCTGGGTAATACTTTTTAAAATGTACGAACAGAAGTAGCCCTTGCTACTTATAGTTTATAGTTTAATTTGTACAATATTAACTTTATAGTTTATAGTTTAATATGTACAATAAATATAAAAAGGTATTATTAGAAGTTTATAGTTTAATATGTACAATAAATATAAAAAGGTATTATTATATGACTTAAATAAATATACACATCAAATAGCTATTTTATGTGAATAAAAGAACAAAGAGAGAATGGCCATAATACATGCAGATATATATGTATATATATCTGTATATATACATATACACATACATGCCCATATTTATATATATATATAAATGGACATGTATATATACATACCCACATATAAACCTACATATACATGTACATATAAATACATACTAGACAGAGACAGAGAGAAAGTGTTAGTTGCCATGGACTTCTGAGAGGCCAGAGATTCTCAACAAGTGGAACTTGAATCTAAGTCTTCCTGACTTAGTTCTTTATCCATTATGACACATTGCCTCTCTGCCCATCATGATGCTTTACATTTATAGAGCAACTTAATGTTTACAGAATACTTTTCTCACAAATACTCTGTTAAGTGGATAGTACAAATAGTATTATATCACTTATACAGGTAATAAAATTGAGGCTAAGAGGGGTCTAGAGACTTACCTAGGTTCAAGTAAGTATAAGCACCAGAGTTCACTCAGTTTTCTCCTGAATCCAAGTATATTACTTTTTCTGCTCTACTTATGGATACAGCATCTCATGTGTTTATCTCATGCAATCATTTAATTAATAATTCAAATACCTTCTATGTATAGAACACTATAATATGTTGTGGTTTGCTTTGGTGGAATGACATTTTCACATTGAAGAAATAACCCATTCATCTCTTTATGTTGAGTTCTCCTAGCTCTGCCTCACCTTTTCCATTTATAGATGTCGTGGATCCCTACTAAAAGTGGCTATGAAAATAAAATGTGATTATAGAATTTAAAGCTGGAAGTTATTCTAGATATCATCTAATCCAACCCTAAACCCCTCCCTTTCACAGATGAAGAAAGTGAGACTATAGAGTGGTAAAAAATGACTTGCCCAAAGGCATATGATAGTAAGTGGCAGAGCCAGAATCCACCCCAGCTCTTCTAAGTCTTCTAAGTCTCTTTTTATTATTCCACATTTATTGAACAGATTCTTGTCTCCAGCTTAGATTGTATTGTGTGATCTGAATTTTGCTTCAGAATTACTACTGAACCTATCTGGATGTTATTCATGCACTTCTCAGGGCAGGACATGGATTTCAGTATAACAAATCTTATCCTTTTGGGAAAGGAGAAATCCACCCATGAAGTTAGCTCTTTGTAAACCTTAAAAAGAAAACTGGGCTTCAGGCAAGAAAGGATTTTAACAAGAATTGAAAATAGAGCCTACAAGCTCTGTTGCTGTATATCTTTGGGTTACTGAATCCTTTTGGCCACAGATTCTAGCACAGAGGTTTTAGGATTATTGGATCTTGGTCAATCTCAAACTACTGGAGTCCTCACAGCCATCTAGTCCAATTCTTTTATTTCACAGATGAGTAAACTGATATTCAGGGAGTGTACGTGACTTGCCTAAGGCCTTTAAAAAAAACCCTTACATATAGTTTTAGAGTCAATACTCCAGTCTAAGGCAAAAGAATGGTAAGGGCTATGCAATTGAGGTCTAGTTACTTGCCCAGGCATACACAACTAGGAAGCATCTGAGGCCATCTTTGGACCCAGGAACTCTTGTATTTAAGCTTGGCTCTCTATCCACTAAATCACTTAGCTACTCCACACTCCCATTTCCAGAGTCAATTCAGTAGTAAGAATAAGAAGTAGATTTAGGAAAAGCAAGGCAAGGCTGCTAAACCTATTGGCAGCTAATCAATTTTTTAACTGTGCCTAACACTTTTCTAGAGATATATTATTGATTCCCTTTTTTTTTCAGAAAGTATTTATGGAATAATAACTATGTGAAAGGCACTCTTCAGTTAGGATACAGAATAGACTCAGATGCAGACCAATCCCTTAACAAGAACTCATAACTTTAGATAAAACATGAAGTACAAAGAGAAAGGTACAAAAGTCTTCTAAGAAAATTGTCATGATAGCCAAGTTTCTAAAAGGTAGTGAGTGACACATATATAGTACTTTAAGGTGCCTGAAACGTTTTAATTGGGTAAGAAAGATATTCCATATCCTAGTTCCAATAGGGTCAGTCACAATTTTATGCCTGGTATCTTTATCAGAAGACAATTTATCTTTGAGTTACAGAAACAGTCATTCAAAGTCATAAACTAGTTAAAAACAACTTAATCAAGTTTCAAGGAAATGAAATACTTTGAACATCATACAAACATCTTGTGAGTTCATGCAGTTGATAGAAATAAACATACACACCTCTGTAGATTTAAAAAGGAGGTTCCAGCAGAAACGTCTCAAAAACTACTTTGCGAACTTTGAGGAACCAATTCATGTGCTTCTACCCAGAAGACATCAGAAAGGAGTGATTTCCAGACATAAAAACACACTTCTCTCCCCTTCCTCCATTATCCATGTCATCAAAAAGACTGTATCATAACAAAAAATTGATTCAGCTGCAGATCGAGAGTCCAAGTTAGATACTCCAAAGAAAGGCAGCTTTTAGAGAGTATGTCTTCAGAGAAAATGCAGTCTTATGTCTCTAAAAGGGCACCTACAAGATTCTGTATGTACTTGTGGGAGAATATATCTCATTCTTTTTGGAGAACGTTTTGTACCAATTATTCTTACTATATGGATGGATAAAACTTTTCCTAACCACTTAACTATGTGCCAGATACTGTACTAAACTGGGAATGCAAAAAGAAGAAAAAAAAGACAGTCTTTACTCTCAAGGAGCTTACATTCTAATTAGAAAAGGTTATACATAATGAGGGAGGGAGTACCAGTGTGGGGACAAAGCAATCAGTCAGAAGGAGCAGATGAGAAAGTGAGCCATGGAAGGAAATAACCAACGATCGGAGTAATTCCGTAGTAGCAGATAAATCTTTCTAAAAGCCGATGAATTCTGGCTTGTTATTTGATCACTGGGGAAGTGGATTCTAATTTGGATCTTATGAGAAACAGCTTAAGGATCAATCTGTAAGCCCCTCAGTCTTAACCCCTGGAACGACATTGGAAGAAGTGGTCAACTGTCCTCTGGGGCTCCAATTTGTAATTGTGATTGAAACTGAGGAAAGGAACTTAGAGGACATGCTGCCACATACACTGTCTCAATTTGATCCTCTCATTTCATTATATGGTAGGCACTGAAGGTATTATTATCCCTATTTTACAGATGAGGACATGGAATCTCAGTGATTTGTCCATGATCATAACAGGTAATTAGTATTGCAGGCACTGTCTTCTTTGCCACACTTTATTGTTATTATTATCAATAATATTTATTATAAAGTATTGATAACACTGAAGCAGAGCTAGAGAACCTAGAATGCCATTCTCATTGCCCTTAAAGAGTTTATCAATTTGTTCATCAAAAAAAAAAAAAGGCTTTGTTCTGGGTTTCACAGCTGGATTAAAGAATTTTGATTTCCCCATCTGTTGGTGATGTAATTAAATAGCCATGTAGCAAATAACTTACTTAGCCTGGACTTGCTGCTCTTGCTTTGTTTTCAGAGAATTTTCCCAACACCTGCTAAGCATCAAATCATTGTAACCATGGAGTGCTAGGTATTGTTGCCCCCTCTTTTTTGCCTTTCCTCCTCAGGCAGTGAATACTCCTTGTCTTTGATTGGAATAGCAACAATGTGACCGACCAGGACAGAGGAGTTTTGGTAGATCTGGGTGTGGAAGTTGGCACAGTGCCTTCCTCCTCTGGGTCCAGATTCTGCTATGATTTCATTCCAGAAGCTACAAATTTGAAAGGAAAAGAGGGGAAAAAGGAGCATAAATTGAATGTAGCAACCCTTCGGCTTTGGCTAAAATGCCAAAGGCAAGGCACAATTATTTTTTTCAACCCATGTTCTGGGGCAAATTCTGAAATTGCTTGCTGCAACCCCTTCTCTTATCGCTTGGTCTGGCTGGTTTCCAAAGCACCAAGGCTAGCAATTGAGGGACTGAAATCTAATCGGTAGCGATACACTTTCACTACATAAAACATTGTCTGCCTCCAAAGCCTGGAGTGGCTCTGAAAAGCAGTGCATCCGCAACAGCTCCGGGCTGCTGATCTCAAGAGGGAGGAAACCCTGGATCACAATGGTAAGTCACTCTTTAGTTTTCAGCAAAGCTGGGCTGATAGAGGGGAAGGAACGACTGCTTGCGAGCTGGTAGCGAAAACAGCAGTTTGCAGCATTTAAACGGAACACTAACTCATTAGACTCCACTGGCATTAGCTGTTTCTCACAGGAAGGGACCAGATACCTTTGGCACCAGTGCACTGCATTTTTTTTTAATGATGCCTTTGAAGTCAAGGAGTAATGCTGACTGAAAATGGATAAGGGCTGTCTGCTGCTAGGGCTTTTGATACAGAGGAGCACTTACACCTTGGCCTTTGTATGAGATTTAACTAATGCAATATTACTTCTATCTGAATATTTGTTTTCCACGAGCCCTTTCCCCCTTTTGGTGGTAATTGGAAAACAGTAATTGCCCGGATTCTCTCTGTTGTAAAAAAAAAAAAAAAAAAAAAAAAAAAAAAAAAAAAAAAAGGTGCTCACCCATTAACTATTTTCTTGTTCTGGCTTTTGAACGTTTTTTTTACTGTAAGATTTTGACTTTCATCCATAGAGTTTATTAGATTGGAAACATTATTCAACTAAACTTCTGTAGGACACTTATATATTTTAATGAACTTGTGGGGAATGGGACAACAGATATCCCCTGTTTAAAAGAAAGTGGTGTGTGTACTTTTTTAAAAGTGAAAGTTTGATTCACAGCTGTAAAAATCAAAGGTTTGTCAGTGGAAGTTGAGCTATAAAGGATACATTTTCTGTGAACTTGGTCTTTGAGGGAGCTAATGATTTTTGCCTGGGAAACAAAAATACGTTTAGCTACAGTTTTCTGTTTTCTCTTCCCTACTCCATCCCTTCTCCCCCTGCCTGAGACACCTGCATTATAAGGGACACATTAAGGATGACACTAAAACTTTTAATTCATGGGGTACTTAAAATAATGAAGGAATGCAGGGCATTGGTGATGAGATTACATAAGATTTAGGAGAAAATAAAACGTATTATTTTATAAGCCATAAGAGGGGAAATCTGAAATATGCTTACTTGACTGCACAGCTGATGTGTGGGAAATGATTATTCCTTTTATAATTCAAATGAATGAAGAGAGGACTGATGGAGGGAATGTGGGAATTTTTAGAAGTGAGTGCCTTTCCAGCAACTCAGAAAGGGGACAACTGGAGGCCAAATTTATTTGGGTATATTCAGTTTCATTTACACTCTTCCTACCACATTGTCCAATCCTAGATTCCTAAAAAGTAAACAAGGCCACAGAAATAAAAAGCAAAATCAAAAGAACTGTAGTATTGAATCTTTCCCACCTTACCTGACATCTGGTAAGTTATAAGGGAGGTTTTTCATTTTCATCTTATGTCATCTCAGCCATTTTCAGAAGCACTGTTAAGGCTAGAGCCAGGCAAATACATCAAATATTCAAACACTTCCCTTGAAGTTGCTGAATAGGTAGGAAAGTCAATAAATATAGAAGTAAGGATTAAATTGGGCTCTTGACATGTTTTTCCTCAACTCAGGTGGCAAAGTAATTTCTTCCTTCTCTTCTTTCCCTGGGAACATTCCTTTGTGGATTAAAAATGTACATGCTGAAATGAATATACAGTTTTTCATCAGAACCACCTTTAAGCATGGGTGTAAATGTAAGCATAATTGACAATGTTGCATAGTACTTAGGGAGAAAATAATGGACTTGTCCAAGAATGAGATAATAAATATAGTAGGAGAACTAGATGCTAGACTGTAAACACCCAAAAGAAAATCAAATTTCTTTTGGGACAGAAAAAATAATGAGAGAATAAACAATGCGATAAGTTTATGTGGAAAGTGAAGTTTTGCCATAAGTAATAACTAAGATAGAGATTAAAAAATGATTTGTAGCTATTATATAACTATGTTTATTTTTATTTGATTTGATTTCCATTTTACAGAGTTGGGGAAAATTACCATAGATCAGTCAATAACAATTTGTAGCCAAGGTTTCATCCTAAATGAGTTTCTCTTGAGTGCTAAACTTAAAATGATAACACTTTTGCAGGAAAAATAAAACCTGAATATCAAGAGGACCCTTTTTTTCACCATGTAATTTAGTAAGAATTATCCAAAAGATCATTGGATCGAAAAAGTGTTCTTTCTAAGGAAAGGCAAAACATATATTAAAATCTGATTAAGTTCACACTGTGATGAAAGAGAAAGTAGCTTTGAGTATTTCTCACTATCTAGAGGTGTTATCTTGGCATGGGGGAAAAAAAAAAGAAAGTATCACTGGTACACTGGTATCCAGTAAATGTAGTCTCCTGGCCTGGAGGGCTTGAATTTTTAAACTTTGTTTTCCAAGTTCATTATGAAGTTTTCTGGAGAACCTAGGAATTATATGAAACAAGTTAATTTAAAAAATCCCTAATGTCAGACTTTTTGGCAATTTAAAAGTGAAGTAAAGCAAGTAGGGATAAGTAAATAGAGAAGTATACAAAAAGTTGAAGTACATAAAGAAATTTCAAAAGAATATATTAAAATTATTTTCTAGCAAGCAGAATATGTATATGATATAGAGTGTTAAGTGACAGGAAGTCATGACTCAGCCATGCTTAGACAATATTTGGCTGGGGAGATTTACCACCAGTAATAAATGATAGATTATGAATTAGTACATATACATATTGTGCATATTCTAGGCATATATGGAAGTAGTACAACTGTATATTTTTTGCACTTTCACATTATCTCATTTAATCCTCAAAATCCATGAGGCATGTATGATGTGCTAGACTTTATAGATGAGGAAGTAAAATTCTCTTACTGACCTCATATCCCAAGGAGTTCATATAAAGATTTCCTATGTACCAACCTGTTAGTTGTAACATTTTGTATTAGGAAAAAAAAGAGAAATAAAATGGATCACCTTTGGATTGGAGCATGATTGAACAAGTTTTGGTATTTAAGTGTGTTAGAATTTTGTTTCACCATAAATAATGATTGAAGAATTCAGAAAAAAATATAAAGGCTTATATGATTTGTTAGAGAGTAAAGAAAGCAGAATCAAAAGAAAGTCATGATTGCAAAAATGTAAATGATAATAATATTGAAAAGCTGCTAACTATGAATAATTATAATGACTAAATTACAATCCTTGAGAAAAGATAATGAAATATATTCCCCATATCATTGAGAGGAGGGGAACTCAAGCTATCATAAGGTTGTGTGTGTCATCAAACAGGGTCAATTTGAGTGTGGCTTTACTCAATGTTCATTTAACCATTACAAGAGAATGTTTAAAGTAAAGTGTTTACATTATATACATATTTATTCACATAGTATATGTTTTTATTCATTTTATTAATTTATTTCCCAATTATATTTTGAAAGTCTTCTAATATTAATTTTTAATATTGAGTTCTAAATTATCTTCTTGTAACCTGTCCCCCACTGCTTGAAAAATAAATATTAATAAATGTTTTAAAAAACAAACAATATGATACCAATTATACAAGTGATGTCAAACAAAATATATTTCCATATCAGTCATGTTGTAAAAGAAAATATATATACTTATAACTCAAGAAAATGATGTGAAAAAAGTATGCTTCAGTACACACTAAGGAAGTGAATAACATATTTCATCATGGTTCCTTTCAAATTATCTTGACCAGAGTAGCTAAGTCTTTCACAGTTGATCATTTGTTACAATAATGCTGTTATTTTATACAGTGTTCTACTGGTTCTGCTCCCTTTACCTCTATCAGTTCATAAATATATTCCAAGTTTTAAAAAAACCTCCTGCTAATCATTTTTATAACACAATAGTATTCCATCACAATAGATATACCCCAGCTTGTTCAACCATTCCTCAAATTATGGGCTTCCAAAGTGAGGGTGTAGTATATATTAATAAATAATGATTATATTAAAAAAGATATCAATAAGACATTTTCAAAAAAAAGGAAAAGGAAAATTGCTTTGTTTTCATTAACCTTGTTAATTCAAGTGTAAGCTCCAAATATTGTGTGGATCCAAGTGGTCCTAGAGCCATGGAAAATTCACAAGAGGACAGATATTTTTGAATATTAATTTATATTAAAAGACTAACCGCCTCAGACACTTCCCAGCTGTGTGACACTGGGCAAGTCACTTAACCCCCATTGTCTACCCTTACCACTCTTCCACCTAGGAGCCAATACACAGAAGTTAAGGGTTTAAAAAATAACTAAAAAAAAAAAAAAAGACTAACCAATCAGAATAGTTAGCATTGCATAGGACATAATATGGAGAGAAAAGGAGTGAGATACAGTGTGGTCTTTTAAGTGGGCAAATGCCCAATTTTTCCATCTGTAGTGTAAGCTCCATGAGGGCTAGAAAAATGCCATATTTACCTAAATATTTTTCTCAGAGCCCAGTACATGGATTTTTGTATAGCAACCACCAAATGAATATTTTTCTATTTGATTTGGAATTCATGAAGGAGACAAGTCTTTACATTTGTAACATTATCTCACAGGATTTTATAATGTGAACCCTATGATCCAACCAAATTGGATTAATTAGTTTTCATCAAACACATGCGCATCTTTCAACACGTCTGTTTGTTGCCTTTGCTCACATTCTTCCAGTTTCTTGGAACATACTTCTTATAAGATTTTTCCCTTGAGAAAGGAAATAGCTCCTTCATCCTTTAAGGGCAGTTTCACATGTCTCTTCACCCAATGGGTTAGTCAATAAGTATTTATTAAGCACCTACTGTGTGCCAGACACTGTGCTAAGTGCTAGGGAAAACAAAGAAAGGCAAAAAGCAATTCCTGCTCTCAAGAAACTCACAATCTAATAGGAAAGACAACATGCAAATAACTATGGAAATATAATGTGTAAACAGGATGAATTAGAAATAATAACAGACAGAAGGTATAGGATTTAAAGGGAATCAGGAAAAGCTTCCTGAAGAAGGTACGATTTTAGTTGGGTCTTGAACAAAACTATGGAAGCCAAGAGGCAGAGATGAAGATAAGAGAATTTTAAACATGGGAAACAGTGAAAATGCCAAGAGATGGAAGTGATACTTCCTCCTCTCCTAAAATGCCCTACTAATAATGGAATTTATCACGTATTCATGGTTCATGAGATTTGGAGCTGGAGAATCTGGGTTCAAATCTTAGTTCTGTTGCTTCCTGTGACCTTGGGATTTCTAAGTCCTTTCCATTTTAAATCTTTGATTCTTTAAGGTAAAGTATAAGGCAATAGATAATATCTTCCCTTCTACATTGTAAGTTTCCAAAGAGCAGGGAGAGTGTTTTGTACAACTTTGTGCTATGTCTCACTCGTATAGTACATGTTCATTAAGAATTTTTGAGTTAGAGGAGATCTGTATCCTAGGAAACAGCCAGTAAAGGTGTTCAAAAATAATTGGTAAGCTGAAGAGATCTCAATGCAGAGACAGATTGATCCAGACTATCTAGGGGTCATCTGGGTTTTCTCTGGAGTAGAATGAAGATGGAAAAATCAGAGTACTGTAGATGAGATGATAAAGATTCATGACAAGTTTCAGGAGTTTAGAAACAATTGGGGTGGAGAGTACTGATGTTTCGGTTGTGTCCAACCTTTTGTAAACCTTTTTGGGGTTTTCTTGACAAAGATCCTGGAGTGCTTTACCATTTCCTTCTTTAGCTCATTTTGCAAAAGAGAAAACTGAGGCAAACAGGTGAAGTGAATTGCCCAGTGTCATACAGTCTGAGATCAAATTTGAATTCAGGTCTTCCTAATCCTGAATACTTTATCCATTGTGCAAACTAGCTGTCAGTGACAGATATATACCACTTGATATGTATAGGACTGTAAGCAAGCTACTTAATGAATCTGAGCCTCAGTTAACTCAGCTATAAATTTCTGGGTCTAAACTGGACAATCACAAAGGGCCTCTCTAATTCTAAAACCCCGTGGTTCCATGATTTCAAGTAAGCAAAATGAATTTGGTGCAGAATTCATCATAGTGTAGAACCTGGAAGTAAAAAGTTATATTGGTAAATTGAGATGGATCTTTATTAGAAGACAAAGGAGAATTGGAGAAAATTACCCCAAAGGTGTTGATGCCATGGGATCAGTGAAGTAAGCCAAAGCCCCAGAGTTTATAAGAAACTGTGACAGTTAGATGGCCTGGAAATTATAGAGAGAGAGGACAGGAAACTACTATGCAAGTGCATGATCTAAGAAATCACCAAAAATGGGGGAAGAATGTACTATGTGAAGATTGGCTTCAGGACTTGTGTGTCCCAGAAAAACTTGGATTAATTTGCTAACCGTTTTGACTTCTATAAATATGAGTGAAAAATATGAAATGTGTATGCAGTGTTTTTTAAAGGGATAGATAGCATGGCCAACAAAGAAGAGGGGAACATTACATTTGGCTGTATTTAATTAATCTTGCTCAGGGTTTTCTGAGATACATTCTTCTAGTCTCTCTCCTCCACCCACACTTTTTCAGACTGCTTCTGAGGAAGGCCATGGTTGGTTAGCATCTTTAATTCCCTGCTACACATCTTCACTCAAATGTCCCATACACATCTTAAACTCCTGTCCAAAACAGTACTCATTCCCTTTCCCTCCAAACTTCCTTGTTTCTCCCAGGTCCGTACATTCTCCTTGTTAGGCAGGTTCATAAACCAATTTTCCCCAAGTCTTCATTCTCCCTCACTCTCAGCCCCCATACATAATTAAATGTTAAATCTAGTTAATACTACTTTTAAACTTCTTTCCTTTTTTAGTAATACCACAAGCCCTTATCACCTCTCCCTGGGCCATTGAAATAGTCTTGTTATCCAGTCTCTCTCACATTCATCTCCCACCCACCTACCAAACTCTATTAGTTACTCTCCTCTACATAGGTACATAACTACCGTTTCTACTCCAAAAGCCAGGTTTTCCTATGTCCCCTTTTTGCTCTGGAAGCTTTAGAAGAACCTAATGCCTTTAGGAAAGGAAACAACCTAACAGATATACTTTACTTTGACATTTAAATCCTTTCACAACATGGTTTTAATGTAATTTTCCTGGATGATGACAAGACTCCAATTTATAAGCTCCTAACTATGAACAAATAGGAAGGGCTACTTTGTATTTTCAAAATTAAATATTTTATCTCTCTTTGCTCTCATTGTTTGGCAAGCTAGGGATTTTCTCACTTCTTTAACTCCTACTTCTTGCAATCTCTGACTCTTTTGTAAAGGTTCAGATCATAATCACTCTCCTTCAAGACTCCTTTACTGATTTCCCTAGAGTTTCAGTACACCTCAAATTATAAAGTACTTATATGTATTTTTGATTTTAGATGTTCCCTCCTATAGATTGTAAGCTCCTTGAGCACCAAGATTGTGTTATTTTTATCTCTAATCTAGCATATCAAATTCTTATTGATTAATTGGAGGACCTTATGCTAATCAGATAAAGGAGAGTATAACTGACTTTGTCTGAGGTTTAGTCACAGGTTTGCTGTTGCATATCTTTTCATGAGAGCACCACAGCATCGTCTGGTGGTTTATAGGGTAACTCTTTCCCCATGTTTATATTTATTATATTATAATTATGTTTTTGTATAAAAGAAAATGAATGCCCTTCCTATACAACCTAGGAATTACAATCCTTGCTTTATATTGAGAGATATCAGGGGATTGACAGGACATTGTTTTAAAATAATGGTCAAATGCCATTAAGATGTTACAAGATACTCTAAAATAAATCCTTGAAATTTTTGAAGATGACCTGCCTATCCCTCAGTTTTTCCAGTCAGCAAATAGGCAGAGTTCTTTGATATGTCTCTGGGCTCTTCAATGGGGAGGAATTCATTAATCCCAGTACAACACCTCCAAATGTCAATAAGTGCTCTTCTGTAAGAGTAGCTATCCACAGAGCACTTGTAAATTTATTCTGCACTGATAGCATCAGACAAGAATTAGGCAAAAGACTAGGGAACTTATCATGAAGTTGAAAATAGCTAAGAGAATTCATATGACTAGGCAGTTACCTTGCTTTTCCAAAAGTACAGTTTTATCAGTGAAGATAGTATGCCCTCCATTACTCAGTAGACCATCTTTGTGACTTGGTAGTAGCCAAAATAATCATGACCTTGTGACCAGCTCTCTAGTGATGGGTCTTTTTATACCAAACTGGTCCTTGGACAGCAAATAGTCTATCATGGAGTCCATTTCCAGCATAATTTTCTACTAAAACATGTGGTCTGCAGATAGGGCCTTCTAGAAACCCCAGGTTAGGACACTGAAATAGAATTTTCATAGGCAGACATCTGTGTATCTTTCTGAAAAATGAGTTTGTCAGAAAAACACTTATTTTCTATATTAATTTGTTAATTCACAAGCTATAGGTGCTTTTATTTTGCTGTTCAGATGTGTCTGATTCTTTGTGACCTCATTTGAAATTTTCTTGGCAAAGATACTGGAGTGGTTTGCCATTTCCTTCTCTAGCTCATTTGACAGATGAGGAAACTGAAGCAAACAGGATTAAGCAACTTGCTCAGGGTCACACAGCTAGGAAGTATCTGAGACCAGATTCGAACTTAGGAAGGCAAGACTTTCTGACTCCAGGCCCAGCCCTCTGCCCGCTGCAATACCTTGCTGGCCCTTTTAGCTGCCTTCATTTAGCAAAGTATCAACTAGAAAGTGTTTCCTAATGCTGTCATATAACCTCTTGGAGTTAAAATGGATTCAGTAGAAATTTGGTCCAGTTCCCAACCTTTAAGTCAGAAGTGTCCTGTGCTATCTCAGGCTGAGGATATTGGCTTCCCATACTGTTATTAAAGCTCTCTAGAGAAAAAGATCACATATGATTCCCTTAGTAGTATATTCTTATGAACCATTTAGGTAGGAGGTTTAATGTCATTTCTCCTTGTTTTACCTTAATAGACAAGACAGAGAATAGCTAATGGTATCTTCTAAATGATCATAGTTCGCATAACACATTGGTTATCACTACTTCAGACCTAAAAATCATGAAGTAGTTAGTTTTCTGTCACTGAAAGTAGTCAGAATATGGAAAACTACTTATTGGGGATATTATAAAGGAATGTTATCCATTTGACTAAATAACTTCTATGGTCCTTCTAACTCTAAGATACCATAAATCCCATTTTCTTTCACTTTTCACTTATATATAATATTAGGTAAGTTAATTCAAGAATTTTTAAAACTACAAAATATATTCATTTCACATTAATGCTGGGGAGAAGAAGAGTAGGGACAAGACTTTTCAGGGAAAAAAAATCCCCATACATTTAGTATGGGGACATAAGAGACTAAAGGAGAGAAGGAAATGAAGGGGTTGGAGTAGATCATCTCTTACCTTGAAAATGCTATGGCTCTAAATTGTAAAGGATAGTACAAGTTTAAATGGAAAGCTACTCAACTTCATTAATCATATGGTCCAGCTGGACCTTGTAGTAACAAGAAAGATATATAGGTCTGATAAATGGAGCATTATGGTCTATAACCTATGTCTGATGAGCATTAAGATACTCCAAGTCTCACTTAAACAGTTTCTGCCCTTAAATTGTTCCCCCATTTTCATGGAAACAGAAACAATAGACAAACTACAGCTGATTTAAGAGGAAACTCTGAGCATATGGCATGGCATGCTGCAACTGAGATGCCAAGATGCTACTCTATCCCACCCCCTTAGGACCTTATAGCTCACCAGACCTAATTAATTCTCATGACCAGTGACCTACTTTTGGTCTACTTTTAGTTACCTAGCCTTTTTGTCATAATCACGTTTCTTTTTTTTTATGGGAGAATGCATCTAATTCATGTTACTTAAGTGGGAAGAAATGCATAAAATCACATGCATATTTGCAAAAAGATGTGAATCCTTTTCAGAAGACTCTGTTCATCTAAATGAGCATGTCTGAGCAGCTAACTCTTGTCCAATAGCCATGTGTTTGAGTTTGGCTCAATCTAAAAATATAAAAAACAATCATTGAACTTTTGCCAGTCTTTTTAGGTAATATAGTTCTGTCTTTGAATGCAGAAACATTTTTAGAGCATTTTTACAGTGTTCATGTTGGTGAAATTATTGACCTTTTGTGAGGTACAGTATATGCAATGATGGAGGGGTAGCAGTGTTGCTATCAAATCAAAATAATGAACAACTCCTATCACTTGCTGGCCTTATAATGCATTTCTGCTTCTTTCATTACTGTCCTGGGTGTTTTAAAGACTTCCGACAAGATAGCAAAACTACACTTTGTAAATTTATATTAAAAGGAGTTGGAAAGTTGCTTACCGCTCTTCTGATTGTCATTCCCCTGATGGATGCATAATTATCAACCCTCAGAAGAAGTTGTGGCCTAATTATGAGAATATATTCTGATCCCTTTTGTCACCTTCCCTTAGATAGGATAGTGTAGGTTTAGGATGGGAGCTATAATTTTGTATTATGGCTTGAAAGATTTCTTTGGTCAAAAAATCAGGGGGAAAATGTAATTGTGTCTGTTTACTCAGCCTTCCTTCCCTTCCTTTGCCTATTGGACTGCAGGATACAGTATCATCAATATAATCATCAGTATTTATTTAGTACCCACTATGTACAAGATGCTAGAAATACAAAAAAAAGTATGAGATGTGGTCTCAAATCTCAAGAAGCTGACAAGAACATAATGCATTGTATAGAGTAAACATTTAAGAAAAATGTTTCTTGAATTAAGGGCAACTAGGTTTTACAATGGCTAGAGGGTCAGGCCTGAAGAAGATCTCAGTTCAAATGCAGCCTCATACACTTACCTGAGTGATCTGCTCCAATCAGCTCTGGTCCCACTATAATAGGCAAGTTACTTAATCCCTGCCTCTGTTTCCTTATCTTTAAAATGGGAGAGGAGGGTGATAATAGCACTTTCCTCAAGGGGCTTTTGTGAGGATCAAATGAGATAATTGTAAAATGCTTAGCACAGGCTAAGGCATATAGTAGGAATGATATAAATGTTAGGTATTACTTTGTTTTAATTACTTTGACTGGTTAGAGAGAATATCCCTCTGTCTTTGGACTTTAAGATTTTATTGGTATGGATACTTTTTATTGTTGCAGTCAGAAAGTGTTCCATGATTTAGAAGTAAAATAAAAATAAATAAAAAAGTAAAATAAAATCTTCTGTGGCTGAAAAAAATTCATCAACCAACAACCATTTTGGTTATGAGGTTGCATGGAATGACAGACAGTGCCTTTCCAGCTTGTTCAGACCTTCCACATCTTCTGTTCCACTGACATAGGTTTTGAGAACCCAGTCTTGCCTCTGTACCAAGAAAAGGAATCAGAGTAATACTTTGGCGGAGAAGGAATATAGAAATATACCTAAAAGTATGAGACAAGATAATGCAGGCTAAATGCCAAGCGAGTGGTACTAATCATATTCCAGGTGGTACTGATGGTATTACCATTAGGTAATTAGTAGATATTCAGAAAAGGGGGTGAACACTAAAGGAGGAGGGACTTAAGCTAGGCTTTGAAAGAAGGGTAGGATATAGATTCCAGGTGGGGGAATGAGTAGCAAACCTAGGACGAAATGATGTGTCTCATGAGAAGCAGAGCAATATAGTAGAAATAGCATAGAACCTGGATTAAAATTCTGCATCTGACACTTTAAAATGTGTGTGACCATGAGTAAGTTATTTTGACTTTCTCAGTCTTAGTTTCTTCATCAGCAAGATGGGGACAATAATTTCATATATTTGCCATGGAGTCAAATAATATGATGTGCCCATAGATCTTTGCAAACTTTAAAGTGATATATAAATATCAGTCATTATCATTGGAAAGAGTGTAAGAGGTCATCTAGTTCAATTTGAATCTGAAAATGAATCCATACAATAACCCTACTAGCTAGCCAGTCAGAAGACTTCTTGTGAAGGGAAATTACTCACTTCTCAGCAGTTACATTCCACTTTTCAAAAGACCTGATTTTCCCCCTTATCATGAAGCTAAATATTCCTTTGCCATTCTTATCAACTTATGCCATAGTGACATTTTGCCTTCCCCATTTAATGACTTCATTGTGGTTGTTGTTTAGTTGTGCCTCACTCTTTGTGACCCCTTTTATGGGTTTTCTTGGCAAAGATAATGGAATAATTTACCATTTCCTTTTCCAGCTCATTTTACAGATGAGGAAATTGAGGCAAATGGGTTAAGTGACTTGCCCTTAGTCACATGACTATTAAGTATCTGGGGAAAGATTTAGGTCTTCCTGACTCCAAGCTCATTGTTTTATTCACTGAGCCACCTAACTGACTGTTAATCTGACTCCTTTTACATTAATATAATTTTAGCCATGTCTGTGATTTCTGTTGCCATTGTTCCCCAACTCTTCCTCAATTATTACTAAAGGGTCTGGTTGTCAAAAAATAGAAGGTAAATTATCATCTTTTCCAAAACCCAGATTTTATATCTAAGGAAACTGAGGTTCATGGATAGAGGGATGGGAGCCTGGTGAAGCTCATATAATAGCAAAGACAGGATTAGAAAGCAAATACTCTAATTCCAATTTGGGCCTCCTTCCAGCATATCATTCCCTCAAGTACAACCCAATTTCCCTTAATAATTCAGGACAGCATAACTCCTGGGTACAATTTCTCTGCTGGATAAAATGTCTAGAATAGTTTTAAGGATACCTCAATAAATGAAATGTCTGTGATTTCCCAGAGTGCCTGGCTCATAGTATGAGCTGAATAAATGCTTTTTGATTGATTTGATCCACAAAGGGACTTTCTTGCATGGGAACTCCATCTATTTAGTAAATAAGTCCTAGGTAATTGTCTGAATCACAATGACATTAAATAACTTGGCAAGAGTCACATAGCTTATAAGTGTCAGAGAAGGAATTTGAACCCAGGTCTTCCCGACATAAGCCTAGCACATCATTCTCTATTTCAGGCTGCCCTTATCATTTTAAAAATATTATTCATAACACATGCCAAGTACAGTATTTGTATGTGACTGAGCTATGGTGTGAAGCAGCAAAGTGTAGTTGATTAGTGTTATGTAGAGATGGATGCATGGAATCCCTGCAAAAATACAGGGACAGCCTCACCCAAAAAATACAGGGACAGCCTCACCCAGGACCCCCCTGGAGAACTTTGGGTGAGGCTGTCACTGTATTTTTGCAGGGATTCCATGCATCAATCCCTACATAACATTAGGAGACTTGGAGCCCACAGGAATTGGGATTTAGTCTAGTCTCAAACACTGGCTTTGTGACTCTGGATAAGGTACTTGACTTCTATGCTCCTCAGTTTTCTTATCACTAAAATGGGCATGAAAATTCCAGATGTAGGAATATTCCGATGATCAAATAATGTGGGTGAAGTTCTCCATAGACCTTGAAATGTTCTATCAATTCTAACTATTTTCATCATGTTTATTTTTGCTCTATTTTTCAGGTGGTCCACATGATAAAAATATTACAGAAGGGAGCAGTTAAGTGGTTCAGTTGATAAGCCAGACCTGGAGAAAAGATCCTTGGTCTCAGATACTTCCTAGCTGTATGACCCTGGACAAGTCACTTAACAGAGATTGCTTAGCCTTTACCCCTCTTCTGTCTTGGGACTGGTACTTAGTGTCAATTCTGAGAGAGAGAGAGAGAGAGAGAGAGAGAGAGAGAGAGAGAGAGACAGAGAGAGAGAGAGAGACAGAGAGAGAGAGACAGAGAGAGAGACACACACAGAGAGAGAGACACACACAGAGAGAGAGACAGAGAGACACAGAGAGAGAGAGAATGAATGAGAGAGAATGAGAAAGAATGAGAATATTATAGAAGTATAGAAGGCAGTGACCAGGAAACTTATCAGTGAGAGTTTTGTAAGAAAAGTGTATGTGCTTTTACCTTTATAAAAGGTAGCAGCATCTAAGAAATTTAGTCAGTAATCATTAGTCCTCTTGCTTATTGGCTTGTGGTTTTAGGTTGATTGTCTTGGGTTTACTTAATTTTCTTTCATTTACTTTTACTCAAAACCCTTATCTGCCTCCACATTTCAACTTTTTGTCATTGTCATTTTTAGTTGTGTCCAACTCTAGATATTTTCTTGGCAAAGACACTGGAATGGTTTGTCATTTCCTTCTGCAGCTCATTTTACAAATGAGGAACTGAAGCAAATAGGATTAAGTGACTTGTCAGGGCTCACCTAAGTGTCTGAGACCATATATTGTTGTCATTCAGTAGTTTCAGTCATGTCTGACTCTTCATTACCTCATTTGGGGTTTTCTTTGCAAAGATTACTGAGTGGCTTGCCATTTCCTTTCCAGGTCATTTTACAGGTGAGGAACTGAGCCACACAGGGTTAAGTGACTTGCATAGAGTCCCATATAGTCAGTAGGTATCTGTGACTGGTTTTGTATTCAGATCTTCCTGACTCCAGGTCCAGTGCTATATACCAAGCTGCCCTACATTTCAGCTGCTCTTTTAATAATTCACATGGTTTCATGGTACATTGAAATACTTTAAAAATATGTTTTAAGGAGAAAACTTTAAGTAGGGGAGCCAGAAGAAAAATTGCTGGTTAAAATGATTGCTAATGGACCTTAATAAGGAAGGATCCTAGCATAATAAATTTGTGACAGACACATGGACTCCAGTGGCCATGTAATGGAAATTACAATCCCTGGGAATCATTTGAACAGGGCAAAGAGGGTAAAATGACATGTTCATATTTAGAAACAGTATGTGAACTCTGAAAAAGGTGCAAAGATTTTTTAAAATTGGAAAATCAGGCATAAGGAAAAGTTAAAGAAAATGGTGTTATTTTGCCTTGAAAATGGAACCCTTGAGGGTCAGAATAATAAATATTTAATATTATGAATATGTTATATAGGGTGATATTCAGTTAATCCCCTATTTCTACAGCTGAGTAAAAAAATAAAGGATGAATCTTACTATGCATGAGGAATTTAGATTAGACACAAAAATAAATTTCTGACAGTGAAGGCTGCTAGATATAATAGGCTAGGAACATTTGTTAATCAGGAACATTCTTTGAATGCCCACTGTGTACGTAACATGGGACAAACGAAGTTTCCTACTCTGATGTTTAAAAATAGGAAACGACTATGAGATGTGGTCATACCTTAAGACATGGAGTACTCAAAGTAATCTCACCAAAGTACTTTCAGTGTTAGATTTATGTCAAGAATAGATCATAATTACCAATGTTTAATGTAAAATCAGATACCTTCCCCCAACCTCTTAAGTCACCCTCTTCTTTTATCTTTATCATTAATAACTTTCCCTTTTTATCATATTGTATTTTTCTAACTCGTGTGAAAAGGCGAATTTAATATTTTTTCTAAAATTTTGAAATCTGAATTCTCTACCTCTCTCCTCTCTGCTACTCCAACCCTGAGACAGCAAGCAATTTAATATAGGTTATATATGTGATATCATGCCAAATATATTTCCATATTAATCATACATCATTAATTATCTTAATGAAAAAGTGTTGTTTAGGAGATTTCCTTATGGTAATTCTTTACACTCACTAGAGTTATAATTTTTAGAGGAATAAAATCTTTAGAATATAAATAAATGTAGATTTATTTTCAGTTTCTATGAAATAAAGACCCTAAAACTAGTTTCTTTTTATTTTTCTCTGTTTTCATAGCAGTTTTTAAAAGTCCTTCTTTCTTAGAAGAAGGAAGGGTTGACATTTTTGGGTCATTCTGGTCCTTGCCATCTGCCACAAAGACTTTGACATGAGGATGATACAGGCAAATTGTCAAGTTGGCAGCATTATATAGTCATATTCAATCTGGAGAATGCTACCTTTATGCAGCTCTTTCAATTACCACCTTTTCCTATTAAAAACCGCCTTTTACTTCTCAGATTTTAATAGTGGGAACCTTTGCCTGGAACTCCTTTCTGGTAGCTTTCCATTTAGTTCTGCATCACAAATCTAATTGGGAAGAATTGACACAGAGGTATAAGGTGGTGGCATGTTTCCATTTCCTTCCTACTGCTGCTGTTACTCCTTTAGCATTCACCCTTATGACGCATCTCAAAACTTTTAGTGGCATCCTAGGCTTTATGCCAGGGGTGGTTTTCCTTAGCCTGCTTTGGAACCAGAGGAGAATTTCATTAGCTGCTGAGAGATTGTCCTTCCAAAGTACCTGTTCTAGCAGTGAAAAGTCTTAAAAAACCCTCTCTATGATGGAAAAGTTCTGCTATAGAAAGCAAGATACTCTCCAAGTAGCTCTGAAACTGGGAGAAAGAAAGTGCTATGGGAAAAAATGTAAGGAAAGGGTCCTTCTTGAAAATACAAAAAGTGGTAATAAGATCAATGATTTTCAAGTTGAAGACTTGTCAAATGTAGTGCCAACCTTCCAATGATTCCAGGAAATTTATCCAGTGGTAGAAGAAGAGCATGGTTATCTATAGGGTCTTTTGTTAAATTTCAGTATTCCTTTGGAGAGGGATCTCTTATTTCATAGGTACTAGAAGCTCTAGGTGAGGAATAAAATATCTCTTTACCAGTCAGTCTTGTGATTAAGAGGTCATTGAGTTGAAAAAGAGGGGAAGGAAAAGGAACAAACATTTATATTATCTCCTCTTATTGCCAGGAACTTTGCTAATTGTTTTACAAATATTATCTCATATGATTCTCACAACAATCCTGTGAAGTAGATGCTGTTATTTTCCTCACTTTACAGTTGAGGAAGTTGAGACACATAGAGGTTACAAGTGATTTGCCTAGAGTCACACAGCTACTAAATGTCTGAAGTTGAATTTGAATTCAGGTTGTCTAGATGCCATGCCCAGGACTATACCATCTAGCTGTCAGAAGTTCAAAAACTAGTGTCCTATAAATACTTATTGATACTGATAATTACAGTATCTGACCTTTCCTCACTTTCTGGGAATGATGTTCCCGTTTCCCCTAGACTGCTGCTACTTACCTTTTTTATTGATGACAACATTACTCTCTGTCACACTAGTCATGGAACAGGGCAAGAGGGGCAGTGAACAGAAGTTACAAATATGACTCTCTCATTCCTCTCCTTGTCTTGTCCTCAGAGAGTGGAATTAGGATTTTGAGTGAAGAAGGTTATCTTAATTCTTGTCTGAGAAACCAAGGTAACAATAATGTATGTAGTTTTCCTAGTACCTTTTTACTTATCACTCCTCAAACATTTTGGTTTCGTTTTGTAAAAAAAAAAATCCCACTACATCTGTGAGCAAATTTGGATTCCATTGGCCTGAGCAGAAAAGGGAATCTGCAAAGATCTCTAGGACTTTCTATATCCAATGCCTGAGATGGTAGTGAAGCCAGGATTAACACCAGTATTTTGAAAAGCTTTTTTCATGAACAAAATTTATTGAGATAACCAGAACCTCAACTATTTAAATATCTGAATTCCCAGCAACTTAGTTACTTCACAGAATACATCAAAGAGTTAAATCTCTTGTCTGTCAGGTAGCTGACAGCCAGGGCTGATAGATGTTTTTGTTATTCTTCTCATGTTTATTTCCTCTCAAAATAGGGCAAAAGGAAGGATGGAGTTGCACTGTGCATATGAAATACAGTGGAATTATTTTTAACATGTCTTCAAGTGCCACCCGCACCAGACATTTCATTGTCTGGCATCTGGGGTGACAGTGGAATGTGAGGAGGCTGGGCACATACTCATGGGAGACTTTTACATATGCATATAGATTCTTTTCCTTGCCCATTCTCTAAAAGAGTCTAATCATACACTAAAGGTCTCTTTCTTCCTCCACAATACAGAGCTGAACATTTGAGCTATTTTCTTGAAGGTTGTCATATACTAAGAAAAGCCTTACTTCCTGTCACAACTTAAAATAAACTATTAAACAAGAGACTTTCAGAATTACTTAGCAAATAAATTTTAAAATGAATCTTATTAGTGTTTGGATCTGGCCAGTATACTTAAAAATAATAATACTAATTGACAAATTTAATGTTCTACCAGAATGTTATTTCATAGACAGATAAAAATAAAATACATTTAGAGGAATTTCAATAAAAATAATTGGAAAAAACCATGAATGAATGGTTATGGTACATCTAGGACTCAGATTTTATTATTAAAGGTCATTAATTATCAAAACTATTTGTTACTGGTTTAAAAATGGAAAAGCACATCAGTAGGACAACTCAGAGAAAAATAAGAAATGTTCAAATTCAGTAACATGATATTCCATAATCTAAGAACATAAAATACTTGGGGAACAATGCCCCATTTACTAAGAACTGCAAAGTTATTTGGAGGAAAAATAGGCTGAGAGTAGCATTTTATATCATATACCACAATAAGTTTTAAATGAATACATATGAAAGGTCACATAATTTTTCCTTCTTTTTACTTAAGGGAAGGTTAGGGCAGGAGGGAAGCGAATATAATGTAAAAACAAAAGGCATCAGTTAAAGCAAAATAGTCTTAATGGTAAATCAAAATGAAGCCTCAGTTTGCTCCTGGCCCCAAACTTAATGGCAGAAACCATGATGTGGAAGAAAGTAGCGATTTTAGTGGCAAAAGACTCGGCTTCAGATTCTGACTCTACTACTTATTACTTGAGTCAACTGAGGCAAGTCCCTTAATTTAACCTGTGCTTCAGTTTCTTCATCAATAAAATGAAGGTTTTCGATTAAATAACCCTTTAGTTTGAAATCTATGACTTTTTTAGGTTTTTTATAAGGAAACATTTTTCTACATATTATATCAAAAGATAGCTGTTGCAAAGCCTTCATTCAAGTTCCCTGAGTGCTTTAATGATGCTTGAAAACATGAAGGTATCAGGCATGCTCTCATTCATATTCACAATATCCAGTAATAGCCACATCTTAGCCGTAGCTTTGATTTTCCACTAGCTAAATATTTATAGGAAGCTTTGTGTTTGCTCCCGAGTCCAATGCAAAAGGGGTTTTCCTTGTTTCAAATTGATTTTAATCATTGAGTTTGGCACACTTTAAAGGTATCTACATCAAAGAAAATTCCGTCTAGCTTTGAGGATTATTCAGACATCAAGGTCAAATTGTATGTTCACTTGAATATTGTTTTTGACATTTATTTCTAATCTGGTTTTATTTCAATATTCCTTTATCTTTGAAATGTAACTTGTTCTTTAAGGTCTCCTCATATCAAAAGATTTGAAGAAACCCTAAAAAAGCAGCTAAGTCAGACAGGACTGTACTCAAATGATCTAAGGAGGATAATACTTCCTAACCTTAAAATAAATAATTTTGAACTTCTGCAAATTGCCTTTTATACCTCTTACAGAAATATAAATGTGTTGGTGAATATTACATAGATTTTAAAATATGAAATTAGCTTTTCTTCTAGCTTTCATTTGGGATGCTGGATAGAATCTTCTTCCATTATTATATATCCATGTTGGTGAACCTACAGAACACCTGCCAGAGAGTGCTGCTCCCCTCCCCACCTCCACATGCCTGTGAGGACATTTCTCACATGACACCTGTCCCTCTGCCCAGCGGCCCAATGGGAGTACTTCCTACCTCCCTGGTCTGCAATAAGGTGGAGGGGGGGGGCTCACATGTAGCATGAGGGTTGCAGTTTGGGCACTCGGTCTCTAAAAGGTTCACCATCACTGTTACATATCAAAATTGATATAACAAAATTATAAAATTTATAATATAAGCATGTTATAATTAGGAGATTTTGTCATTAGAGACTAGTCACAGTAAACAATTAGTCACACCTACGAAGTACTTCTTATCATAGCTCAAGAGCTACTTTTTATTTAGATACTGAAAGTACTTTCTCATAATCTGTCCTACCAACATACTAGTGTGTGTGTTGGAAAAACCAACCAATATTTCAACCATACCTTATAGTATATGTAGTATTCCATACCCACAATTCCCCACCTTAGGAAGGAAGAGACCCAAATAATGTTCCTTAGTTCTCAGGTTTTTGTTGTTGTTTTCATTTGCATTTTTTCATTGTGTATATTTTATTCCTGATTTTGCTTAATTTACTCAACATTAGGTCATATTTTTTCTTCCCATGCTTCTTTGAATTTTTCAAAGTCATCATTTCTTCCAGTGCATTAGTTTTCCATCATATTCATATACTATAATTGATTCAGCCAGCCTCCAGTTGATAGACCCCAACCTTATATTTACTCCTTTGATGAATGAGATGCCTGCCTAATGAGATAAGAGGCTAACCAGGTCCAGGAGAAGGAGCAGGCCTGTAAAAAAACAGTAACAACACACACACACATGCACATGTTTACACACATACATATCTGGTGAGCCTATTATTGTCCTTTGTCACTTAAAGAAAAAAAACCCCTTTACTTTCCATCTCAGAATCAATATAAAATATTGCTTCCAAAGCAGAAGAGTTGCAAGAACTAGGTAATTAGGGTTAAATTATTTGCCCAGGGCCACACAGCTAGGAAATATCTGAGGTCACATTTGAACCCAGTACCTCCTATCTTTACGCCTAGCTCTAGATCTACTAAGCCACCTCACTGATCCCACTTTGTCACATTTTTATACTTATAAACTAGTTACATCATTTTGAGTGGGCTAGCTATTATTAGCTGGCAAAGTAATATCATCTTGTCTATTGGAAACTGTTGATTTTTTTCATAGACTTCAAAAGATTTTTTTAAAATTTTCATCATAAATCTGAAAATGATGTATGATATATGGAAACACATACACACACATTTCTTTTTGTTAATTACAACTATCAGAAATGTATTATTTTTGTGGACATTAAATTTCCTGTCATTGAGTATCTTCAGACTGAGGTTGGAATATCACATATTAATATTATTGATTAGGGAATTTGGACCTTGAAAAGGCCCTTTCCAACTCTTATAGCTTGGAATGGGGCAGTTAGGTGGCATAGTAAGTAGAGCTCCAGGATTGGAATCAGAAAGATATGAGTTCAAATCCATCCTTAGACACTTATTAGCTGTGTGACCCTGGGCAAGTCACTAAACCCTATTTGCCTCCATTTTTTAAATCTATAAAATGAGTTGGAGAATGAAATGGCAAACTACTCTTGTATAGAAAACCCCAAACGAGGCCATGAAGAGTTGAACATGACTGAAACAACTGCCCAACAATTTGGAACAGTGGAAAGTTGAGTTTAATCTGGGTTTAAGTTCTAGTTTCACCCCATGTATCTATGTGAAATTTTTAATTGATGTTAGACATGGTAATTCAGCCTCATGAAAAAAGAACATTGAATCTGGAGTCAGGAAATCTGAATTTGAATCTGGCATTGATACTTATTACTTTTGTCTCTTTGGGCAAATCTCACTCCCTTTTATATGCCTCAGTTTCCTCTTCTATCAAACAGGGAGAAAGGATTAGGTAATCTCTATGTTCCCTTCTAGTTCTTGATCCTATCACCTCCCTGTTACCTTCTGTTTCATTGCCAGTACAATAAAGATATATTACAGGGTCATAATGAAAATAATTTTTTAAAAATAATATAGTCTATCAGGAGATTTCAATTATAACAGCATTTTTGGTAATTAACATTATTGATTGCCTCATTATAATGAGTAAATAATAGCATTATGCATTACTTTCTTTTTAGACATGCATCATTTCTGATACATGATGAAAATTAAAAAGAAAAAACTCTTAAAGCCTTTGTGAAATCCTCGACAAATCCTGGTAGAGAAGATGAAATAGCTGCCAGCTAATAGCTAGCGCACTCAAAATGATGCAGCAACTGGCATATAAGAGTAAACAAGTTACAAAGTAAAATAATTGGTTTTCCAGATATAATGGCTGAATATATATTTTGTAAAATTCCACAGGCATTTAGAGCCCACTGGATTCAAATGCATCAAGGTAGACCAAAAAATCTTTTCTTGCTGCCCATCTGTTGTGATTGTTCTCTGTACTTTTCATAAGACAAACTTAATGGGATAGTGTTTACTTTAATCACAGTAGCCTGACTCACTAAGAAGATCACTATGATTGCTAATGTTGACATGGGAAAGCTGGAAAACAAATTCTGGGATAGAGCCATAGGAACTTTCACAACATTATATTAGTCTTCATTGTAAATGAATATATTATGAAGATTACATGACTTTTTTTTATTTTTTTTTTAAATTTTTTTTTAAACCCTTAACTTCTGTGTATTGACTTATAGGTGGAAGATTGGTAAGGGTAGGCAATGGGGGTCAAGTGACTTGCCCAGGGCCACACAGCTGGGAAGTGTCTGAGGCCGGATTTGAACCTAGGACCTCCCGTCTCTAGGCCTGGCTCTCAATCCACTGAGCTACCCAGCTGCCCCCTACATGACTTTTTAATAGTTTTTCTTTATTTCTGTTTGTTGTTAACATTAATTTTTTTCCTTTTTAAAAATGTATTTCTTTGATTAAAATATCCAACTCTCTCCTTACATCCCTTCACCCATTAGGGAAGGCATCATCATTTGACTATATATCTTCCTTCTATTTATCTTTTATTTTTTACTTTTTTAAATTTTATTTCTTTTTTATTTATTTATCTATTTATTCTTTCTCTGGAGATGGGCATACACAAATCATTCTTCAGAGCATATTTCTGTTGGTGTATATAATATTTTCTTGGGTCTATAATTTCACTCTTAATTTCATGGAGGTCTTTTCACATTTTAAAAAAAATTGAGTTCCAAGTCTCTTCCTCCCTCCAGACCTTCTGACACCCATTGAAACTATAAGTAAGTCATATGATACCCATTATATATGAGAAGTCATGCAAAACATATTTCCATATTAGCCATATAGCAAAAAAAATTAGAAAAATAAAGTGGAAAAAGTGTGCTTCATTTTGCACTTGGTTCATCATCAATTCTCTCTGGAAGTGGATACCTTTTTCATCACCTGTCTTTTGTCATCTAACATTTTCACAATTGGTCATTGTTACAATATTGTAACTGTGTACAGTGTTCTGCTTCTGCTCCCTTTACTCTGTTTCCATTGGAATATGACTTTGTTTTAAATTTCTTTTGTTGCTCATAGTCAAATCATATTATTTTGGAAACAATAATAAATTGGGCAACATTTTATAGTACTTTAAGGTTTGTGAAGCACTTTACAAATATCTCATTTTGTCCTCACAACAGCATTAGGAGGTAGGTATTGTTATTTTTATTTACAGATAAGGAAACTGATCCAGACAGAAGTTAAGTAAATGCATAGGATCATCTGTCTTAGTATCTGATGCTGGATCTGAACTTGGGTCTTTTTGACTCCAAGTCTAATATTCTATCAACTTCGATGCCTGATTTCAGAAAGGGATATTACATTTCATTGGCTCCAACCCCTGCATTTTACTGGTGTCAAGAGACATGAAATAGATTTCTTATTTATATTCATATAGCAATCAGTGGAAGATCTCGGACTTCACTTCTTGTTTCCTGATTTTCAGCTCAGTACAGCAACATACTTAAATGCATAGAAATAAACCAATAGCTATAATTATAGAGGATGCCTTTTTGGAAAGTTAAAAAGATATTTGACATGTTACTTTTATCCTCAGTGGGGTAGAATTGCATTTTTCAAGGGTCACACATATGAGATGCTTAGAATGAAAATTCAATAATCATTGAGCATATGAGAGAGATATGGAGTTTGGCATAGAGAGCTCTTAAAAGAAATCTGGGAATTATGCAAAAGAGGTGGACTCCCAGGTCAACCAGTACAAGTAATGTTAGAAAGCAAAGTAAAGGCACTTTACCAAATCTAGCTCTAAGAACAGGAAATCCTTTCCCAACTTCCCCTTAAATAAATATTCTACCAAATAACTGACATTGATAATGAATCTAACCAGGCTAGAACAGGATAAGATTAGTTAGCTCTGCTACAATGTCCTTTCTGAGCATTGCAATGACTAATTGCAACTCTAGACAACTAATGGTGGAAGATACCTCCCACCTCTCAAAAGAGAGATGAAGAATTGTAGCTGTGGCAAGATGAAAGCATTGTCAGCCACTGTGGTTTTTTTTTTTTTTAAGTTTTTTTTTTTTTAAACCCTTGTACTTCGGTGTATTGTCTCATAGGTGGAAGAGTGGTAATGGTGGGCAATGGGGGTGAAGTGACTTGCCCACAGTCACATAGCTGGGAAGTGGCTGAGGCCAGGTTTTGAACCTATGACCCTCCTGTCTCTAGGCCTGGCTCTCACTCCACTGAGCTACCCAGCTGCCCCCCTAGCCACTGTGTTTTTTAAAAGGTAGGGCTCTGTGGTTTGTTTTTGTTGATGGGAGTCACTAGGAATCAGAAAAGATGCAAGAAAACTTCATGAGGTCAACACTTTAAAAGGTAAATATTTATTACCATTTTTACTATTTTAAGTTCTATCTGTATCTTATGTCTTTGATATTTAATGATGAATTACTTGTATCTAAGATAGTTCTTGAACGAATTTACAAATCTTAAGTGGAAGAAGAAGAGACACTATAAGAGAGAACATACCTGGCTCTTTTTTTTTTTAAGCCCTTACCTTCCATCTTGAAATCAATACTGCTTATTGATTCCAAGGCAGAAGAGTGGTAAGGGCTAGGTAATGGGGGTTAAGTGACTTGTCCATGGTCACACAGCTGGGAAGTGTCTGAGGCTAGATTTGAAACTAGGACCTCTCATCTCTAGGCCTGGCTCTCAATCCACTGAGCTACCCAGCTGCACCCCCCCCATATGTGGCTGTTAATTTCATAAAGAAACTTTTATTTAGCCAAAAGTTTTAATCCAATTCTCCTATTCACTCAGATGCCTGATAAAACACTTTATTTTTTTCTATTGTACTTTATTCAGGTCAAATATGAAATAGTTTCTTCAGTCCAAATAGAATTTGGGATCTATCTGTGTCCTGGAACCAATGACATTGTACCACTATACTACTATTATCCTCTTTCAAAAGAATTCAACATGTCTTGGGATATCAATGTGGAATGTATTTTTTAAGTTGGTGAACTTTAATAATTTTAATTCATAATTAACTTTTAATTCAATAATTAATGATTACTTATAATTTATCAAAATTTTCCATGTGCCAGGCATTATGCTAAGAACTACAGACACAAATGCAAGTCAGGTAAAGGGGAGGAGAGTTCTTGCCCTCAATGAACTTACATTCCAAGAGGAGGAAGATAAGACATAAAAGGAAGTTGATTTTAATAACCAATTTTAGATGTAGAATGTATAAAAATTTTTCCTATATACTAAAACTTGGAGGAAGCATAGTCACACTTATCAGTGACAAGACCTGCACAGATGTATTTAGAAAGTCCAGATATTATACTATTTGCTGATTAGTTTTATAATTGCTATTTCTGTTTACCTAATAGGTTTCCTGAGAACTGTAACTCTGGGAATGTGCATTGTAGGTGAACTCTTTTTGTACTCACTGGAGAGGCAGAGACAGTGACTGAGACAGAGCTAGAAAGATAGAGATGGAGAGGCACACACAAAGAGAAAAAAGAGAGACTTCTAGATGAACAGAAGTAGACAGAGAAAGAGAATAGCAAAGGAGAATAGAGAAGATAAGAAAAGAAGAGAATGTGTGTGGATAATATTCTGTTCCTTGATAGGTTTCTAGTCATTAGTGCAGAGGGAAGTGTTTTTCCCCACCGTGTTCTCAGGAAAGAGGTATTCCATATTGAGACACTGAAGGCTTATATGCATTTTCTTGTGTTTAGAGGATTTTAGAAGTTTTCCTAAGCTGTGTAAGGCATCAGGGGCTGTATCAGTGGTGAAAACAGGCCTCAGTTTTAGGCTTGTGACTGGGTTTCACTGAGGCCCAACCCAGTAAAGGAAGCATTTGAGTGTAGAAGGGAACAAACTTGTCCAATTTCCACATTCCTAAGAGTCTGATAATGTAGAAAGTGACATAAAGCTAGTTAGTTTAAAAAATGCTGACGTTAGATAAACTTAAAATCAAATATCTTGTTTATTTTTTCAATGTTAAATAAGCTATACCAAGTAACATCTAGGTATCCCATTAGTTCATGGATTGAATTATACCTCCTAGCCAAATGTCCTTCTCCCTATTTTTATAGATAATTATACTAGACCCTTCTCAGAATAACAACTCAGTTCCCGGCTTTGGAGAAATGAGTATGGTGTAACACTCCTGGGGGTGGGGAGAGTTACCTTTTGCAAAGCAATATTACATTATGCAATGCAGTAAAAGATTACAGTACTTGTATCTGATGATCATACTTTTTATTTTAAACTCTAGGGGTACTTGTAAAAAAAAACCTTCATCATTTATAATTGTAAAAGGTCTGGAAAGAAACTATGTAAGCAGAAGTGAAAGAATGGCTGGGCAAATTCTGGTATATAAATATATATCCTTGTGTAATAAGAAATACCACTGTGAAATAGGTAGAGAAGTGACCTTGGATTTCAAGTCCTGCCTCTGAGACATAGTTGGCCAAGTCACTTAACCTCTTGTTACCTTAGGCAACTTTCTAAGATGATACATAGCAAAGAAGGTGCTGACTTTGAGTAGTAGAAAGAGTTCTCCAAACAGACTATATGTTTATCTTTACATACCATAAGTGACAAACATGGAGAATACAGAGAAATATTAGGAGAATTATCAGAAGGGGAGGAGTAAAAAAATAAAAATATGTATGCTGAATACACTTACATAGTAATAATAACAGCTTTTGTTTTAAATCAACATGGCATAGTTGGTAGTGTTATTTAACATTATGAATATCTAGGCCAGATCCTGCTTCAGACAGTTACTAATTGCATGACTTGTACAAGTTACTTAACTTCTAAAAGTCATAAACGGATTTCTTTGGTGAAAAAGGAGTTCCAATATCCAAAGTTCTCTGTGCTGATGAAATTGCAGGCTCTTCATACATGGACTTGCAAAATAGCAGCAAATTCAGGGAAAAAAAAGGGGGAAAAGTTGATTTGAAAATAGAAGCTTATAGAAAGTGTTTATCTTATTAAAATTAATATATGCTTTTGAAAATTATAAATTATATATTTTATAGCTTCATTATAATAATCTTTATTTTTATTTGTATACTTGAAGTTTTGTTTTTATTGATAGTTGTCAAGTTCAGAATAATTTAAAGAACAGAGAATATGTAATATATACATACATATGTATATTAACAGCCCAGAATATCAGCACTGCATTTGAGTTTTAATATGTTAGATAGAAAGTATTTAATAAAATTAAAATAATAACAGAATTCTTTTAAAATTTAGACTGAAACATATGTACTGATTTTTATTCATTAAAACATATATCATGGGTCATAAATTCATTTCATTGTAACATGAATAGAGCCACATTTCTGAATTTGTTTTGTCCCATGATCAAAGATTGTACATTTGGTTCCAACTATCTAACTTGCCATTATTGTCACCTTAATAGAACACATGAACTTAGCATCAGGGACTTTTTCAGTTTTGTCTTTTTATCCTTAGCATCTAGCACAGGAATTTGCAACACAGGTACTTCTAATTATGTCTGGCTTATCTTTTCAATTAAATCATCAAATCTTTGTGTACTGAAGACTTTTGTTCCTCCATCCTCATATCAGTATCTTTAACAATGTGACTTTGACTATTATAAGTTCCAGGATGTTAGCCATGATTCAGACCTGCAAAATAATGGACTTACAGAACTTAGAACTGGAAAGGATCTTAGTGATCACCTAGTCCAGGGGCCTGATTGAGCATGAGAAAGATGAGAAAGATGAAATCCAATGAAGTGATATCTTCTAAGGGTCACACAGAAGACTTGGATTTCAAACTCATTTCTCTTGATTCTATATCCATTTCTCTTGTCACCATGATTTTAGAGTCTAGTTTGGTATTTTATTTTCAATGCTATTATTGTTGCTATGATATGACCATTGAGATTCTAGTTCTAGCATAATAGATGGGTAATTATGGAGGATAATTAACATGATCAAAACAACAACAAGACTCTTTGAAAGTCTGAATTTCCTCAGGGAAATGTCATACATTCTCTGTTAGAACTTAGTTTTTCAGCCCCATTCTTTCTTTGTTCACCACCAAAACCTTTTATTCTAAAAAAAGCAACATTCTCTTTCAGGATGGCTTTTAGATCCTAGAATGCAAACCATACTTAAAGAGACCAAATTTGAATTTGATTTATGTTTACTGGGATGAATTGTATAATCAAAGAAGTTTGGGTATCAGCAGAAAGGAAATGAATATTTAATGAGCACCTACTATGTGCCAAACACTGTGCTAAGTGCTTTACAAATATCATCTATGAGATCCTCACAACAACTTTGGGAGGTAGATGCTATTATGCATTCCTGTTTCTTAGTTGAGGAAACAGGCAGATAGAAATTAAATGACTTGCCCAGGATAACACAGCAAATAAATGTGATACTTAGGAACTCAGATCTTCCTGTTTCCAGGCCCAGAACCCCATCCACAGCATCACCTAGATACCTTTGGGGAAGGAGGGCACTATGGAGATAATAGGAATACTGAGGCAGGGCAGCTGGGTGGCTCGGTGTATTGAGAGCCAGGCCTAGATTCGGAAGGTCCTAGGTTCAACTCTGGCTTTAGATACTTCAGACCCTCTGAAGCTATGGTGGGTAGTGACATGTCTCCAAATATAGTAGTAACACTGGTAATGTGTCCTCCTTAGCAGTCAGAATGCTACAATCTGGTTCAGCTGTTTTAAATATCTCAAGTTCAATTAATAATGATGAAGAAGGAATGCCCTTATATGGGTACTATGATGATTGTCAGGTGCTACCAATGGGTATTATGGGAGCTCCACAATTTGACTGTTTATTCACTAAAGAAGTGATCAGCGAAAGGTATTGAATAGGTATTTCCAAGTAAACTAATTGTGAAGAGTTATTTTGTTCACCCAATAGAAAACAAAAGCTTTTCATAGACATATTCATTTTTATTTTGGGGGAGTCATTTGATTCAAAAGTTGCCAGAGCTGGTGCTTATTAGAGAATCATTCATGAGATATAGTACAATATAGTATTATAAATTCATATCAGGAAGGAAAGGAGATAAATTACTGACATTCAGAATGTTAGAAGTACAATGTACTTTGTATATAATCAGAATAGATTTCATCCCCAGACTCATTTCGTGGTATTGCCTTCTGATGTGTTGATTGTAGGCCATTGATTCAGATAAAATAGCCCATATTAAAATCAGAACACATCTTAGAAGTCAAGAAGCTATTCTTTTCAATGGAGCATGGTGATTTCTTCCTGAAAATTGGTTAAATTTACTTTGTGGTACTGGAGAGCACAGGTTATTAAATCTGCTTACTTAGCTTATACGACTTTATAAATGTTAATACTAAACTCGGAATATTGGAAGAGATCTTGATGTTTAATTTAACCTTCCATATACCTTGTGTGCATGTTTATGTATCAGGGTGGGGGGTAACCCATGGTTTCATTTCTGAGGGGAGATTCCAGTGAGTTACTCCCTTCACCAATGCAAATTGGTACCAGCTCTACAACTTACAGTCCAAAAGAGTTGCTAGGTGACAGTGAGAGGTTAAATCACTTGTCTGGGGACACAGAACCAAGCCAGTATGTCAGAGATACAGGCCTTTAAATCAGGTCTTTCTGATTCTACTCATTCTCTATCCATGATGCCATATTGCCTTTCATATAAATAGATACATACGTTAAAAACTAGCATTTCAATGTTTTTATCTATTTATCCAATTTGCTAAATTCACGTTGGTTTTTTTAACCCTATTTTATTTGGCCAGCTCTCCTTCCCTTGCTTTACGTAATGTTCACACTTTAAGATATTGTTTTTATTTAAAACACTAGATTATTAATGAAAATACTATTGAGCATAGGATTCATTCACACGGAATACCTAAATCTCTCCAGAGAGATATTGACCCATTGGTAATAAATTTTTTAGGTAAAACATTCTTGTCAGTTGTATGACCCAATAGTAGTTGGGTAATGTAGATGAGATTTTTGTTCTTTGTAGATGGATTTCTAGGGAAATAGTGTGCTTCTCCATAGCTATAGTGCTAACTCAATGTTATGTGCAATGAGAAATCATGTATTGGACAAAGGAGGGGTTTTTAAGGTCACAAAACAGTAGCTTTTCCTAACAGTTCTTTTCTTACAATATGTCCATTACCTACATTTCCTTTGAAATATTTAAGAATTGGTCCCAAGGCAATATCTTTAGGGGCTTAAGAATGATGACTTGGCATTACAGAGAGAGTGGTTTCTTTGGACTCTGTCCAGATAGAGCTATTTATGTAGCAGAAGTCTCTTGGGAGCTTGAACAAGGGGTAGCTTCTTACGCTGCTATGAGTAACCCTTGCCTCACTACACCTTCTGAGATCCAGATATGGGTAAGTCATCACTGGGTGTTGTGAATTAACTCTGAATGTACTTTTACATCAATTTTTCATACATTCCAGGGACTTTTTATTTCTGCATATTACCCCTAAAACCTAATATAGCCATAGGCATTCATAATACACAAAAGTATCTGAAAATAATTACTTGTTCTGCATTCTCTCATGTTTTGCTAGCATATTGTAATAAAAATAAAGAAATAGCATGATACAAAGGAATATAGCTTGTTCTTGACATTATAGCCATGAGTTCAGATTTAGATTCTGTTATTTACTCATTATTGGGCCTAGGCTCATATATTACATCAGAGGTTTCAGTAACTTCTATATGGCCAACAAGCTTCCTACCAGTTCTGAGTCTATAATTTTGTAATCAGATAAAGACCTATTTTCCTTAATGCTTTCAGACTGAACTGTAGAAACCTTGCATTTGCCTAATCTTTTATGTCACTTAAATCATTTCCATTTGTATTATCTCATTTCATCTGTTTCTCATAATTCTCTGAAGTTGTTGGTTGAGACTTTTGCTTGTCCATTTTTGGCATAGCCATACCACCCTGAGTATGGCTGGTTTTAAAAGCTAAATATCATGGGGAATAGATAGTACTTGGATGGGAGGCCATCTCAGAATACAAGATGCTACAGGTGAGGCAACTGTAAAGTTGGTAGAATTCGGATTTGGAGTCAAGAAGAGCTAAGTGCCCTACTTCAGAAACTTAGTTTCTGTATGATGCTGGGCAAATCATTTAACCTCTTTTTGCCTTCTGTTTCACTACCTGTAAAATAAGGAGACTATACTTAATGCCCTCACATTGCCCCTTAATACCACATACATTCCTTCCATTTCTAAATCTATGAGTCAGCTAATAAATTTGCTACTGTGTAAATGGAATTAACTCTAGCCCATTCATAGTCAAAAATCTACCCATCCTAGGCGTAGAAATGATGTCACCCTCACCTTCCTTAGTGGGAAGTGTAGAGACTGCCATTTGTCCACTTGAATTAGAGGTGGACCCACGGGAAGTGATGAGAGACACTATCTCTTTAAGTATGTTACTCACCTCCTGTGGAGGCACTTCCCGCCTTGAAGTCGGTGCTGAAGGATCTCCTGAGACCCAGAACGTTTACACTCTGTATTGTCACGTGGGTAAGTTAGGCTGACTTCCTTGGCCTAGCTGGGCCAATTCTAAACTCTGCCTATCTGGTTGCTGGGCCTTGTGGCTTGCAGCTTCATTTACTTAGCCTTTTTACCTTCTCTCTTGTCCAGGCCTGACCAGGCCTGGACTAGCCTCTCCCTTTCTCTTTATTCCTATACTTTTACCTTCCTGATTGTAAATAAACTTATCTCAACCCTATGCTGACTTGGGTCTGATTTAATTATGGAATCAATCTGAACTGTTGATTCCTGGCGGCCACGTTTTATATATATCTATAAAATACCCTAAATTTCCCTCTTACACTACTTAGTGTTACAACCCAATCCCGAGTCAAGCTCTCCTGACTCTCCATGAAGTTTTAGCCCTTTAGCTACAAAATGTATACAGTTGTCAACATATTTTTTTTAATTTTTAGTTTTAGAAAAAATTTCCATGGTTCCATGATTCATATTCTTATTCTCCCCTCCACCCATCCCACCCCCTTCCCCCCCTTAGCCGACGTGCATTTCCACTGGTTTTTACATGTGTCATCAATCAAGATTTATTTCCATATTGTTGATAGTTGCACTGGGGTGGTTGTTTAGAGTCTACATCCCAGATCATATCTGCATTGACCCATGTGTTCAAGCAGTTGTTTTTCTTCTGTGTTTCTTCTGCCATAGTTCTTCCTCTGAATGTGAGTAGTGTTCTTTTCCATAAAGCCCTCAGAATTGTCCTGGGTCATTGCAGTGCTGCTAGTACGGACAGCCATTACATTTGATTTTACCACAGTGTAACGATCTCTGTGTACAAAGTTCTCCTGGATCTCCTCCTTTTGCTCTGCATCAGTTCCTGGAGGTCATTCCAGTTCGCATGGAATTCCTCCAATTTATTATTCCTTTGAGCACAATAGTATTCCATCACCATCAAATGCCACAATTTGTTCAGCCATTCCCCAAATGAAGAGCATCCTCTCATTTTCCAGTTTTTTGCCACCACAAAGAGTGCGGCTATAAATATTTTTGTACAAGTCTTTTTCCTTATGACCTCTTTGGGGAATAAACCCAGCAGTGGTATGGCTGGATCAAAGGGCAGACAGTCTTTTAAAGCCCCTTGGGCATAGTTCCAAATTGTCATCCAGAATGGTTGGATCAATTCACACAATTGTCAACATTTTTAGGGATGCCATTGATGGATTCTAGAAGTAGAGATTCCACAGTTTTAACTTTGTGGTCCTTTTAGTATTTGGTCATTGTTGTGTGAAATTAATATAAAATGTAGGCTGTTACCCACAAATACACCACCAGCAAGTCATGTGACTAAAGTGCGGCATGGATGCCTAGAGTCATGTGACTTCTGGAAGATGCTGGCAGCAGTCTCGATATGACAGGTGATGTGGGAAGGTATCCAGAAGTCAGGACTCAAGGCCAATAATGAAGTTAAGACTGGCCAATCAGTTACCCAGTAGAAGTGATATAATTGGCCTTATAAGAGGTGGGGTGTGAGAGACTTGTGACTCTCCCTTCTCTGGAGAGCTTAATGCTCTGATTGAACCTTAATGGGGAACTGGATCTGGGGAAGCGTGGAAGTGTTTGGTTTTGTTTTTTATAGTTAGGCTGACCAGGTGATCTTCCCCCGCCCCCCTCCTCCTCTCTCACTCTCTCTCTCCAACTTTTACTAATAAATAATTATAATTTAATATACCAGAAAATTTTTATCATTATCATTGCTCTCAGAAAGTTTTTATTTGTATCTGAATTTAATTTCTTACTGCATTTTATATAATTTTCTCTAGTTCTCTTTGTGGGAACAAATTATGATGTCATAATTTATCAAATGTCTCTTGTCCTTCACTGGTGAGAATTTGAAAGTTCTAATTTCTAGTAAACTTTACAGAAGCTCATAGGATCAAAGATATAGACAGAAAAGACACTTTAGAAGTCATCTTGTTCAAACTTCTTATTTTTATAGATGAGGAAAATTGGGCCAGTTACTTGCTAAAAATCACTCAAGTAATAAGCAGATTTAGAATTTGGATTCAAGACTTTGTACTCCATGTCTGGATCCCTTTCTACTACACTTTGACTTTTAGAAAAGATTTGGCAAATGGAAGTTGTTAACTTTAAAGTGATCCAGACAGTGTCATGGAAAAAAATATTGGATTTAGATTTATAGGACCTGAGTTTTGAATCCTATATCAGTCCATATATCTGGGACTGGTTCCTCACATATAAAACAAAAGATTTTTAATGGTATAGGTTGTATACATATTATCAGATAATATATATTTCTATATTCTTCCTGTTGTGAAATAAGACCCATATTATTTATACTAGAGAAAAATTCATGGAGGAAATAAATTGAAGAATGATATGTTTCAGACTACATTCTGACACTGTTCTTTCTATGGCAATGGATATTCTTTTCCCTCATTAACCCCTTTCCATCAATAATCCAAGGAATCTTAGTTCCTTGCCTTTTTTGATAATAGTTAAACAAGTCACAATTGATCATCATACTTTATTGTTGTTACTGTGTATGTACGGCATTCTCCTGGTTCTGCTCACTTTACTTTGCAGCACTTCATACAAGTCTTTCCAGGTTTTTTGTGGTCATATTGTTTGTTATTTCTTATGGCACAAAAGCTTTCCATTACAAGTATATACCTCAACTTGTTTAGCCATTTCCTAATTGATGGACATGTCTTTAGTTTCTAGTTCTTTGCCACCACAAAAAGAGCTGTTACAAATATTTTTATACAGGTAAGATCTTTTCCCCTCTCTTTAATCTCTTTGGAATACAGACTGAGTAGTGGTATTGCTGAGTCAAAGAGTATGCCACAGTTTTATAGCTCTCTGGGCATGATTCCAGATTGCTCTCTAGAATAGTTGTATCAGTTCACAGATCTACCAACAGTGTACCAGTGTTCCAATTTTTCCACATCCCCTCGAACATTTGTCATTTCCCTATTTTGTGATGTTAGACAGTCTGGTGAGAATGTGATAATATCTTACAGTTATTTAATTTGCATTTCTCTCATTAATAATGATCTGGAGCATTTTTTATATGACTAAAGATAGTTTTAATTTCATCACTTGAAAATTGCCTGTTCATATCCTTTGACCATTTGTTAACAGAGCATTCTTATGAATCTGATTCAGTTATCTATATATTTGAGAAATGGATCCCTTATCAGAGAGATTTATCATAAAATCCCCACTCCCCTCCATTTGCTATTTGCCCTTTTTAAAAGCCCTAACCTTCCATCTTAGAATCAATTCAAATGATTTTAAGGTAGAAGAGTGATGTGAGATAGGCAATTGAGTGAAGTGATTTGTCCAGGGTTACACAGCTAAGAATTGTCAGTGGTCAGATTTAAACCCCAAAACTCTTGTCTCTCAGCCTGGCTTTCAATCCATGGAGCCACCTAGTTCCCCTCTTTGTCTGCCTTTTAATCTTGGATGCATTGATTTTTTTTGTGCAGAAACTTTCAAATTTAATGTAGTTAAAGTTATCTATTTTACATCTCATAATATTCTCTATTTCTTGTTTTGATCTAAATTCTTCCCTTATCAATATGTATGACAGATAAATGTTTATGTTTCATGAATTTTAAGGTCTTTTTCAGTGCTAATTCTATGATGCTATGAACTGTATTACATTTAATTTTTAAGGTACATAAAATTGATTGATATCTTTTTTTTTATATTACAGTCAGTCCTTCCTCCTGTCATTGAAACCTCCATTGCAACAAAGAATGAATAAAATCATTTATTAAGTTCTTATTGTGTGGTAGATATTATATTAAGTGCTCAAGAGAGATAAAAGAGAAAGCATCTGCTCTCAAAGAGCTTACATTCTAATGGGGATAAATGATCGGAAAAAGATGAAGTTATGGAGAAGATGAGTTAGGACTACTAACTGAGCAAGTGAATGATATATCATCTGACAGAAGCAGTGATAGTATTGATTTTATACTTTCTCTTAGAATATGAGGTGGAAAATGGACAGTGACAGAAGAAAGGGAGAGGGAAAAGTATGATATGGAAAATGGCCAGATTCATTTAGGTATAGTGAACCTTCATCAATCAGCATGATCCCAGGGGTAGGGCTAGAAGCCTGGTTGGAATCAAAACAGTAGCAGAACTATGGCAATAAAAAGGCAAGTGACTTACAAAATGAATTTTACCAAATATTTAAAGATCATCTAATTCTAATATCAATAAATTATTTAGAACAATTGATAAAGAAGGAGTCCTACCAAACTCTATTTCTAAAGTAGAAATAGTGCTGATACCTAACTCAGGAAGAGCAAAAACAGAGAAGGAAAATTAGAGGCAAATTTCATTCATGTATATATAAAATTCTAAATAAAATATTAGCCAACAATATATCACAAAAATTATACATTATGACCAAATAGAATTTATACTAGTTATGCAGTTTAATAGAAGGAAAACTATTAACATAGGATATCAGCAATAAGTAACAAAATTATATGATTATATCAATAGATGCAGAAAAGGCTTTTGACAAAATACAATACTCATTTCTATTAAAAGCACTTGAAAATATAGGGAGAAATGAATTTTTCCTTAGATTATTAAGAAGCATATGTTTAAAAGCATCAGCAAACATGAACTGTAATGGAGATAAGTTAGAAGCCTTCTTTATAAGATCAGGAATAAATCTAGGATGCCTGTTATCACCAATATAATTTAATATTTTATTAGAAAAGCTAGCTGTAGAAATGGGAGTAAAAAGATTTAATGTATCAGAATGGTCAAAGATGTAATAAAACTATCTCTTTTTGAAGATGGTATGATACGTATGTGGACATATATATGATATATCTATGTATATTACACACACACACACACACATACACACACACACATATATATATATATATAGAGAGAGAAAATCCTAGAGATCCAAGGAAAAAAATTTGAAACTATCAACAATTTTTGCAAAGTAGTAGGATACATAAATTGTCAGCATTTCTCTACAATTACAGTGTTCTATAAGAAGAGACAGGAAGATATAAAAAATAACCATAGAATAAAATAGACTAAATCAACCATAGAATAAAATACTAAGGAGTATGTCTTCCAAAACAAATCCAGAAACTATAGGAACATAATTATAAAACACTCTTTGTACAAATGAAGTCACATTTAAATAATTGGAGAAATATTCATTGTTCTTGGCTGGACAGAGCCAATATAATTAAGATGACAATTGAGCCCAAATTAATCTACTTATTCAATCCCTTCTCAATTAAATTACCAAAATATTTTTGTTGAATTAGAATAAATAATAAAATTCATTTGGAAAAACAAAAGGTCAAGAATACCAAAGGAAATAGTTGGGGGGGGGGAAAGATGTTAAGGAAGGAGGTATAGTATTAGCATATTTCAAACTATATTATAATGCAGTAATTATCAAAACTCTCTGGTGCTAGCTAAGAAATAAAAAGTAGATCAATGGAATAGAATAGGTATACAACCAAAGTTGTTAAATTTTATAATAACCTTGTGTTTGGCAAAGGTAAAGTTCCAAATTTTTGGAATAAGAATTCACTACTTGATAAAAATTGTTGGGAAAACTACAAAGTAGTTTGGCAGAAAGTACATATAGGCAAATATCTTACACCATGTACCAAGCTAAAATAAAAATGATACATGGCATAGGTATAGAGGGAGATATTATAAATAAATTAGAGATCACAGAACATATTATCCATCAGATTTATGGATAAGATAAAATTTGTGAATAAAGAAGAGATTTTTAAGCATTGCGAAATATAAAATAGATATTTTGAATACATTATACTGAAAAGTTTTATACAAGTAAACCTGTTTCTAAGATTAGAAGGAAAACAAGGTGGGAAAAATATTATTGACCATTTCTTAGATAGAGGTCTCATATATAATATATATAGAAAACTTTATCAATTACATAAGAATATAAGCCATTCTCTAATTTATAAATGGCTAAAAGATACAAATAGACAGTTTTTGATGAAGAAATCAAAGGTATATATAACTATGAAAAAATGCTCTAATTCATTATTGAATTATTATGCAAATCTAAATAAACAGACATCTCACACCTATCAAATTGGCTAAAATGATAAATGTTGGAGAGGAGATGGAAGAATAGGAACACTAATACATCCAACCATTTGGGAGAGCAATCTGGAATTATACTCAGAGTTAAAAAATCATGTATACCTTTTGACCCAGTAATACCACTATTAGTTTGATTTCCAAAGGTGATCAAGGAAAAAGGAAAAGAAACAATATTTTTAAAAATATTTATAGCAGCTATTCTGTGATGGCAAGAAACTGGAAACTAAAGAATTTTTTATAAATTGGGGAATGGCTTAACAAGTTGTGATATATTCTTTTAATGAAACAGTATTGTGCCATAAGAAATGACACACAAAATGATCCCAAAAAAATCCTGAAACGACTTCTTTGAAGGGAAGCAAAGTGAAGTGAGTGAAACCAGTACATTGCTCACAGTAACAAAAATAATGCATGATGATAAACTCTGGATGACTTCACTATTATCAACAAGGCAAGGATCCAGAACAACCCTAAGGGACTCATGATGAAAAAATATATCCACTGCCATAGGAGGAACAGATGGAGTCTGGATGCAAATCAAAACACGCTATTCTTTACTTTTATTTCTTCCATAAATATTTCTATAGTGAAAGTGATATGTGTCTTGTTTTGCAATATGACGAACAGGGAAATATGTATTACATGATAATATATGTATCCTGTCCTCTATCATACTACCTGCCTTCTTGGGGAGGGGGAGAGATATAAGAGAAGGAGGGGAAAAAAGAATGAGACAGATTTTTATATATCACTAATATGAGAATTTGTTTCTCTTGGATCAGTATATTTATTATTATGTTTACATATTTATAAAAATTTATGTATTACATTACTGTCATGTTTCATATAAAAATAAATGGTAACAAAAAAAAGGCATAGTGAAGTGATTGAGACTGACTAGATACAGTAAACTTTTCTTGAGCAGCACAGCGCCAGGGTGCGTACTGGAAATCCTGGTGATCGTAGTAACCTGTCAGGAGAATGGTTTGATCAGATGGCTAGGTCAGCCTAGAAAGAAAAATAGTAACTTTTTTTTAGAGATCACATTTTATCTCCTTTTTAAATAATTTTTGGAATGGTCTTTGGCCAAAAGTAAGTTATATGGCATGATTAAACTCATCTAGCAAGTGTAGCTACATCTTCTCACTTGAACTCTCCAAACACCTAAGACAAGTTGGACTGTATACATCAAAATATTTCTACATTTTCATTGTGAAACACAAGCCACATGATCCTGACCAGCAGTGAGTGAGACATTTGGGGCAGCATGCATTTAAAAGGCTCTTATCAGATCCATCCTAATAGAAAGTTCCTTGGACTGAAGCAAACCAGTACTCACCACACCTTTTCCCAACTCTTGCTTTGCCAAGATTCATGTGACCCCATCTTGACTGTGACCTGTTTACATGCCACTGGGGTTTCTAAATTGGTTTTACTGGAATATGCTTATTTGACTGCTCCTTCTGTACTATTATTTGATAACTATTACTGAGACATCCCTGGTGTTTGGAATTTCCACTATCTCCTCCTTTGGCTATGAGCCTCAGTTTTCTTTTTGATTCTGTCACTTCACTTCACTTCATTTCCCATCTAGGTTAGCCATGGTCAACCTCAATCTACTTTCATTTGCTCTCGGCTGATCATGATATGGAAAGCAAAGCTTTCCTACGAAAAATTCATTCACACATGGGTTTGAATATACTGAAATATGATCTTAAAACAAAGGAAATTCATTTAACTGTGATTCTAGATCATAGCATTTAGATCTTGATGGAGTCTTAGATATAATTTAGCTTAATTCTTTGTTTCCCACAATGTCCTGTATGAAATCAACAGCCCTGGTACTCCATCTCATCTTTACCTTCTGCCTCTGCTCAGAGGGTCAGATCAAGAACCCCAAACCTTTATTTAAGAGAGCTCATCTCAGATACCTATAATTTCCCATCCTTGACCCTTCTAAGATGCCTTCTTTGCCCTACTACCTCAACCATATTTTTAAGCTTTCTTTTGTGTATTGTTTTTCCTCCTATCATTGAAGACAAAAACTTTCTTTTCCCCTATGTATTTGTATCCCCACCACTTAGTACAATGGTTGGCACATAGCAAGCGCTTAATAAATATTTTATAGATGAGGAAATTGAAGTGTGATTGCTTGTTCAAGGTCATATTTAGACACACTTATCTACTTATACACATACATGTATATACACATAATCAGTATTTCTCCATAGTAAATATAAGGTGATCTGAGTTCACATCTAATTTCAGACACTTTCTGGCTATGTGACCCTAGGCAAGTCACTTAACCTCTGATTGCCTGACAAAAGGAATCATTGGAACCACTGGAGAAGGAAAAGGCAAACCACTCCAGTAACCTTGCCAAGAAAAACCACATAGCTAGATATGGTCCATGGGGTCACAAAGAGCCAGACCCAACTAAATGACTAAACAGCAACAAAAATATATAATATAGATTTCTCCTCTCACCTTAGGTCATCTTTACTTTTTCTTTTTTATGTTCAACTTTCCATCATTTCTGGCTACTTATCCAGTTTACCAGGTTGACCTAGAATTATGATTTTTCTTCTTTTTCTTAGATTTGGCTTATTTGCTTCACTCAGTATAATTTGCATGCTTCAAGACTCTGTTTTTAATCAAGGATCTAGGTCAGTAATGAAAATATAATCAGGCACAGGAGCCATTCTTAAAGAATACCATAGGAATCCTGATCCAATAAAAGAAAATAATAGGGTTTGGTGCCATGATTTGAACCCAAGTCACTACTCTTTCCATTACACAACACTGGCATATGATGAAGGCTCATGAGTCACCAAGAATTATACATGGAAGTATAGTATTCCTATATTACTAGTAATTGAAATTCTGATTTGGGAAAAACTATTACATAAGATTGTTTTTTTAATTTTGTGATCCTATAGCTCAAATCATATCATCAAATTTGAAAGTTTTATTTAGAATATTATCTCTAGTATTATTATTGTGAATTGAAGAGTCCTTGATAACTTCTGTCATCCAGTGAATCACAAGCTCTTATTAAGTACTTCCTATTTATCTATCACTGTGCTGAATCCTAGGGTTATAAAGAAAGGCAAAACCATTGTCTCTACCTTCAAGGAGTTCACATTCTAATAGAGCAGTGGTTCCCAAAGTTTTTTGGCCTACTGCCCCCTTTCCAGAAAAAATATTACTTAGCCCCCTGGAAATTAATTTTCTAAATTTTAATAGCAATTAATAGGAAAGATAAATGTACCTGTGGTCATCACTGCTCTCCTGGATCGCTGTAGCACCCACTTTGGGTATCACTGTAATAGATAAAAAATGTACAATATTATAGATACAATTCTTTTTTTTGTTTATTTTTTCAGTCATTTCCATCATGACTGTCTCTAGGTGACCAGCATTTGGGGTTTTCTTGGGATGCCCAAATACAATACACCTATACACATATGTACATAATATATGTAAAACATGTATTTGTCTATATAGATACATATCTATACATGTGGTGTAATGTAAATTTCTCAGAGGGAAAATGTGGGAGGAGGGGAAAGACCTCTTTCAGAAGGTACCATTTAAACTGAGACATGAAGGAAATGAGGGAAGCCAAGAGGCAGAGATAGGAGGGAGAGAATTCCAGGGATGGGGGGAACATCCAGGGAAAATACTTGGATTTCAGAGATGGAGTGTCTCAATGCTTCTGTATGGTAGAGGTATGTGGAAGAAAGTATAGAATAAGAAGACTAGAAAGATAGGAAATGGGTCACACTGTTCAGGACTGTGAAAACCTAAAAGAGGATTTAATATTTGTTCCAAGAGATCTCAGGAAGCCACTGAAGTTAGCCAACCTCAACTAGCCAGAGGTTGGAGTATGAGTTGCTCGCAACAAAGCACAGCTGTCTGCTGTAGGAGGAGAGGAACTTGGTGTTATATACAAGAGTCAGTATAACAAGCAGTATTCTGAGCTTGAAGCTAGGGTTTAAATTAGAAAGATAGAAACTAGGATGAGTAGAGATAGTTAAATTGGGCTTGGGAATTTCTGACAAGGTCAAGAAAAATAGGAGAATAGTCTGTGGATAATAGTGAAACATTGGAATGTGCTAGGATAATAACTAGGGAAACAAAATGAAAACAAGATTTCAGAGCTACCACTGTTAGTTTTGCCTTACTCAGAAGGAGCTGTAGCTTCTGCTACCTCCATCTTATAGTGTTTCTTAAAGAAGTACTGTTGTTGGAAACCAGAACCTATGTAATACTTAGTACTATTCATTAAAATGAGGAAAAATGAATTTTCTCCGGTGCAGTCATATAATCAAAGAAGTTATTAGGACCTTAAAATGTCACTTATTGTATCCTCCTGCTGTTGGACAAGTCACAACTTCAAACATATAAAATGGATGGTTGTCCATCCTATTTTTAAAAATTCTTAGAATTATCTTTTCTTAATAATATCCCAACCAATAAAATCTTTCTTATGGCTAATTGAAGGACTTCAAATCAGTCAGTAGACAAGATGATCTGGTAGCTATTTCCCATTTCCATTTCGGAAGTTGTGATTCATTTTGATCAGGTAGCTGCCTGAATGAGAAATTGAGAGGAGTGCTAAATTTTGCAAAGTGTGATTTATAATTCTGGAATGTTGAATATATTTAACACTATTTGGAAAAAATCAGTCTCAAATGAAAAGAAAGGGATGATGAAGGTTTTTATAGCACTTATTTTAGAGCTGGCTTTTCTGAATGCTTCATAATTATTAATAGCTTTCTATCAGGCATTAAATTTGGCTGCTAGATAATTGCCCTAGGATGCAGATAGTTGCATATTGGCCTCCTTACAGTATAATACCAAAACTATGTTGGACCAAATCCCTCAGAATACCCTAAGTGACTTTTTGACCAAAGAGCATTTTCCTTTGGTTATTGGGGGAAAATACTGTTTAAATTATTATTATAGAAGTTGGGCATTGTTGGTAGAAAGAAAAAGGTACACCATGCTTCTGGGTAACTTATGACATTGTTGGAATTATCTTTTCTAGAAGAAACTTAGAACAACTGGAAATACTGTAGCAATTTCCCTCACTTTTCATGTGGAATGGTATTTTCCTATGCCACATCCCAGCAATGAGACTAAAGAAAATGCCTGACAGTAGTAATTTTTTGAACAGTTCTATATTTTTACTGTACACACATATATAATTTCTAATATTGATGAACTCATAATATTGCATTGTGTTCTTAGAAGTATTATACTTTAATTGAGACAGAATAATTAAACTAAATTCTTTTAATATATTCCATGGTTTAAAGTGAGAGGCATGGAGCAATGTCTTCCTATTTTAAATAGTTATATAATCCTTGAATTGGGAGAGAGCCAATCTTAGAACTCATCTAGATCTAGTTTTCTATTAGTGCTTTTCTTCCCACCCTTCTTTCAACTAGACCTTGAACTTCATGAGATAAGGGACTCTCTTAAATTAAATATGTATCCCCATTGGTATCTAGAATAGTGCATAGCAAAAAGCAGGTACTTAATATATATTTATTTTATTGTCATTCATCTAATCTCCCAGTCATAGAACTCCTTTTCTAATATCCCTGACACAATAGTCTTTCATGTTGCAAAAATCTCTGATCTATATCTATATCTATATCTATATCTATCTATATCTATCTATCTATCTAAATAAGCCTTGCATCAATCCATAGTGCCTGGTCGAAGGAAGAGGTAAGAGGAGAAGATTTTAAGAGATGCTACCTTTGAAATAGTATTCATATTTTATGTGAAATAACTAAAAACTTACTACCCTCTCTGTTGATTGTTTTTATTCATTAATGCACGTGGTGGCTAGTAATAGCATACAACTCCAAGCATCTTTCTGAATCTTAAAATAATACATCTCTACTTCTAATGATAGAGTGTTTTAGCCCAGACAGTAGAAAATCCATTCATCAATTCTGTTTTCAGCCTTCCCCATACTCACTCTTAAATAAAGTTTCCTATTAAGCATTAGAATGACCCCCCTCCTCCTAAAGAAGGTTTACTCAGTCATTAAGGAATAAAGGGCACTTATTTGTCCTAAAACAGTTTTCTACTGTCTTACAAATTAAGAAGAAATCATCCATTACACATGTAAATGAATATTTCCTAAATTACACCAGCTATAAAATGTAATTAATGCCCTTTTTATATAGTTTTTGTTGAAGTAATGCCAAAGTAACCAGTCTACAGTAAAAGAAATCAACTAAGCTGATGGATGCTATGTAAATTAATCAATTGAGTGATCTGTTGTATTTCTTGACTTTATGAATCATTAGTTTTGTTGTCATAGTAGATGCTGCTTTACTGCTGTCTCAAATCACTTTTGTTACCAATGTTTCCTATTGATATATTTCTACTATGTAATAGAAAATATATGAAATTAAAGTGCTTCCTTCTAGAAGTATTTGATTAATGAAATGAAGGACAGTGTACAACATTTTAGCAAATTTGTCTCATTTGTTTTGTTCTATTGCAGAGTAAGTGCTACATAACCAAAAGAATCACTATTTTCATTAGTATGTTTACTTTCTAATTTAGAGTGGATTTGATATTAAATGTTTGCTGCCAGTTGCTAGTTCCTCTCCCTGTTAGATTACTATTGATCTGTGCTGTAAGTGCTTTATAGGAATGTATGGGGTGTTCAGGGAAGACAGAACCAATACCTGGGGTGTGAGGGCTTGCTGAGCTCTTTTTAGGGCTGCTTTCCTCCTTTGGCATTTATCTGCCACTCAGCTCTCACCTGTGATTCCAAGAGGCTATAACATGTTAAAGGCTACATTCCTCAAAATTGGGACATTAATGCACTGCTGGTGGAGGTGTGAATTGATTCAACCATTCTGGATGGCAATTTGGAACTATGCCCAAAGAGAGCTAAAAGATTGCCTGCTGTTTGATCCAGCCATAACATTGCTGGATTTGTACCCTAAAGAGATCATAGGGAAAAAGACATGTACAAAAATATTTATAGCTGTGCTTTGTGGTGGCAAAAAACTGGAAAATGAGGGGATGCCCGTCAATTGGAGAATGACTGAACAAATTGTGGTATCTGTTGGTGATAGAATACTATTGTGCTCAAAGGCATAATAAACTGGAGGAATCCCATGTGAACTGGAAAGACCTCCAGGAATTGATACAGAGTAAAAGGAGCAGAGCCAGAAGAACATTGTACACAGAGACTGATACACTGTGGTAAAATAGAATGCAATGGACTTCTGTACTAGCATTTGTTTCAAGAGCCATGAAGGCAGCTGAAGCAAGAGCTATGGATCATTTAGAACCTCTCAGTGATTCCCAAAGTGGGCACTACCACCCCCTGGTGGGTGCTGCAGTGATCTAGGAAGGAGGTGATGGCCACAGATGCATTTATCTTTCCGATTAATTGCTATTAAAATTAAAAAAAAATAATTTCCAGGGGGCTAAGTAATATTTTTTTCTGGAAAGGGGGCAGTAGGCCAAAAAAGTTTGGGAACCACTGATTTAGATCTTGGTTAGATACTGAAAAAAACATGGTCATCCACTGCATCCTGGGGCCTCAGATAAATCCAACTCATGCACAAATCAAGAAATCACCCCATTATGTCTCTTGGTCCTCTCCAAAAATGAAGGATGAACAAATGTGTCAGCTATATGTATTTGCATATATACCATCTTGCTCATTAGAATTAAATCTCCCTTAAGTCAGGAAATCTGCTTTTCTCCTCTTAACCCCCAGTATTTAACAGTAGGGGCTAGTAAATTATAAACATTTAGTAAATGCTTATTAATTAGTTGAATGAGAATTGTTTGATCTCAAAACGTATGGGTTTAAATTAGTCATTTGTATCTTAGAAAGGACTCTGATTAGAGCACTGAATTTGAAAGTCTAAGTCTGTACCATAGGCACAATTCCTTACTCGCCTGAAATTTAGTTTTCTCATCCATAAGATGAGGGAATTCAATTAGATGATCTTCTAAAAGCACCAAAGCCTCTTCCAATAAACCAGTTATCTTAAACGTTATTGTTTACTCTGAGAAAGAAGTTGTGATGGAGAACAGTAGTAGACTATCTAGAGCTAACATGGTATGTTGCAAAAATTGCTGACCTCATAGATAGAAGAACCTGTTTTTGATCCTGTCTTAGTCATTAGCTGTAAGTCAATTGACTTCTCTTACCCCTAATTACTCCACCTATAAAATAAGACCTATACTTTTTAACTCAAGGTTCGCTGTGAAGAAAGTGGTTTGTGAATTTTGAGACATCCTACATGTGAATTGTTATCATTAATCTGAAAGCTTTCTGTCTTCTCTTAGAGAAGATTTTGAATGGAAAATAAAACTTTCCTCTCTTAGCATCTAATGACATAACACTGTCCTTATTATCCTATCAATTGACAAAAACTTATTTTCTCTTCCCTGTTGGAAATAAAAGAAAAATCCTTGTAACAAATAGGCAGTCAAGGAAAACATATTTCCACATTTGCCATATCCAAAAATGTTTCTTTCTATTTACTCTGAATCCATTACTTCTCTGTTGGGAGGTGTGTAGAATGCTTCATTAGTTTTCTAGAATCATCACTGGCTATTGTAATGATAAGAATTCTCAAGTCTTTCAAAACTTTTTTTTATTACTATATAAGTTGTTTTGTCAGTTCTGCTCCCTTCATTCCATATAAGTTAATACAAGCCTTCTCAGGTTTCTCTGAATTCGTTCCTTTCATAAATTCTTATGGCATAATAGTATATCATATGCATATATCATAATTTGTTTAGCCATTCCCCAGTTGATGACTACTACTTTAATTTTTTAAGTCATTGTTCCTATAAAATATGTTTCTTCTTTTAAATCCTTCAGCAACTATTTCTCATTCCTTCCTAAATATGGATCCCAACACTCATTGTTTCTTCACTGCCCTCTGATCTCTTTCCATCAGATATTAAGAGATTATTTTTCTGTTTGTTTTATTTCCTCATACATAGGAGGAAATAATTTCTTTGTAATCCCTTAATGTCTGAGACAATGCAGATCACATAGTAGGTCTTCAGTAAATAGGGTCTTTGGGGGTTATTAAATAATCATTATCTATTCCCCTTTTCCTTTCATACTAATTTCAACTGAAAGTATAATTGAAAGATGACAAAATCAGTCAACAAACCAGTAGTTAATATTGTGCCATATACTATATTAAACCCTGGGAATACCAAAAAAGAGGCAAAACAGTCTGTCTGCTTGAAGAAAAATGAATGAAATTTGGAAAGATTTATGGCAAGGGATCATTATATCATTTGCTTGACTATACATAGAATATTTGTCTTTTTATTGTATCAGACAAACTAAGACAATGGGTTAATGTTTTCTCCAATCTCTTACATCAAGTTTCTAAACTTTAACATTCCTTTCATCTATCTAAGGCCTAAAAACAGGAATTATATTTGCCTTGAAGTACAGGGCAAGAGTTGTGATTGCAAATAGCAGTCTTGCCTTATTCTACAATAAGATTGCTGCTACTTCTAGGAAATGATGAATAGGCTCAGCTAAAATTTACATATTTAGTGTATTCCTAATTGTGTCATGTGTTTTTGTCCAGAATGCATTTAATTTGGAGCATTCCCAAGACACGTAAAAGTGTATGCCAACATCTTTTTTCAGTAGTAAATTGGATAAGATAGTGTTTATGTTAAATGAAAGCAATTTCGTTATTTCTTTTCATATAAACTCTCTCTATCCATGCAGAGAGGAAGCCTCCAACTCAGTGACTCTTATTGCAACCTTTCTCAATCAATCAATTTTATAGAGTACCTACTATATATGTCAGGTCATTTGATTGCTACTGAGAAATTTATGAAATGGTCCCTGTTTGTGAGTAGTTTAAAAATCTAGTTTGTGAGGCAAGTAAGAAATGTATGAGTCATCTTTCTTCTCATCCTCCTATATTTCATCAATCTTGTGGTTTCTCCTTCTGAAATATTTCTAATGTCCTTCTGTTTTCCATTTATACTTTCACTATCCTGTTTCAGTAACTAGTTCATTGACTGATATGGTATATTAGACTCCTTTTAGAACCTTGAAACTACCTTTCTTCTATAGAATCTGTCCTCAGCTTCCAACATGTTCAGAGAAATAAGTTGTTCTAGAGAAGTTGCTAGAATGCATATGGGAAATCCAAAATCTTCTAGACTCTTTGACTTTTTGGTAATGGTAGTAATGATGGGAAGATATATCAAGTTTAAGACCAAGGAACTGTTCCTTTTCCTTGCCCCCTTCATTCCATCTGTTATTTGACCGAACCAATTCAATTTTGACTATATTTTTTTCTTTTAAAAATTTTAATATTATTTTTCCCCAATTACATGCAAAAAGAATTTTAAACCTTTAAAAATCAAAACAAATTATCCCCATCTCCCTCTCCTGGGATGGCAAGCAATTTGATATAGATTTTATATATACAATAATTTAAAACATTTTTTCGATATTAGTCTGAATGACTGTATTTTGAATTACTTTTCTATTTTATACAAAGCATTAAAGGCATGATGAAGTTTCCTAAACCACTTCAAATATACTTCCTAGGCAATCTCATCCATTTTATCTGACAAATTTCAACTTCTAAAGTATTTGAGGATTTTTTTACACCTGACTTAAAGAATTTGATGGATTGATATCTCAATGGAGATGTCTAGAACTTGTTCACAACTACTTTCTACTTCTTTTTGATTTAATAGATGTGTTCTCACATAATAAAGGTATCAGGACTTGAATATTTTGTTAGTTACTTAAAATTTAGTAGCGTGGAAAACTGAGACAGGTTCCGGGTTAAGATGGCGGCAGAGTAAGAAGCAGCTCTAAACCTCTCCTGACTGAAACACACAAAACTCCTCAAGGGGACATAAAAACAAGTCCAGACGAATGGAGGAACCCCACAACAGGGCACAGTGTGGAAGGTACGTGGAATCGAGGCATTTTCATGCTATAAAGGGGTGAAACAGCTCTCACTAAATCACGGGCTGAGCAACCACCCCATCCCCAACCCCTCCACACACAACGCCTATAGTGCCGAAGCCAGCTAAACAGAAATAGAGCAAGTTTGGGGCACCCATCGAGTCATTGGCAGCTCCGGGGCCTGTTCCTGAGAGCATCAAGATTTAGGACCCCAAAAAGCTAACGAATGCACACAAAATTTGAGCGCAGAAGCAGGGCGCCGAGAGCGGACGCAGGGCGAAGAACGCAGGCTCAGAGCGCAGGCACAGGCTGAGGCGTGGTGGAGGCAGACACAGCCACAAGCTAAAGCTCTGAAACCCTGAGTGGGGAACCAGTGCAGACGGGTATACGACTGTGGAAGCAGCGCCCTGAGACTTGTAAAGAAACCTCTAGCAGATGATCAAGCAAGGGGGTCCACCAGGGGGCTTGACCATGGACAGACACTGAGTGCGAGGATAAACCTGAGAAGCTGCTGGGCTAACGATTGGCTACCCAGTCTCAGGAAGTTCAGAAGAGAAAGATTAACAACAAGAAAAAAGAAGTCTTTAACACTCGACAACTTTTACACAGAGAAAATCCAGACAACCAAGGAAACAGAGGAGGAGAACAAACAAGCATCCAGACCCTCCTCACAAGCTATGGAAGAGTTCAAAACTGAGATTTTGAGGAAAATGGAAGAGATCTGGCAAGAAAATAACTGTTTAAAAGGTAGAATCTTGCAATTGGAAAGTAAGGCTCAGAAACCAAATGAACTGATAAGCAAATTGAACACCAGAAATGACCAGATTGAAAAGGAATACCAGAAGATTATGGCTGAAAACCAGAAGATTATGGCCGAAAACCAGAAGATTATAGCCGAAAATCAAAAGATCATAGCCGAAAACTGAAAGATTATAGCCAAAAATCAATCCCTGCAGGCTAGAATTGAGCAAGTAGAAGCTAATGATCTCTCAAGACAACAAGAACAAATAAAACAAAGTCAAAAGACTGAAAAAATAGAAGGAAACATGAAATATCTCAATGAGAGAGTGACAGACCAAGAAAACTGGTCTAGAAGAGACAATTTGAGAATAATTGGTCTTCCAGAAAAACCAGAAATTAATAGAAACCCGGACTCCGTACTAACAGAAATTATTCAGCAAAATTGCCCTGAAGTCCTACAACAAGAGGGCAATATAGACATTGAAAGGATTCATAGAACACCTGTGATATTTGATCAAGAAAAGAAAACACCCAGAAATATAATTGCCAAATTCAAGAGTTTCCAAGCAAAAGAAAAAATCTTACAAGAAGCCAGAAAGAAACAATTCAAATATCAAGGAGCACCAATCAGGATCACACAGGATCTGGCAGCCTCCACGCTAAAAGATCACAAGGCTTGGAATACGATATTCAGAAAGGCAAGAGACCTGGGCCTGCAACCACGGATCAACTACCCATCAAAATTGACTATATATTTCCAGGGGAAAGTATGGGCATTCAACAAAATTGAAGAATTCCAGGTATTTGCACAGAAAAGACCAGAGCTAAATGGAAAGTTTGATATCCAACCACAAAAATCAAGAGAAACATGAAAAGGTAAATAAGATACAGAGGGGAAAGAAAGAAAACTCATAATTTTTAAATTTGCCTTTTTAAGGACCTCAGTGAGATCTAATTATCTGTATTCCTATGTAGAGAAATGTTATGTATAATTCTCTGTAGTGAACTCTATTTACTATTATAATATTCACTATTATAGTAATCAGAAGAATAATTCACAGGGTGAGGGTGGAACACTAAATAATCTAAGATGACATGGGGGATGGGAAAGAGGGGGTGAATAGCAGGGGACATCAAGAGAAACTTGAGTGAATAAGAAAATAGGATATTCTATTACACACAAAGAGGGCATGGGAGGGAGAGGGGACAAATACTATTATAAGAAGGAGAGGAAGAGAGCATTAAGAGGTAATAATCAAACCTTACTCTTAGTGTAATCAACCAGGAGAGGGAAGAGTAGCTATACTGTCCATTGGGACATAAAACTCTTATCTAACCCTTCTGAGAAAGTTAGAAGGGATAAACCAAGGGGAGCAGGGGAGTGGGCAGGTCAAAAAAAGGGAGGGAGAAGAGGGAGGGAATTCATAAGTCCTTTAAAAACAAAAAGAGGGGGAAAAATAAGGGAGCGGTTAGAAAGGGAAGTTAATCAAGGGAGGGGATAAGGGACAGCAGCTCAATAGCAAATCAGTGATTTAAAAGGAAAAAGTATAAGGAAAAAGTGGGTAGGAAGAGGGGAGGATTCGAAAATGTCAGCAAATGCACAACTGATGATTATAACTCTGAATGTGAATGGGATGAACTCGCTCATAAAACGGAAGCAAATAGCAGAGTGGATTAGAAACCAAAATCCCACCATATGTTGTCTACAAGAAACACATATGAGGCGGGTTGACATAAACATATAAACAAGTTTAAGGTTCAGGGTTTGAGTAAAATCTTTTGGGCGTCAAATGATAAAAAGAAGGCAGGAGTGGCTATTATGATTTCTGACAAAGCCAAAGTAAAAATAGATATGATTAAAAAAGACAGGGAAGGTCATTACATCCTGATTAAAGGCAGTATAAACAATGAGGAAATAACACTGCTCAATATGTATGCACCAAGTGGCATAGCACCCAAATTCATAAAGGAGAAACTGGCAGAGCTCAAGAAGGAAATAGATAGTAAAACCATACTAGTGGGAGATCTAAATATTCCTCTGTCAGATCTAGATAAATCAAACCGAAAAATAAATAAGAAAGAGGTAAGAGAGGTGAATGAAGTCCTAGAAAAATTAGATTTAATTGATATGTGGAGAAAAATAAATAGGGACAAAAAGGAATACACCTTCTTCTCAGCTGCACATGGCAAATTCACAAAGATTGACCATGTTATAGGGCATAGAATCATTGCAAACAAATGCAAAAGAGCAGAAATAATAAATGTAACCTTCTCAGACCATAATGCAATAAAAATAATAATTAGTAAGGGCACCTGGACAGGAAAATCAAAAACTAATTGGAAATTAAATAATATGATTCTTCAAAACCAATTTGTCAAAGAAGGAATCATAGAAACAATCAACAATTTCATTGAAGAAAATGACAATGATGAGACATCCTACCAAACTCTGTGGGATGGGGCCAAGGCAGTACTCAGGGAGAAATTTATATCCTTGAGTGCATATATTAACAAATTAAGGAGGGCAGAGATCAATGAATTGGGCATGCAACTTAAAAAATTAGAAAGCGAGCAAATTAAAAATCCCCAGATGAAAACTAAATTAGAAATACTAAAAACCAAGGGAGAAATTAATAAAATCAAAAGTAAAAGAACTATTGAATTAATAAATAAAACCAGAAGCTGGTACTTTGAAAAAACAGATAAAATAGAGAAAGTACTGGTCAATCTAATAAAAAAAGGAAAGAAGAAAACCAAATTGATAGTATCAAAGATGAAAAGGGAGACCTCACCTCTAATGAAGGGGAAATTAAGGCAATCATTACAAACTATTTTGCCCAATTATATGGTAATAAATATAACAATTTAGGAGATTTGGACGAATATTTACAAAAATATAAACTGCCTAGATTAACAGCAGAAGAAATAGAATACCTAAATAATCCCATATCAGAAAAAGAAATTGAACAAGCCATCAATGAACTCCCTAAGAAAAAATCGCCAGGGCCTGATGGATTCACAAGTGAATTCTATCAGACATTCAAAGAGCAACTAATCCCAATACTATACAAATTATTTGATATGATAAGCAAAGAAGGAGTCCTACCAAATTCCTTTTATGACACAAATATGGTACTGATTCCAAAGCCAGGGAGATCAAAAACAGAGAAAGAAAACTACAGACCAATCTCCCTAATGAACATAGATGCAAAAATCTTAAATAAAATACTAGCAAAGAGACTCCAGCAAGTAATTAAGAAGATCATCCACCATGATCAGGTGGGATTTATACCAGGAATGCAAGGTTGGTTCAACATTAGGAAAACCATCCACATAATTGACCATATCAATGGTCTAACAAACAAAAATCACATGATTATCTCAATAGATGCTGAAAAAGCCTTTGACAAAATACAGCATCCATTCCTATTGAAAACACTGAAAAGTATAGGAATAGAAGGTCCTTTCCTAAAAATAAACAGTATATACCTAAAACCATCAACAAACATCATATGCAATGGGGATAAATTAGAAGCCTTCCCAATAAGATCAGGAGTAAAACAAGGATGCCCATTATCACCTCTATTATTCAACATAGTACTAGAAACACTAGCAGTTGCAATTAGAGAAGAAAAAGAAATTGAAGGTATCAAAATAGGCAAGGAGGAGACTAAGCTATCACTCTTTGCAGATGATATGATGGTCTACTTAAAAAATCCTAGAGAATCAACTAAGAAGCTTGTAGAAATAATCAACAACTTTAGCAAAATTGCAGGATACAAAATAAATGCACATAAATCATCTGCATTTCTATACATTTCCAACACATTAGAGCAGCAAGAGGTAGAAAGAGAAACACCATTCAAAATCACCCTAGACAATATCAAATACTTAGGAATATACCTACCAAAACAAACACAGCAATTATATGAAAACAACTACAAAACACTTTCCAAACAAATAAAACTGGATCTAAACAATTCGAAAGCCATTGGTTGCTAATGGGTAGGACGAGCTAACATAATAAAAATGACAATTCTACCCAAATTAATTTACCTATTTAGCGCCATACCTATCAAGCTACCAAAAAACTTCTTTACTGAATTAGGAAAAACTATAACAAATTTCATTTGGAATAACAAAAGATCAAGAATATTAAGGGAAATAATGAAAAAAAATGTGAAGGAAGGGGGACTAGCAGTACCAGATATTAAACTATACTATAAAGCAGCAGTCATCAAAACAATATGGTACTGGCTAAGAGATAGAGAGGAGGATCAATGGAATAGACTTGGGGTAAATGCCATCAGCAAGACAGTGTATGATAAACCCAAAGAGCCCAACTTTTGGGACATGAATCCACTATTTGACAAAAACTGCTGGGAAATTTGGAAAACAATATGGGAGAGATTAGGTCTAGATCAACATCTCACACCCTACACCAAGATTAATTTAGAATGGGTGAACGACTTGAATATAAAGAGGGAAACTATAAACAAGTTAAGTGAACACAGAATAGTTTACTTGTCAGATCTGTGGGAAAGGAAAGACTTTAAAACCAAGCAAGAGTTAGAGAAAATTAC
>NC_058133.1:143158887-143176567 GCF_016433145.1 Gracilinanus agilis
GAGAGTAATGAATGTTGGAGGGGATGTGGCAAAATTGGGACATTAATTCATTGCTGGTGGAGCTGTGAACTGATCCAGCCATTCTGGCTGGCAATTTGGAATCATGCTCAAAGGGCTATAAAAGAATGCCTGCCCTTTGATCCAGCCATACCATTGCTGGGTTTGTACCCCAAAGAGATCATAGATAGACAGACTTGTACGAAAATATTTATAGCTGAGCTTTTTGTGGTGGCAACAAATTGGAAAAGGAGGGTATGTCCTTCAATTGGGGAATGGCTGAACAAACTGTGGTATATGCGGGTGATGGAATACTATTATGCTAAAAGGAATAATAAACTGGAGGAGTTCCAGGCGAACTGGAGAGACCTCCAGGAACAGATGCAGAGCGAAAGGAGCAGAGCCAGAAGAACATTGTACAGAGAGACTGATATACTGTGGTAAAATTGAATGTAATGGACCTCTGTACCAGCAGCAATACAATGACCCAGGACAATTCTGAGGGATTTATGGTAAAGAATGCTACCCACATTCAGAGGAAGGACTGCAGGAGAGGAAACATATAAGAAAAACAACTGCTTGAACGCATGGGTCGGGGTGGACATGATTGAGGGTGTGGACTCGAAACTACCACACCAATGCAACTACGAACAATTTGGAAATTGGTCTTGATCAAGGACACATGACAAAACTAGTGGAAATGTGCATCGGCCATGGGTGGGGGGAATGCAGGGGGCGAAGGGGAAAGGAGGAGCATGAATCATGTAACCATGTTAAAAATGAATATTAATAAGTGTTTGAAAAAAAATTTAGTAGTGTGATTTTTTTGGCTCAGTCATACTCTCCTCTGATCCTTACTAAAGACAAAGTAAAACAGTTTCCTGTCCTCAAGAAGCTTATATTTTAATGAGGGAAAAAAACATGTATATACCTCCTGTCTCAATTATTTCAAGAGCCCAACATCATTATTCATCTCCTTACCTCAAGTTGCTACCCATTCTCATCCATTTCCCACACGAATAGTCTGCCATATGTGACCAAGCCACTTCTCCATTCAATAAATTCCAAGTTTTCCCTCTCTCTCTATGATCACATATAAAATTATCTGTTTAACTTTTAAAGCCATTCACAAACTTGCCCCAATAGTATATTTATAGCTTCATTGAACATTAATTCCCCTTTCTCACCCTGATCTAGGCAAACTGGACCTAATTTTGTTCCTCATACAGAATATTCCTTTTTACCTTTATATTTACCCCCTTCCATACCTAGAATTCACTGTGTCCTTACCCTGCCTTACAGAATCCTTCAATTCTTTCAAGACAGTTGAACACCAGCTACTACATGGAGCCTTTCTTGATTATCCCAATTGCTAGTTTGTTCCCTCTCAAACAATCTTGCATCTAATTATGTTTTATTTATTCTCTTTTGATTTATTCTGTATCTGATGATGTATGTACTTGTTGTCTTTCCCAGGAGAATGAGGAGCTTCTTATGAGAAAAGATTGTTTCATTCATCACATTTGTATCTCCAGAACCTAGTACAGTCTCCAATACTTATTAGATAATAATAATATTATAAATTATATAATTAATTAATCAATTAATTAATATAATAAAATATCCTCCCTAAGAAGGAGCTTCTTATGAGAATAGATTGTTTCATTCATCACATTTGTATCTCCAGAACCTAGTACAGCCTGCAATACTTATTAGATAATAAACATATATTCATTTGTACATATTTTTCTGTATATATGTAGTAAACTTGTTCATATATACAACTGTTTTGTGTGTGTGTGTGTGTGTGTGTGTGTGTGTGTGTGTAATATATACATGAATATAAAGGTAGCTTGGGACCAGAGAGTGCTAGGAAAGCTTCATAAAGATGGTGGCACTTGAACTGAGGTCTCAAAAGAAACAAGTTTCCAAGGGGTGGTGAGGAAGTGGCAGAAGTTTCTATGCATGGGAAGAAAATGGAACGGAACCGATTGTAATGGGGAAAAATTTATAGACAATTTCTCAGATAGAAGTTTCATAACTAAAGTAGATAGAGGCCTTTATTAAATTTGTAAGACTATCAGCCATTCCTCAACTGATAAATGATAAAAAGATATGATCAGACCATTTTTAAATGAAGAAATCAGAACTATATTTAACCATATGAAAAAATGCTCTAAACCATGATTGACTAGAGGAATGTAAATCAAAACAAATCTGAGATATATCACACCTATTAGGTAGACTAAAATGATAAGAGAGCAAAATGGCAAATGTTTGAGGGGATGTGGAAAATTGGGGATGTTGACACACTGTTGGTAGAACTATGAACTGATGAAGCCATTTTGGAGAATAATCTGGAATTATACCCAAAGAGTTATAAAGCTATATGTATCCTACAACCCAGCAATACCACTATTAGGTTTGTTTCTTAAGATGATTAGGGGAAAATGAAAAGAACCCATTTGTTCTAGAATATTTAGAGCAGCTTTATTTGTGGTGACAAAGCATTGGAAATTGAAGGGATCACCTTCACCTGGGGATTGGCTAAACAAATTGTGACATATGACTGTAGTGAAATACTACTACACAATAAAAAACAATGAGCCAGTTAAATTTTTAATGGGAAAACCTATATGACATTATGAAGAGCAAAATGAGCTGAACCAAGCAAACATTATGTACAGTAAGAGAAAGATTGTTTGAAGGATAACTCGTCCACTTCCAGAGAAAGAACTGATAAATAGAAACAAACAAGACATATATACATTTTATATATACATTTATAAATTTATGTATACATTTTTTAATCAAATGATGCCTTCTCTAGTGTGAGAATGAGGCAGGGAAATACCTAGGAACTTTAATGAAACAAATTAATTTTAAAAGAAGTCATTAGACTTATAGTCATTAGGTAAGATAGGTCATTAAATTTTCTTTCAAACTATTCATTTACAGTCTTCATATGTTATGTATATGTATACATGTATATGTATTTATAACATATTTCTGTGTATAACACACACACTCATAAATACTCTGTACCTTTGGTTGTAAATAGCACCAATCAAGAGAGCTCAGTAATGATCAGATATTCTTTCTTTCCTTGTTGTCTTTTTTACTATGCTTATATACTCTTGCCTTATCCCATTTACTTTGACATCCTTCTGACTTTCTATACTTAATGTGACAACATTAAATTTGAGAAATAAAGTTTTAAGTGTTAGTCCTCAGGAAAAGAACTGGATTTTAGGCAGATTTGGAATTACAATTCTTTTTTTCTTTATGCCTCTATCTTATTCTCTCATATTTCTCAACTTATTACTACTTATTATGGTATATAAATTGAAGAAGCATCCTGGACAACTTGAAAAACATTATCAGTGCTGTTAAGGAATATTTTAAAAATGTGCTCATTTTCTTTTTTTATTAAGAAGTTGCTAACTTGAATGTTGCTATGATTATTGAACTAACTTCTCTTTAAAATTATTTTTTCCCCTTAAAATTGTAGGGTGTTTTTTCTTTCTAAAAGGAACAGTAGATAATTCACTGACTATCACTCACTAGAACTTGATCCTTTCTAATGGTTGTTCTTGAGCAATGTAAATGTAGTTCTGTTATGCTACTTCATATTTTTTATCTATCTTACAATGGTCTTTTTAGGTTCTTCTCTTATTGTTTGAGATAGTTTGTCTCTGGGAGTGTGTTTATCATTTCCACTGATGCCTACCTATCTTCAAATTATGCTTAATTAATTTTTATCAGAACTAGAAAAGTAGAGGATTAAGAATTCATTTAATTATAAGACTTGGAGTCAGGAAGATTTGAGCTCAATTCCAGCTTCAGATACTGACTTGTGTGACATTGGGTAAATAACCTCTTCCAGTGTCTATTGCCTTGCCTGTAAAATAGGGCTAATGGTACCACTTAAAGACTTGTTGGAAAGATCAAATGAGATCACACACATAAAACTCTTTGCAAATATCAAAGAACAATATGTGTGCTAGTTATTATAGGATGTGGCTTTGGATAGGACTTTGGGAGTCATCTAAGCCTGTCATTTCATTTCACAGATGACAAAACTAAGGTCCAAAGTAGATAAGGGCCTTGTAGAAGTTATACTGGAAATAAGAAGTAGATTGCTTCATGTCCATGGATCCATGGTCAGGTTTTTCTCTCTCTAAACCCAGGACTTTTTCCACTGTTAAATTTATTCTTTGCCTAACATCCCCATTATACAGATTTTAAAAAGCCCAAAACAGTTGAAGTGAGTTCTACAACCTCACATTAAGCTTACGTAAAAGGGCCAGGATGTAAGAACATGTCTTCAGATTCCACATTTGCTTCTCTCTTTTGTTATACCATGATCTATTTTGATAGGGTAGAATTTTTTCAATAGCTGTTACTTTCCCCTCAAGGTCTATAGTTTCATGAATGGAGTACTATTAATAGGTACAATAAAAGGTAGCATTTATGTAGTGCCTGGTACTGCCCTGCGCAATTTATAAATAATATTCTATTTATTCCTCACAACAACTCTAAGAGGTAGGTGATATTTTTACAGCTGAGGAAACTGAGACAGAAGTTAACTGATTCACCCAAGGTTATATAGCAAGTAAGTATTTGAAGGTGGATTTGAAGTTAAGATCTCCCTGGCCCCTGGGCCAGTGCTCTATCTACCACATCACCTAGCTGTCTCAAGCAAATTTAAATAATATCTATCTACTGATATTCTACTATATCCTGTTGTGCTTTTATTTCAAATGGCTGGCACTAAGCTAGGGAACTAGGCTAAAGAGGCCAAGGCTCTGTGTGTGTGTGGTCCAGTTAGCTCACTGACTATTCCTCTCATTCTGATCAGCCAACTTTTATATCTGGCATTAATCAGGGGACTAGGTGAGCAAAAGAATGTAAACATATTTAGAATGGACTATTTCTCATTTTCTCTTTGTGTCACAAACACCTTGCAGAGTGTCTTATATTGGGTAGACACTCTTCAAATATTTATTAGATTGAAATGGTCTGGAGATATATTAAAGATAAGGGATTATAAATTGCTCATCGCACATTTGTTATCATTACCAAAAAAATTGCTCAGAAATGAAAAGTGCAGTTTCTACTGAAGTTATTAATTTGCATAATTTTTGGAGACTTGTCACATTTTGGATACTAATAACATGTCTTTCCTGGTGTCTAGGCTGAAATCTTTGAACTCCTTATAGCGCATATACTAAAAAACCTCAATAAAATTCTATTGTCACTAATGACATAGTCCATATAAATTTCCAGCTATTAATAATAAGTTGTTATGATTATGTATTCTAGATGATGTAGATTGTATTTTTCCTTAAAAAAAAAAGAACAATAGATGGAAAATAACTGATTTCTTATTCAAAGCAAAGTGGATGGTAGTATCAAAACCAAGCTAAAGGTAATGAAATATTCAAGGCAGAACTTTTCTAGGTTATATATGGATTACAGAAATGAAACAATGTGTTTTTAAAGAATATTTAAAATTGGAAATCACTTTATCATTTCCTCTGCACAGTAAACTCCTTTTATTCATAGACCTTACACTGAAAACCAAAAGCAGAGGTAAAATGTATTAAGAATTTTGTTTTTCTGGCTTCTTTCTAAAAGATACTTTGATACATCAGTTGGTCCATGATCTCATCAGTATGGATATTTCCTACTTTGGTGCAGATCACAATCCATTTTCATTTTGTGAAACTATTTTGCATGCCTTCTCATAAATTCTCATTTGAGAAATGGTGTAAATATAGTAAAGGCCTTCCTCTGAGACCACCCTTTATAGAATTTGGCCTTTTCTCTGTTATTCCTCTTCTGTATACATGGCTGTACCACCATATTTTCTGATTATATGTTATCACACATATGTCACACTTATACTTATTATTAGTAACACTGTTATCACTAACAAATTACTAATAATATACATCCTGTAGGGGATAAGTATATAGGATATTCTACTATAAAGAAGCCCATTTAATCTGGGAATTTTAATTGAACATAGTGTTTAGGACAGGTTAACAGTTTAATATTATGTCAGATTTCATAGTCAATTTAAAGTGGTTTATATTTGTATGAATTATCACTATTATTTTTATGTAACAATGCAATGTTATTATTTCACTAATTTCTCACCAAGTTGTGTGCATCACATATTCATTGTTTTAAATAAATAATTATTTCATCATCCTCATCTTGGCATCATAATTTCACTGATTGGAGATTTTCATTCTATGGAATCCTTTAAATGATTTTAGTACAAAAGTCAGGTAAGGTAAATCTACAGAAGGGAGAATCTGAGCTTAGTCAGGAAGGCAGGGGCGATAAAGGCAGTGGTGAATAGGGAAATCATTCTAGGCATTGGAGACAGCCAGTGAACAGGCACAAAACTGAGAGATTGAATGTCCTTTTTACAAATAATAAGTGATCCTAGGTAACTGTAGATATGTGGAGGAGAGTAAATTGGAGAAGTTGGAAGGTGCTAGATTGTGTAGGGTTTCAAATGTCAGAGAAAAGTTTATATTTGATTCTAGAGGTAAAATAGAGACCTGGAAGTATGTAAAGTGTTGGGATAGAGGGAAAGGGAAAGTTTAACATGGTCAGACTTGCACTTTAGGAAAATCCTTTTGGCAGCTGAGTAGTGGATGTGTTGGAGTTGAAAGATACATGAGGCAGTGAGACAAATCAGAAGGATCTCACAGTAGTTGAGGTAAGAGTTAATGACCTATCACTGAATCATGGATATGTGAGTAGAGAGCATTTGACGTATGGGAGAGCATTAGCGTCACTAATGACAGAGTTCCAATGTAGAATTTCAAAGCAGAAAGTCCATTTATTGCAGATTTTTGATAGTTGTAAATAGTGATAATAAAATCACGCTGATTTGCATTGCTGCATAGCTCTCTTCTATTCTTCTACTGGCTTAGATACACAGTATCCCTACCATTATTTTTACAAACATAATAAAGATGCTTAGACATGCATTTTGTAGACTAGAGGCAAATCTCTCAAGTATGGCCAAATCAGATGAAAATGTAATTGGGGGAAAAGATATCACACTGATGAAGCTCTGGGGGTTAAGATGTTGGCAGAGTAAAAAGCAGCTGCTTAACATCTCCTAACCCACACATACAGGATTCCTCAAGGGGACATAAAAACAAATCCAGATGAACGAAGGTACCCCACAACAGGGAGCAGCACTGAAGGTACATGGGATCGGGGCATTTTCATGCTATAAGGGGGTGAAACAGCTCTACTAAAACGCAGGCTGAGCAACCCCCTCACCACCCCCCACACCACCTACAGGGCCAAAGCCAGCTCACAACAGCTAGAGCAAGTTTGGGGCATCCATTAAGTCCTTGATGGCTATCTGGGACCACCAGGGCCTGTTCCTGAGAGCAGCAAGACTTAAGACCCCAAGAGGCTAAAGAACGTGCGTGGACTTTGAACACAGACCCTGAGCACAGGCGAGGTTGCAGCTGCAGAAGTGGATCCTGAGTGCAAGCTCGGACCTTGGGTGGGGACCCAGTGCAGAGGGGTGCACGATTGTGGAAGCAGCGCCCTGAGACTGTTAAAGGAGCTTCAGGCAGAGGAACAAGCAAGGGGACCACCAGGAGGCTTGACCCTGAGAACAACTAGACCTGAGACCTCAGGAGCCTAAAGAGTGCAGACAGACCCTGGGCATGAGGATAAAGCTGAGAGGGCCCTGGGCTAACAATGGCAAGCCAGAGACAAGAACCCCAGAAGAGAAAGATCAAGAAGAAATCTTTAACACTTGACAACTTTTACACAGAAAAAATCCAGACAACAGAGCAAACAGCAGAGGAGAACAAACAAGGAATCATATCCAAACCTTCCGAAAAAAATGAAAACTAGTCACAAGCTCTTGAAGAGTTCAAATCTGAGATTATGAGAAAGATAAAAGGGATCTGGCAAGAAAGTAACAATTTAAAAGGCAGAATTTCGCAGTTAGAAAGTGAGGCTCAGAAATCAAATCAATTGATAAGCAAATTGAATACCAGAAATGACCAGCTGGAAGCCTTGAAGAACCAAACAGACCAGATTCAAAAGGAAAACCAAAAAATTATTGCCAAAAACCAGTCTCTAAAGGCTAGAATTGGGTAATTAGAAAAAGATGCAACCAAATCAAAAGAATTAATAAGCAAATTGGAGACCAAAATCAAACAACTGGAAAACAGGATAGACCAAATTGAAAAGGAAAATCAAAAGAATATAGCAGAAAATCAGTCTCTAAAGACAAGAATTGGGCAAGTAGGAGCCAATGATCTCTCAAGACAATAAGAACAAATAAAACAAAGTCAAAAGACTGATAAAATAGAAGGAAACATGAAATATCTCACTGAAAAAGTGACATCAAGAAAACAGGTCTAGAAGAGATAACTTGAGAATCATTGGTCTTCCTGAAAAAGTAGAAATTAATAGAAATACTAAAGGAAATTATTCAGCAAAATTGCCCTGAAGTTCTACAAGAGGGGAGTATAGACATTGAAAGGATCCATAGATCACCCTCTACACTAAACCCTGAAAAGACAATCCCCAGGAATAAAATAGCCAAATTCAAGAGCTTCCAAGTAAAAGAAAAAAAATTTTACAAGAAGCCAGAAAGAGACAATTCAGATATCAAGGAGCGCCAATCAGGATTACACAGGATCTGGCAGCCTCCACACTACAAGACCATAAGGGTTGGAATATGATATTCAGAAAGGCAAGAGAACTAGGTCTACAACCAAGGATCACCTACCCTTCAAAACTGACTATATACTTCCAGGGGAAAGTATGGACATTCAACAAGATAGAAGATTTCCAAGTATTTGCACAGAAAAGACCAGGACTAAATGGAAAGTTTGATATCCAATCACAAAAACAAAGAGAAACATGAAAAGGTAAATAAGAAACAGAGGGGAAAGAAAGAAAACTCTTATTTTTAAATTTGCCTCTTTAAGGGCTTCAGTAAGATCTAATTATTTGTATTCCTATATGGAGAAATGTTATGTGTAATTCTCTGTAGTGAACTCTATTTACTATTATAGTATCCACTATTATAGTAATTAGAAGAATTATTCACAGAGAGAGGTTGGAGTACTAAATGGTCTAAGATGATAAGGGAGTGGGTGGGGAAGAGGGGGGTGAATAGTAGAGGACACTAAGAGAAACTTGAATGAATAAGAAAAATAGGATATTTTATTACACACAAAGAGGGCATGGAAAGGGGAGGAGATGAATACTATTATAAGACAGAGAGGAAGAGAGCATTAAGAGGTAATATTTAAACCTTACTCTCAGTGTAATTAACCCTGAGAGGGAAGAATAGCTATATCCTTTGAGATATAGAACTCTACCTAACCCTACTGAGAAAGTCAGAAGGGATCAACCAAGGGGAGCAGAGGAGTGAGGAAGTCAAAAAAAGGAGGGGAGGAGAAGGGAGAGGGAATTCATTAGGCCTTAAAAATAAAAAGAGGGGAATAACAAGGGAGAGGGTAGAATGAGTAGTAAATCAAGGGAAGGGATAAGGGTTACTGGTTTAAAACAAATCACTGGTTTAAAAGGAAATAGCCTAAGAAGAAGGGGTAGAACTAAGAGAGGATACCAAAATGTTGGGGAATACACAACTGATAATTATAACTCTGAATGTGAATTGGATGATTGATTATACTAAATTAAAAAGCTTTTGTATAAACAAAAACAATGCAACCAAAATCAGAAGGAAAACAACAAATTGGGGAAAAAATCTTTATAAGAAAAATCTCCGACAGGGGTCTAATTACTCAAATATACAAGGAGTTAAAAATCAACTGTATAAAAAATCAAGCCGTATCCCAATCAATAAATGGAGAAAGGACACAAATAGGCAATTTTCAGATAAAGAAATCAAAACTATCAATAAGCACATGAGAAAGTACTCTAAATCTCTAATAATTAGAGAAATGCAAATCAAAACAAAACTTGAGGTATCACTTCACACCTGGCAGATTGGCTAAAATGATAGTAGGGGAAATTAATGAATGTTGGAGGGGATGTGGCCAAATTGGGACATTAATACATTGCTGGTGGAGTTGTGAACTGATCCAACCATTCTGGATAGCAATTTGGAACTACACTCAAAGGGCTATAAAAGATTGCCCGCCCTTTGATCCAGCCATACCATTGTTGGGTCTGTACCCCCAAGAGATCTTAGATAAACAGACTTGTACGAAAATATTTATAGCCATGATTTTTGTGGTGGCAAAGAACTGGAAAAGGAGGGTATGTCCTTCAATTGGGGAATGGCTGAACAAACTGTGGTATATGGTCGTGATGGAATAATAAACTGGAGGAATTCCATGTGAACTGGAAAGACCTCCAGGAATTGATGCAGAATGAAAGGAGCATAGCCAAAAGAACATTGTACACAGAGACCAATCACTGTGGTAAAATAGAATGTAATGGACTTCTGTACTAGCAGCAATGCAATGACCCAGGACAATTCTGAGGGACTTATGGAAAAAAATGTTACCCACATTCAGAGGAAGAACTACAGGAGAGGAAACAGAAGAAAAGCAACTGCTTGAACACATGGGTTGAGGTGGACATGATTGGAGATGTAGACTGAAACTACCACACCAAAGCAACTATCAACAATTTGGAAATAAGTCTTGATGGATGACACATGTTAAAACCAGGGGAAATGCGCATTGACTATGGGTGGGGGGAGGAGCTCATGGGGGTGAAGGAGAAAGTAAGAACATGAATCATGTAACCATGATAACTTTTCTAAAAAATAAAAATTATTTAAAAAATAAAAAAAGAAAATGTAATTTGGAATGATTTAACAAAGTAAATACAAATAAAATAGAAGATAGATAATATTAATATGTGGTTTTCTGAGTCAATATGCATCCCATAAGGATCAATATGTAAGGTTCAGTGCACAAGCAGAGAAAACCAATACATGTTAAAGTACTTATTCTAGTTGTGCTTACAAAGACCCAGTCTTCTGCTGACAGTGAACCTGAAAAGTATGGAGTCTTTATGTTGCTAACAGGAACAGGTAGGTTTAGTGTGCTTTAGATAAATTCATAGATGATATCCATAATGTGTTATTAAAGTGGGTTTTTTATATTTGAGGAACAACTGAAATCTTTTTGGAAACCAGAGAAGCTGCTGTGATCTCTTATAAAAAAAAGACTTTTGTATCTTTGGTAGGATCTATTTGGTAGATACTTTGGTAGTATCTATTGATAGAATATCAACCTGGCCACATTACTGACAGGCAATGTGTTAGAGTAGATACAATACAGAGCTTGGACTTAGGAAAATCTTAAATCAAATCCTTCCACTGACACTTTTTAACTCTTTGGCCAGAGGCATACATTTCATTCTCTGAGTCTCAGTTCATTTATCTATTATCATTTATCTATAAGATGAAATAAAAACACTTCAAATACCTGCTTGAAGTATGGTTATACAGCTCATAAGAGATGAAGTATGTAAAATATTTTGCAGACTTTAAACATTATATAAATGTCAATCATCATTGTCATTGATTTAACTTGGTTTGACATTTCCTTTGTAAGGGCATGCATGACCCACGTGATATATTTCCTTTTCTTTTGCTTGTATTCATATCAGCAAAACTTATAAGGCCCTTTCCTCTGCTCAAATAGTATTTAATTGAAAGAGGCTTTTCTCTTTTTTCTCTTGGCAGAGTGAGCTATTTTTCCTCTTTGGGGAGTTTCTATGAACATTATTTTCATATACCACATCCATAAATAATAAAGAAACATCTTTGAAAAAAGATAGATGATAGATTTCTTAAATTTGGAGGCAATGGAAGTGTAATCCATGTTATTCTATTCATTTAATTGTAATAATATAATTTTGAAAAACTAAAAATTAAAGACTGACTACAATAAAGCACTTCTTTAGATCTGGCAAACTCACTTATTCTTTACGTTTAAAAATATACATCTAATATAGGCAATAATTATCTTATTATAAAGCAACCATTAATAAGTGTCATTAGCATGATAGTTTCACAAGAATATTTTAATCATATTTATAATATATACTTTAGTATATAGTTGGTATATTTAAAAATATATAATATCCATAGTATATTCTTTAGTCACCAGTAAGTCAAGCTATGCTATGAGCAGGTGGAATTTGTACCAGTAATTGAAGACTATTATTATTCAGTGTTCAATGTTAGGAAAACTATAAGCATGATTGACCATAAAAATGACAAAAATAACAAAAATTATTTCATTATCTCAATGGACATAAACAATGCTTTTGAGAAAAAATATAATACCCTTTCCTATTTTAAAAAACACAATAAAAAACAAAGAAATAAATGGAGCCTTTCTTAAAATGGTAACTATCTGAAACCAAAAGCAGGCATTATCTAAAATGGGGAAAAACTAGAAACTTTCCAAATAAGGTTTATTATCACCAACATTATTCAATATTGTAATAGCAATGCTAGCTATAACAATGAGTCATGCAAAGGAAATGTAAGGGATAAGAATACTTAATGAGGAAACAAAAGCATCACTCCGCACATAATATGATGCTATACTTAGAGAATCCTAGAGAATCAACTAAAAAACTAGTTGAAACAATGGACAACTTCAACAAACTTGCAGGATATAAAATAAACCCATGTAAATCATCAGCATTTTCATAAACAGCATTACTAACAAAACTCAGCAGTAAGAGATAGGAATAGAGATTCCATTTAAAATAACTGCAGTGATTACACAAGTATAACCTATTTCAAATTGCTTATCATTTTAGGGAGGAGGGAAAGAGAAGAAAGGGAAAAGGGAGAGAATTTGGTACTCAACTTTTTAGAAAATTAATATTAAAAATTGTTTTTACTTATAATTGAGAATTTTTTTTTATCCTGGGACTCCATTCTAGGAGCATAGGGCCACAACCAGTAGGCAATGGGACAGTCGCTCAGGGTCACCCAGCTGGGAAGTGTCTGAGCCCGGACTTGAACCTAGGACCTTTCGTCTCTAGGCCTGGCTCTCAATCCACTGATAATTGAGAATAGTATTAATAAAATAAAATAACTGAAGTCAATATAAAATTCTTAAGAGTTTATCTACCAATACAAACCAGGACATATATAACACAATTATAAAACACCGCACAAGTAAATATAGATCTAAACAACTGAAGAAATATTAATTGCTTGTGGGTAGGCTGAGCCAATATAATAAAAATGAGGGTTCTACCAAACTTAATATACTTATTTAGTTCATTACCAATTAAACTATAAATAAATTATTTTGTAGAGCTAGGAAAAATAATATCAAAATTCGTATGGAAGAATAAAAGGTCAAGACTATCAAAAGAATAAATGAAAATATATGTGAAAAAGGCAGCTCAAGTACCAGATTTCAAGCTATATATTAAACCAATGATCATCAAAACAATTTGATCCTGGCTAAGAAATAGAGAGGTAAATAATGTTATGTACACAACACACACACAAGACAATAACCATAGTAATTTAGTGTTTGATAAGGCAAAAGAGTCAACCTTTGGGGGCAGGATCTCGCAATTTGACAAAAATCGCTAGGAAAATTGTAGCAGAAACTAGGCACAGACCAGCATTCAAAATGTATACAAAAATAAAGGCAAAATGGGTATATGACTTAGGTGTAAAAGGTGATATCATAAGTACATTAGGGGATCGTGGGAAAAGTTGCTTGTTAAATCTGTGGTTAATGGGAAAACTTGTGACTAAATAAGAGGTAAAGAACATTACAGGATGTAAAATTGATAATTTGGATGACTAGAAACTTAAAAAGGTTTGCAGAAACAAAATCAACACAACCAAAATTGGAAAGAAAGCAGGAAACTTGGAAAATATTTTATAGCAAGTTCCATTGATAAAGACCATATTTCTCAACTATTAAGGGAAATCAGTCAAATTATAAAAAATAAGAGCCATTTCCCAATTGATAAGTGATGAAGGAATATGAACAGGCTGTTTTCAAAAGAGGAAATTAAAGCTTTCTATACTCATATAAAAATGTTCTAAGTCAATAGTAATTAGCAAAATGCACATTAAAACAATTCTGAGGTTTCACCTCATACCTATTGGCTAACATGACAGAAAAAGACAATGATAAATCCTGGAGGCAGTATAGAAAAATTCTTATACTAAAGCATTGTTGCTAGATTTGTGAACTAGTCCAACCATTCTCAGGAAGAATTTGGAACTATGCCCAAAGGGCTATAAAACTATGCATATCTATTGACTTACCAAAACTACTATCAGGTCTGTATCTCAGAGAGATCAAGAAAAGGCAAAATGATCTATTTGTACAAAAATATTTATAGCAGATCTTTTGTGGTGGCAAAGAATTAGAAACAGAAAGAATGTCAATCAATTGCAGAATAGTCCAGCAAGATATGGTATATGATTTGATGGAATAGTAATATGCTATAAGAAATGATGAAAAGATTATTTTTGAAAAAACCTAGAAAAGTTATATGAACTGATGCAAAGTGAAATGAACAGAACCAGGAGAACATTTTATGCAGTAGCAGCAATATTATAGGAATGATCAACTTGGCTATTCTGACAAGCAAAATGATCCAAAGCAATTCTGAAGGACTAATGATGAAATTTTATCCATCTTCAGAGGGAGAAGTGGTGAACTCTGTTCTTTTTCTTTTGCAACATGGCTAACATGGAAATGTTTTTCCTGACCTCACATTTATAATCAAAATCAAATTGCTTGTCCTCCAATGGAGGGGGAGGACTGAAAGGGGAAAAATTTGGAACTCAAAAACATTTTAAATGATTGTTAAATTGTTTTACATTAAATTCTGAAATATCTAATGAAATAAATAAAAATAATTAAATAGAAATATTAAAAGGCTCTATTATTTCCCTGCAACATACACATAAACACTGACCTCAGCAAACATATTCTATTATTAGGGGAAAACAACATATAGTTCCATAATTTCCCTGAGAACTTTAAAAACTTTAAAAATATTTTTGCATCAGACAAGTATATTTAGTTTTTACTATGGATAAGCCACAGTATGTTTTACACAAATATACAGTATATGGTCCCTGACTTTAAGGAGCTAAGTCATATACAGTAAAAGACACATATAAGACAACCAGTGCACTTAGAATTGAAGAAAATCTTAAGGCAACTCAGAAGTAGGTGAGATCCCTATGAACAGTCATCAGGGAGAGATTCATGCAGGAAGTGCATCTGAGCTGGATCTTAAAGAATGGGTAAAATTTCAAGAGACAGGGAAATTGTAAGGGAGCAGGGGAGAAATCTATTGTCAGCAGAAGGTATAGCATCAACAAATTTTCAGTAGTAAATGGGACTTAAGTACAATTTAATAAGAGAACTGCACACATAGAAATACTGTTGGGAGCTTAAATCTAAAAAGGTGTGGAATAGCCAGATTTCAGGGGACTTCAACTGAACCAAAGCAGTTTCTGAGAAGCAGAGTGGTTCTCTGGGAATAGTAAGATAATGAAAATGATTAGGATAAATGAGAGAAGAAAGAGGCACAAGTCATGAAGAGAGGTGGAAAGCTACTACAGTAGTTTACATGTAAGGTAAGAAGGCCTTGAATGAAGATCATAGAAGTGAGAATGAAAAGGTAGGCATGAGGGAGATACTTTAAAGGAAATACAGACAAGACTTTAATAATTGATCGTATGTGTAATAAAGAATGGAGGAGGAAAGGGAGGTAAAAACATCATTCCAATAGTTCAAATTTGAGAGAATAGGAGAGTGATGGTATCAACAGCAAAAATGGAGAAATCAGGGGAAATTGCTTTGGGGTATAGGAGATTTTGAATGTTATTATATTATTTATATATTATGGTAATAATATTATTATAGTGGTTTATGTTAAAATTAAATTTTAGGTATGTCAAATTTGAGGTGCCTGCAGAACATCTGAGATAAATGTGTAGCAAAGAGTGAGAAATGTGGTTCTGTCGGCCTATACTTGGCTGAATGACTTCAGGCAATTCATTTAATGTCTCTGAGAAAGTTTCTTCAGCTAAGAAAATGGAAAATATGGTTTATAAGATTTTGTGAGAGAATTCTTTAATTCTTCAAAAGATTTCCTTTGGGATTTTGAGCTCTGAATAAGTTAGTAGACAATGGTCATGAGTAGTCATGGACAAAAAAATTCAGTACCTGATGATGTATACATCCTAGTAATAAAGATTCGTAACACTTATTTAGGCTAGTCCTCAAACAACAGATTGTCCCCTCTGGATGATGAATAATACCTGTGGTACCTTCTTAATGTGGTAGTTTTAAACTTAAATGAGACAGTATATGTAAAATATTTTAAAACCTTAAAGAACTAGATATATCCATTTTCATTATCATCCATTGTTTCACTTATATCTTTAAAAATTATTTTTATTGTTATTTTTTTACCAATTTCACTTAGTAACAAATTTCTACACATTTTTCCTAAATTATATGATTGAACTTTTCTCCCTTCCTCCCTTCCCTTCCCTCTCCTGGTTCAGGCAGGCAGTTTCATCTGGGTTTTACATGTATTAATTGATTGAGTTTTCTGAGAGTATAAGTGCTTCCTCATCTTGCATGATAACTTTGCTGTATTCTCCTCAAAATATTGTATGGATCATTGATTTAGTATGATAGAGACCTTCTTCTATATTGTGAGTTCTAACGTTTTTTGTGACTTGACAATTTGATGAAACTGATAGACTCCTTCTCAGAAGGATGTTTTTAATGCATAAACAAAATATGTATGATTTTAAAATAACCAATTATATTTAAGCACAATATAATTTCCTCTTTAGGCTTTCATCAAGGATGTTCTCACTATATGAATTGATTATTATCATAAAGATTTTGCAACTAAGGGAAAAATAACCTTGTGTGTCAGTAGTTATTGATATCAAGTTAAAAACTTTTAAAAATAAATTCACAGATCCTATATTAAGTATTTGGGATGATTTGGATTCATATTGTTTTTTTCAACGATTGTAAATTCTTTTCTTACACTACTTTTCACTCTTTCTAGATGAATACTACTCATAATTTTCCATAATTCATCTTTAAAAGATTTTGCAAATTTGTTTTTATTCTAACCCAGTTGTCTTTATGACCATGTCTCCCTAATTCACAAAAAGATCACATGTTTATAAGCTAAGATGGTTTCCAGGCTTTTTTTGTGGTGACTCACTTTCATTGGCTAAACTTCCTTAAGAAATGTCTTTTTTTTTAACATTTATTAATATTCATTTTTAACATGGTTACATGATTCATGCTCCACCTTTCCCCTTCAACCCCCNGTATTTGGGATGATTTGGATTCATATTGTTTTTTTCAACGATTGTAAATTCTTTTCTTACACTACTTTTCACTCTTTCTAGATGAATACTACTCATAATTTTCCATAATTTATCTTTAAAAGATTTTGCAAATTTGTTTTTATTCTAACCCAGTTGTCTTTATGACCATGTCTCCCTAATTCACAAAAAGATCACATGTTTATAAGCTAAGATGGTTTCCAGGCTTTTTTTGTGGTGACTCACTTTCATTGGCTAAACTTCCTTAAGAAATGATGTCTTTTTTTTTAACATTTATTAATATTCATTTTTAACATGGTT
>NC_058133.1:143176967-143192835 GCF_016433145.1 Gracilinanus agilis
TTATTGATACTTTTGATTTCTTTACCTGAAAATTGCCTATTCATGTCTCTTGCCCATTTATCAATTGGGGAATGGCTTGATGTTTTATACAATTGCTTTAACTCCTTGCATATTTGAGTGATTAGACCCCTGTCAGAGTTTTTCGTTATAAAGATTTTAAGAAATGATGTCTTTGTCTCTATTAGTGTCTGTTCTTTTTCCCTTTCATACTTTTTCCATCAGCAGTTTGTTTAAATGCTCAATTTGGATCTGTTTTAATTGCATACTATATCTTCTCAAGTTCTTTATTCTAATTTGATGTTAATTTGGATTTTGCTTTAAAAGTTAAGAGGCTGATTGACTGTACACAACTTATTCAAAAATATTTTCCACATCACTAGGCAGTTATTTCTTGTTCTTACATTATCATCTATTTTGTTTTTGTTCTTAATCTGTATTTGTTGTATCTAATACATGGTAATTGTTTTATTGAAACATATTCATATGTGAAAGTGTAAAGTTTAATTGCTATCAATAATCCTTTAGGTTTTTCATTTTAAAATTCTGACCATATTTTCATATATATTTTTCCTACACATATACATATATATTTATATCGATCTCCTGTGCTCACATAAGCATTATAATAACAGAGTTTTTAAATATGGGCTGATTTAATTTTGTCAAATTCTTTGTCTAACTTGTCCCTTGCAACAGATGTGGGCTAATACCTCCACTAATATTCATGGTGATTTTCCCCCAAATACATTCAATCTAATGTGAGATGACCCAACCTTTCCATTAAATAATATTTTTGTTGCCTTTGGACATGATAAAACTTACTTTTCTGTATGCTTTATTTAATTAAGGAGAACCTGTGAACCATCTTTCAATTTAGTTGCGATTTTCTTTTGGATTTCATTTCATTTATAGTAAAAATGTCAGCATGTTTATCTTTGCTTTCTGTGGTAAATTGTTAGTCATTGAACAAAGATTTCATGTGTAGAATACCAACAGTTAAGTTAATCACTAAACATCATCCAAAACCCACTTTATTTAGAGTATCATCTTTCTTTTCTCTCTCTCTACCACAGTTGGAGAAGAAAGCATTAGGATAGGAAATGATATGAAATTATGAAGTTTATTTATTTTTCATTCATTATTCATTAAGAATGTGTCATTTTTCACTGGTGATGAGCCTTTCCATTTTTTCCCTAGGATCTGCTTTCTTAGCAGACAGTCTATCACTGGGGCAGTACTTAAAGTCTTCCCTCATCCCCAGTTCTCTGGCTTTACTGTCTTTCTTCTGATCTAAGCTAAAATCCTACCTCGTAGAAGAAGCTTTTCCCAAACCCCCTTAATGCTCGTACCTTCTTTCTGAGATCATCTGCAACGTATCTTTTGTATATGTTGTTTAAATGCAGTTGTTTGCATGTTGTCTCTCTAATTAGATTGAGCTCTTTGAGAACAGGAACTTTTTTGGCCTTTCTCTATATCCCTAATGCTTAATACAGTGTCTGACACATAATAAATAATATGATAAATATTAATAATTATAAACAAAACACTTAATAAATGCTTGTTGACTTAATTATGAAAAAGGGAGGATATTTTCTCAGCATAGTATCATCTTTGAAACTCCAGAATCCCCTCTGTGCCATGATAAATCATTGAGTAAGACATTCATTTTGCATAAATTAGATACTTAATAAAGGTTTGTTGAAAAAGTGAATGCACTCCTGATGTATGAAAAATAATTCCTAAGGCTTTTAATATACTTGAGTGATACCTTGCATTTAAAATGATTATTAAGGAATTTTGACATTTGGAAAGAAGTTCTATAAATTCCTTTCTTATAGCTATCACTAGAAGTTAAGAATAAACTACTTGAGAATATTTCATGCAAAATTACTCATTTGTTGAACAAAATATATAATTCAGGCTTTTTGGTTTCGGTACTTTTGTCATAAGTACAGTACAAAATCTTTTATCACTTTAGTGAATTTCAAATTCAATTTAGATGTGGTTTTTCACTTTGGTGAAGGATTGATACTTGCCTTAATTAAGTTCCCTTGGAGGAACTAGGGATTTATAGTTCACTAAAGATAGTCTAGCTCAGTGAAACAAAATAGCCACCTGGGCTTGCTAGAATTGAGTTTTCCTTTTGTTTTACACTATTTCTGATGGAAAGTCAAGAGGAATGCTATTCCTTCTTAACAATATTAAAAAGTTGTACTTTTCAGCTAGTCCCCAGAATCCCAAAAGGATCTTTGATCTTACTTTCTGAAATCTCTGGCAGCAAACAAAAGCATTTTTCCCCCACAAATTCTTACTTAGAGAACAAGGCTTGGCTGGAGGAAAGGGTTAGGTCTGCTATAGATGTCAACATAGCTTTGTTCTTTAGTGGAATTTATAAAAGGCTATTCAGAAGAAAAGTCAGGCTCTGAAATAAAGAAAAAGAGTTGAGTAGCATCAAGACAACCAAGAAATAGCTCTGTGGAAGGACAGAAGATTTGAAACAATACAAAGTCAAGGAGACAAAGAAAACATTTATTCTTGTGATTCCATAAGTGTTGGCTACAATAATGAAGGGAAGGGGATTGTCAAGACCTTAATCAAAAAACTGTTTCTGGACATCAAATAGCAAGTGGAAATAAAGGAAACTGGATGAAAAGATAACTGTAGTACTGAATTGTGAAGAAATTTTTAATGATGAGAAACTAGTTTTCTATACTTAACTGAGAAGGTATACTTAATTGAGAAGGTGATTAAACTTAAGGAGAAGTCAAAGATCTCAATTAAATGAAGATTGATTTAGCTTCTTTAAGACACCTTGGGCATAGAGTTCAGTAGCATGCAAAAAACTTGGGTAATACCAAGGAGGAAAATATTTGGGCTTCAGGTTGAGTCTAGGATGAAGACTAAGTATTTCTGTTTTATTGTTCAGTTGCTTCAATTATGTACAACTGTCGCAACACTATTACTTTTGGCAAAAAAATGTGATAGAAGTCCTGTCTAGAAATTTAACTTTTGTAGAAAGATTTTCCTGGGTCTGAAATCATATTCCTAAAATTGAATAAGTTACCTTTCTGGGAATAATACATGACATACTCCTGCCATGCTTGTCCTCGGTCACCCACCAGCTCTGACAACTGTATTCATTCTCTTTCTGTCTATATATCTTTATAACTATCCTTATGTAATCATGTCAGCCATGCAATAAGGATTTATTAAACACCTTCTATGTTATAGGCACTGAGAATACAAAGATAAATGTGAAACAGCCTCTCTATGCTCAGGTGTAGATGCTATCCAGATGATTGATCACTGACACAAAATATATGAGGTCTAGAGAAAACAACTTCCTTCTCCTTTAGGGAAGGCAATCGGTTCTAAAGAATTTTGTACTCTTCATGATGCCATGTCGACTCCAAGCAGGGAGCAGAAAAACTGGGAAGACAAGTTTGAAGACTTGTTTCAGAGTGATCTGGCACCAGAGTACCAGAAAAGGCTAGAATTCCAGGGGAAATTAAATATCCCATATGAGAAAAGATAGAAACTAAGCAAGAGGGGAGTCAGAATTCAGCTCAAAATCACAGGAAGATAAAAGAAACATTCCTACCTCATTCCTCCTACTGATTCCTATTTATTTTTTTTTCATGCTTTATTGCATACCCTGGGTGCATAGGTATTTGGTTTTTGTAGTGGAAGTCCTATTATTGCTCCTTGTAAGTTATTGCTCTGATTGGAGAGATAAGTTGAAGCCTTTTTGCTACTAAAGTCAAAAGAGAACATCAAAAAAAAATCATTAACTACTGGACTGTCTCCCAGAGCTACAATCTCTTCTTATCCACAACACCAAATATCCTTATGGATACTCACAGTTTGATGGTCAAGGACTAGAATGCCACACTAAATTATTTTTATTTTTTTGTGGAAAAAATGTCTCATCTTGTACTATCGACATGTAAATAAATACTGTATGCCATCTTCTTTTTTATATATCAGAAGGCATGTGATGGAATTTCTGTAAAAATGTTTACTACTCTCTTTTGTTTCAACTTTTTTTAAACTAATTTCTTTGACTCTCGATTTCTTCTGTAAAATAGCAATGCTCATGTCTACAATATTTAACTCAAAGGGTTATTATGAGTTATCAAATGATAATCTCTGAAAAGCACTTTGCAAACCTTAAAGGCTAATATATATTTCATTGTTATTAATATTAGTCATCAGCAACCTAGTGCTGACTAAGGGGGTTTTGCAGCAACATTTGTATTTATACAATGAATGTGCTAAGTACACATGATATGAAAATATTTATTAAAGCCCCAATAAAATCCTTCAAAACAGTTTGTCCTTGACTTCCATCCAATGAAACAAAATTGATCCCTTCAAAAATATACTGTTTTTCATGAATTGAGACTAATTTTTCCCTCAATCCCCCATCCTTATCCAGTGATGTTAGAGGAATTAGGCTTTTATGAATTTAAAGCTTAGGAAACAAATTACAGCCATTAAAAGATATAGTTATCAAGACTGAACTATCAAAAACAAGAAATGCTCCATAAGCCCAAATTTCCCCTTATATAAAATGGCAATCGTAATTCCAACATAATTTAACTCACAAGACTATTTTGAAGACCAAATGAAAATCTCTTTAAAACCATTTGGAAATATGAAGGTGCTATATAAATGTCAGTTAATATTATTTATCAGATTTTGAGTCTGAAATGCCCTTGGGAGGAATAATCTGAGGGAAGGCGGAGAATTCCCAAGGGCAATCCCCTAAACCAGTGATTCCCAAAGTGGGCGCCATTGCCCCCTGGTGGGTGCTGCAGCGATCCAGGAGAGCTGTGATGGCCACAGGTGCATTTGGGGGTGGTGAATAACTGTTAGGTGGTGGTGATAGTATGTGACAGGGCGCACTAAGTAATAATTCCTCTGGAAAGGGGGATGTAGGCCAAAAAAGTTTGGGAACCACTGCCCTAAACTTACAATAAATCTAGCAAGTTGAAACCCTGTTTCAGTAGAACAAACTGTCACAAGGTAGTGAGCTATATGTAACTAGAGCTTTTCAAATGAATGCTGGGTGACAAGCTATGAGGGAAGATTCAGAAAGGGATAGTTTTGTGGGTGGGAAGTTGGAATAGATGATCCCTAAGATCCATTGCAACTCTTAAGATCCTCTGATACTACATAGATGTTAAAATAAGTGTACCTAGGTAATTTTACTTGATATGAATATGTCCTTAAAATAAGGTCGAGGGTTGAGAAGATGGAAAGTGAAGGAATGGAGGGTGTACCAAAAATAAACTTTGTCTTTATTAAAAAAATCCATTTTATCCAAAGCCAAATCCTGCTTCTTTTCCTGCTTTTTGTTGGTAAAAATTAAGTAAAATTCAGTTTCTTTTACTCATTCATTTAAAAATTAGAACTGTAGATTATTTTGGCTAAACAAATAAAATAAATTTAAGGCTTAAAATAATCTCAGCTGATTTGAATATCAGAACTATTTCCCCATCAAGTTAAGCTAATGGAAATTTATATTGCTACATTGTGAATGAGCCAAGACCTATCCAAACTGATTGCTATAGGGTAGGGTTGACAAACCTTTTCCCAGTTTGAGTGTCCAGAGGGCAAATTCACACTGTCTGTGAACCCCTCTTTCCCCTATTATGGGAGAGAGTTGAGGGAGAAAGTACTTGCTTTGGGCAGCTGGACAGAGTGGTGGAACATTGCAAAAAATATAATCAAGATTATTGGGTGTAGAATTCAGGTTGCTAAATGACTCTTCACCCAAACAAAGGTTAATTAATTGATGAGTATTCAGTTTATCTTCATATTGGAAGAAGAATATGAAAAATGCAGTTAAAATCTTAGGGATCCTATATTCCAGGACTTCGGGGCTTTGGGATTTCATCCCCATGGGTACTTTGACTTACTTTTTCATAAATTAATGTCAGTGAATGAGGAGACTGTGGCTTGGAGAGTACTTCAGCTGACAGCAATGTGAGTAAACTCATAGTTATGTAAATTATATAAAGGAGACTAAGGGAAGCAATAGCTCAAGGACCTCTTGATGTCATGGGAGCTACATCAGATCAGGAAAGAAGAGCTGCCAAAGTCTCTACCTTGCTTCTTGTTAGCTCCACTTTTTAGGAAATTCTAGTTCTGATTCTGCTTCTTTTCCCATCACTAACTCCTCCCACCAATTTGATCTTTTTGCCTTGCTTAGAGTAGGGGCTTGATACTCCACATGTGATACTCCACGACCTCCATCTGTGCTAGAATTTTCATTCCTCTCTCCAGTGAAGAAAAAGTTTTAGGAAGAACAATATTTCCTTCTAGACTTGAACACAGGTCTTGAACAAGGGCCTCGCCTCATGGGCCAGAATAACTCTTTCCCTTGAGGCAGATTGAAACTCTTCAACAACTTAGAAAATTGTATCTTCATGAATTGTTATAGCTGTCAAACATCTGGTGACAAGCATCTTCACACTTAGCTAGGCTAGTTATCCCATCCTATAGCAGACACCCAATCTGCAGTAGTGCCAATTCTTAAGCTTTTCCAGGCTAGTAGAACCTACCAATACTTGCATAATCTTGGAGAATCCTGTGTTACCTCCACATGATGATGGAAGAAGCGCTTTAGTGAAAGTAGAAACTATATAATTAACTGTTAAAGATTAATTCCTCTCAGAATTTTATCAATATTCAAAATATACTTAAAGCTTTTTAAAGAATAGTGACAACTCTAAGGATTCTAATTGGTAATAACATGTTTCCATGGGGAAATGTGATAGTCCACATTTTGTGGTAGATGGAGAAATGGTTGGTAGGGCTATGGCTGGGTAGGAAAAACAATACAGATTGGGTTGGCAGTGATAAATGATGCTTTAAAATCTTTGAAATCCTTTTTTAAAATGGTGGTTTTAGATCTTATGCTTTTTACCAGTTAGCAGTTACTGGAATACTCAAACCCTGTGTTTTTCCAGTGACCTTCTTCCCAGTTGGTAAGGATTTGTTTGATATTTCAAATCTGAAGAGAAGGGGGAGCACCTGAGTTAACTTGAAGGATGTTATAACTTTATCTCCTTTGATAAGAGTTTGAAAGGCTGAGAAAAGACGATCACATGCCCGAATAACCTTGAATGTCTGGCAAGCAAGACACAGGCTAGAGCATCATTTAGGTACACTGGGGATCTTTGCACCCCTTCCTCACTCTTCTGTCTAAAATACCATTGACAGGAATAATCTGAGGGAAGGTAGAGAATTCCCAAGAACAATCCCATAAACCCACAATAAATCCAGCAATTTGAAATGCTGCTTTGCCTTCTCCATTGCCCTGGCTACACTATCTGTGACATCCTTGAACAAACACTTTCATATCTTTAGATGAAGGGGTCTGAGCTGCAATTCTTTCAGTAAGAACCAGCATTTACTCTCCCACTTAGCAAATGCTATTAAAGAGTGAATGTTTGGGTATTCTTCATCTTCCTTCAGATTATTCCTCCTATGATCATTGTAGGGGTCATTCCAGGCTGAAGAGTGGGGAATGAAGATCTCCAGTACACCTGTGTGATATTCCCACCTCTGTCCTGTTTGTCAGACTTTCAAGGTTGTTTGAGTGCTTGAATGTCCTTTCTCAGCCTTGCAAACTCTTATTAAAGGAGATAAAGTTATAAAATCCTTCAAACATCCTTCAAGTTAGCTCAGGTGTTATTGTATTATCAAACAAACCCTTATCAACTGGAAAGAAGAGCACAGGGAAAACACAGGGTAGAGTCTGCTAAATAGCAAAAAACAAACAAACAAACAAAAAACCTTAAGTTCTTAAAACACCATTTAAAAGGATTTCAAAGCACTTCTAAGATTTTAAAGTGTCATTTACTATTGCCAACACACATCAGTATCACTGAGAGTGCCCTATATCCTAGACTACTTAACTATTGAAAGTGTTTAAATGTGATGGAAGTCAGTAACTCTTTTCCTTCTGATGAGTGGGACCTCTAAACTTTACTATCTGTCCTTCTACTGCCTCCTAAGACCCTTTAGGCCTCACCATATGCCCTCCCTCAATTTACCACAGTCCTTCCACACTGTTATCTCAAGTACTTAAATAACCTAGGAAAATCTAAGCCTTATTACACTCCCTTACAAGCATGTAAAGACTTCTCCCTGAAAAATAGGCAGATAAGAAAAATTTGTTCCAACAGCCATGAAAGTAACTAAAGCTGGCTCTGCAGAATATATAAAGTGGGTTAGACATCAAAGACATTAAGATCATTCACTACATATTCTGCCATTGACAATTGACTTTTTTCTTGCCAGAGGACTTGGATAACTCTAGAAGAAAGAATGAGATTAATGATTTTGTGCAAATCTGCCTCACCTGAATACAGTTCACTTGGGAGTCAAGACATCATTCCGTTAGTCCTCTTCAAAAGGAAGGGCAATGTCTAATAACTTATCTTAGGACTTCCAGGACTTTTTACCTGCTCTCCAGCAGATGGATGTTCTTTTATCTGTTGTCTACCCTAAGTAGAGTGTGGTCTCCTTGAGAGCAGAAATTGTTTAACTTTTTTATTTGTATCTCCAACACTTGACACAATGCTTGGCATTCTTTAGGTACTTAATATCAAATTCTATGAATACAACAATAAAGACCTGCTCCTGGGATGTAATGAATCTTTCTTTATTATTTTTTATTATAGGTTATAAGTTTAACATTTCTTCTGGACTTTAGATTGTCATTCTTATGCACATCAGGAAACCAAATTGTATGTAAAGATTGAGAAGGTGGGGAAACACATCAGAAATGTACCCCTTTTTTTCCTTTCATTGAGGTTAGTTACTTCTCTATTATTGGTCACCAAAAATGGCTTTCAGCTTTATTTTCAATAGTTTCTTAATTTTTATTTCTTGATGTTTTGGACAAAGAAAGCTGATTCATTCAATAATTTATGGTATCCTTTCTTCTAGGATGATATGGAGGGATTGAGTGGTCCAAATTTTATATTTAATATTTGTAATTCACTTTGATTCTGAGTAGTAGAGAAAATCATAAATAGTGAATCAGTAACTATGATTATACTATTGTAAAAGCTCAGAAATGGCTATTTGAATTTGAGTCATCAGCTTTGCTTAAATGAATTTAAATCTGCTTTAAAAAGAAAGACTAATCCAGGCCACTGAATTTATGCAAGAACAATGAGAATTCCCTGGTGTGGGAAATGACTTTTTTGTACCACTGGCAATTAAGTCAGATTGTCCTTGACCCTTATATTGAAATGGTTAGTGCTTAAGTTTCCTTAACCTTTAAACAGTTATATAGTAAACATCTTGACACAATCAGGGATTTATTCTATTAGTCTTGATTCTTTATAAGCAAAGACCTGACCCACTTTGCTAAAAACATACTTTTTAGTGTTCAATAAAGTACTACTTTTAAAAGAGATAAATTTCCTTTAGGGTACATAAAACTGGAAATGAGCTCAGTTTTATTGGCACATAAACATGTGCATTCATTTGATGGAGAACTCCAGGATGAAGCCAGAGTAAAACAATTTGATTTTTGTCCCACAAATTAGAAGAATTATTCTATTTCTTTCTTCCCTATTGGTTTAAAAAAGGTTACTTGTCTTTCCTTCTGCTTCCTTTATAGAAGGGAAAATGAGAAGAATTTCTCCCTCTCTCACCTCTTCTTTACTCTTAAGTGTTGAAAAGAAAATGCTTTGTTCTTGCTGTCACTCTGCTTGAGGAGGCAAAACTCAGGACAAAGAGAATTAAATGAATTTATTAAAGTAAATCAAGGTAGCAACACATTGACAGACTGATCACTGGGGATCCCCAAGTGGCTTCAAGATGGGTCTACTTTTATGAATAACTCATGATGAGATGAAGACTATTTAGATAGGTTCATATCAGTAAAGGGGGTTGTCGGACCCTTGCATCTCAGTTTCTTCTCAAGGTAGCAATAGATGGCAGTTTCCAGATACAAACAAGTAGGGGATGATTTGAGTATATGACAGATTATCAGGGAAATACAAAGCTGCAGACCGAGTGACATCTTCCCCCAGTATTGATTGACAAATGGAACTGGAAACAATGGATCAGTGAGTCAGGATAACTTTCAATGTAGTTTTACTCCTTATACTTTTCCCCAATGGATGGGAGAAATAAAAAGGCTGAAAATTTTGGAAATTCCTATTATATAAGTTACATGCATTTTTAAAGAAAAACCTCTAATTTAAAAATAAAAATTTTACAATAGTGGGGTTGAGATAATTTGTTTACTTACAAAATGCAATGAATATTTTGGGTAGAAACAATGAAGTAAGGAAGGCATTATGTGATCAATTAACTAACAAGCATTTATCATATTTCTACATTATTCCTTATACTGTGCTTGGTGCTAGAAATATAAATACAAATAATGAAATAGTCCTTACTCTCCAGATGTCTACATTTTAAAGTCCCATGACCCCTAGGATACTCTCTGATCTTCCCTTTCTCTTTTTACTTGTTGAATTGCTTCCTGACTTAAAACCTTGCTCAAAGACCATTTCATCCAGAAATCCTTTCCTGATTGTCCCCATTGGCAATTATTTTTATCTCTTAGCTCTTCTATAGCACTTTATAAATGTCTAATGAATCCTTGATTTGTATGAGTAAGGAATGTACCAAAGTGATTCCAGTGTCTTAGTATGTACTGCATATTTCCATTATGGCAAAACTAACAACCAATTTAGCATAATTAATGACTTTTTTTAAACCCTTACTTTCCATCATAGGCAGAAAGGTGATAAGGGCTAGGCAATGGAGATAAAGTGACTTGCCCATGGTCACACAGGTAGGAAGTGTCCGAGACCCACATTTGAACCCATTTCTAGGCTTAGCTCTCAATCCACTTAGCCACTTTAGCTGCCCCCATAATGACTAATTATAGTGTGAATTTGAATATAAGGGGCAACTTTTAGAGAATTCTTTGATTGTGTTGTTTTGGGTATTTTTATGCCTCCCTCTGGAATGTAAACTTTATGAGGGCAGAATAATAGTTATCTAAAACTGATCTTTCTTCCAGGTTTCAACAGTGTTTCTTACAAAGAATATACTTAATATTTGTTAAATTTAATTGAATTATTGCTCTGGGGACCTCCAGAATGTGTAACAAGGACAGTTTATTCTATTACCTCATTTAATAAGTTATGACAGGAGTTCTTAAATTTTTTTGTGTGTCATAAACCCCTTTGGCATTCTGGTAAAAACCATTGGTCTCTTTTTCAAAAGATTGTTTTAAAATGTATAATATAAAACCATTATATGGAAACACAACCGTCAATTAATTTTTTTTAAAGTTCACAGACATTAAGTTTAAAATCCCTGAATATTTTAACCTATACCTTTTTCTGAGCTGGTTCAGAGAATTCATTGATGTGCTACATAAATACCAACTCTTTAGTCTTTAGATGCAGCATGGAAATTCAGATCTTGTCAATAAATGAGAGTATCTTCATGGAAAGGGGGATAGAAAATTGTTCAATCATTTTCAGTCAAATCTGACTCTTCATGATTCAGTGTGGTATTTTCTTGGCAAAGACACTGGAGAGGTTTTCCATTCTCTTCTCCAGTTCATTCTACAGATGAAGCAAACAGGGTTAAGTGACTTGACCAGGATGACACACCTATTAAGTATCTGAGGCCAGATTTCAAGTCAGAAAGAAGAATCTTCTTGATTTCAGGCCTAATACTTTATCCTCTGCACCACCTCACTGCCCTTAGCAAGACAATAGAAAAATTAATTGCAACATTCCTTTTCCAAATGGCATACATATGCATTTGGGGTATTAAAAATAGAATAATTTTTCTCTAAATTATTACCAAAAAAACTCCTTTAAAGTCTTTGTTTAGTGTCTAAGTATTGCATGGTGGTGACACTGGGATTTCAAAGGCCAGCAAAACACAGGCCCCAGATGGTTCTGTTAAGCTTGGAAAATTTCGAGTAATGGTACAGAGTTGGATGGACTGCCTGTTGTCTGGGGACCAGCCTTAATAAGTATAAAGAAACTTTATTAATGGAATGTGTATCAGCAGATACTGAAATATTTTTCCCGTAACTACTCAATGACTATTGCCTACCAAGTTGTGCAGAACTTAAAATCCCAAAGGAAATCTTTTGAAGTATTAAAATATTCTCCCACACAATCATGTGAATTATCCTTTCCATTTTTTAGCTGAAGAAACTTTCTCAGAGACATTAAATGAATTGCCTGAAGTCATTCAGCCAGGTGGAGGCCGACAGAACCACATTTCTCACTATCTTCTATGCATTTCCCTCAGATGTCCTACAGGCATCCTAAATTTGACATACTTAAAACTTAATTTTAGCATATACTATAATAATAATAATAATATTACAACCAAAATATAGAAATAATATAACTACCATAAAAATCTCCTGTGCCCCAAAGCACCTCCCCTGATTTCTAGTACAATATCAAATAATAATGGACATCCTTTGTTCACTCCTAATCTTAAAAGCAAGTTTTGAAGTTTACCTCTGTTACAGATAATATTAGCTCTTGGTTTTATATAGATACTACTTGAAGGCAGCTTGAGTGGCTCAGTGAATTGAGAGCCAGGTCTAGAGGCAAAAAAGTCTTGGGTTCAGATCAGGCCTCAGTTACTTCTTAGCTGTGCAATTCTGGGCAAGTCACTTAATTGCCTAGCCCTTAACACTCTTCTGCCTTGGAACAAATACACATAGTATTGATTCTAATATGAAGGTAACGATTTTTTTAAAATAAAAAATTAATGTTATTTACAATTTAAGAAAAGCTCTATCAAGTCCTGTGCTTTCTGTTTTTAATAAGAATGGGTTTTGTCTTTTGTAAAAAAAAAATTCTACATCTATTGATATAGTCATGGCTTTTTTGTTTTGTTATTGATAAGCTAATTTACATTTAGAGTTTTCCTAATATTGAACCAGCTCTGCATTCCTAGTATAAATCCCACTTGGTCATAGTGTGTGATCTTTGTGATATAGTGCTATATTCTGCTTGAAGTATTTAAAATTTTTGCATTGATATTAAGCAAGAGAATTGGTCTATAGTTTTCTTTCTCTGTTCTTATTCTCCTTAGTTTAGGTATAAAAATCATATTTGTATCAAAAAAGGAATTAAATAAGACTTTTCTTTGCCTATATTTTCATATGGTTTATATGTCATTGGGACTAATTATTTCTTAAATGTATGACAGAATTTATTTGTGAATCCATCTGGCCCTGGGTTTTTTTTTAGAGAGGTAGGTCATTGATGGCTTGTTTAATTTCTTTTTCTAAAATGAGATTATTTAAGAATTCTATTTTCTCTTGTGTTCATCTGGACACTTTATAGTTTTAAGCATATTTTTTTACTTAGACTTAGTAAACTTTACTTAGACTAAGTAAAATGTCATTTTACTTAGATTCTCAGTTTTATTGACATAATCAGGTAATTTCATCTTCATTTGGTGATACATTTATACTTTTTCATTTTTGATACTAATAATTTCATTTTCTTTAATTATTTTACTGGCATTTTTTCTAGTAAAGTAGCTCCTAGTTTTATTTATTAGTTCAAACAGGTTTTTCATAAATTTTATTCATCTCTCCTTTGATTTTCAGGAATGTCATTTTAGTTTTTAGAGATTTTTAATTTATTCTTTTTCTATTTTTTTTAGTTCTATGATCTGCTCTTTCTGTATTTTATTAATGTAAATGTTAGACATAATTTTTTCTCTAGTTAATGCTTTGGTTTCATCCCACAAATTTTGGTATATTGTCCTAATGTCATTCCCTTGAATGAAATTATTGTTTCTATGATTTGTTCACTTTGAATTATTTCTATTTTTGCTTTTGCATTTTCTGAGCTCATGATTACTAGCTCTGTTATTTTTACTTTAATTGAAGCATAATAAATTCTGCTCTATCCCTTTATTTTAACTATTTGCTGTTCCTTTATTTCCACTGTTTCTTGAAAAAGGACCAATTGTTAGATTCTAGTTTCTAATCCATTATGCTATGAGCTTCTGTTTTGTGGGTGAGTTTATCCTGATCACATTCACAGTTATAATTACAAACATTGCATTTACCTCCATCATTTTCTTCTTCTTTTTTATCCTTCTATCTTTTTATCTTATCTCTCCTCTAAAGTTTATTTTGCTATTGATCACTACCTTTTATGTTCTCTCACTTTTATCATATATCCTTTCTTTTATCTCTTTCCCCCGACTATTTCCCTGTTGGATAAGATAAATTACCAAAGAAAACAGGTATGTTTATGTATGTGTGTGTGACACACATATAATTCATGTTCTTTCTTTAATTAAGATATGGGTGAGATCTAAGCATCCCCTTCCATTTTCTTCTCTGCTATTAAAGTTCTTCTTTAATCACCTCATTTATGTGAGATAATTTTTTCTCTCTTCCCCTTTCTCCGAGGACATCCTTTCTATCCTATCTATTTTTTACATTATCCTTGCATAATCAGCTTACTTTTGCATATTCTTTCTGTAGAGATTAATGTCATCTTCTAATTTCCCTAAAAATAATGTTCTTAGAAGATACCTATATCATATACCTTTATAGAAATGTAAATAGTTGAAAATTATTATCTCCATTATAGTTTCTCTCATGTTTATCATTTTATACTTCTGTCCGTTTTTTAAACTCTTATCTTCTGTCTAGGAATCAATTCTAAGCATTGATTCCAAGGCAGAAGAGGTGTAATGGCTATGCAATTGGGATTAAGTGGTTTGCTTGAGGTCACACAGCTATGAAGTATCTGAGGCCAGCCTTGAAACCAGGACCTTCCATCTCTAGACCTGGTTTTCAATCCACTGAACCACCTAGCTGATCCATTTTATACTTCTCTTGAAACTTGTATTTGAAAGTTAAATATTTTATCCAACTCTGATCTTTCCATCACTAATGCTTGTAAATTCTCTATTTCATTAAATATCCATTTTCCCCCTTTTGCTGGTTCTATTATTCTTGGTTGTAATCCCAGCTCTTTTGCCTTCCAGAATATCATATTCTAAGATCTCTGCTCCTTTAATGTGGTAGCTGGTAAATGTTGTTATATCTTGATTATGGCTACCTGGTACTTGAGTGGTTTCTTTCCTGTTGCTTGAAATGTTTTCCCTTTTACTTATGAGTTCTGGAATTTGGCAATAATATTCCGGGTAGGGGGTAGCTGGGTACCTCAGTGGATTGAGAGCCAGGCCTAGAGACGGGAGGTCCTAGGTTCAAATCTGGCCTCAGACACTTCCCAGCTGTGTGACCCTGGGCAAGTCACTTGACCCCCATTGCCTACCCTTACCACTCTTCTGCCTTGGAGCCAATACACAGTATTGACTCCAAGACAGAGGGTAAGGGTTTAAAAAAATAATAATATTCCTGGTAAACCATCAACAAACATCATATGCAATGGGGATAAATTAGAAGCCTTCCCAATAAGATCAGAAGTAAAACAAGGATGCCCATTATCACCTCTATTATTCAACATAGTATTAGAAACACTAGCAGTTGCAATTAGAGAAGAAAAAGAAATTGAAGGGATCAAAATAGGCAAGGAGGAGACTAAGCTATCACTCTTTGCAAATGATATGATGGTCTACTTAAAAAATCCTAGAGAATCAACTAAGAAGCTTGTAGAAATAATCAACAACTTTAGCAAAGTTGCAGGATACAAAATAAATGCACATAAATCATCAGCATTTCTATACATTTCCAACACACTAGAGCAATAAGAAGTAGAAAGAGAAACACCATTTAAAATCACCCTAGACAATATAAAATACTTAGGAATCTACCTACCAAAACAAACACAGCAATTATATGAAAACA
>NC_058133.1:143193232-143283273 GCF_016433145.1 Gracilinanus agilis
TAAAATTGAATGTAATGGACCTCTGTACCAGCAGCAATACAATGACCCAGGACAATTCTGAGGGATTTATGGTAAAGAATGCTACCCACATTCAGAGGAAGGACTGCAGGAGAGGAAACATATAAGAAAAACAACTGCTTGAACGCATGGGTCGGGGTGGACATGATTGAGGGTGTGGACTCGAAACTACCACACCAATGCAACTACCAACAATTTGGAAATTGGTCTTGATCAAGGACACATGACAAAACTAGTGGAAATGTGCATCGGCCATGGGTGGGGGGAGTGCGGGGGGTGAAGGGGAAAGGAGGAGCATGAATCATGTAACCATGTTAAAAATGAATATTAATAAATGTTTAAAAAAAGTATCAGTATCTCAGCACAATCCTTGGCAAATAGCAAACATTTAATAAATCTTTTTTCATTCAAAAAAAATAATAATATTCCTGGTAGTTTCCATTAGGGGATCTCATTAAGGAAGTGATCAGTTAACTTTTATAATTTGTATTTTATTCTCTGGTTGTAGGATATTGGGGCAGTTTTCCTTGGTAATTTCTTGAAATATAATGTCTAGGTTCTTTCTTTGAACATAGTTTTTAGGTAATCCAGTAATTCTTAAATTATTTCTCCTCTGTTTTCCAGGCCAACTGTTTTTCAGTTTTCTTCCATTTTTAAGATTTCTTTTGATTTTGGTTTATTGTTTCTTGATGTCTTATGGAGTTTCCACTTGCCCATTCTAATTTTTTTAAACTCTTACCTTCCGTCTCAGAGTCAATACTGTGTATTGGCTCCAAGGCAGAAGAGTGGTAAGAGTAGGCAATGGGGGTCAAGTGACTTGCCCAGGGTCACACAGCTGGGAAGTGTCTGAGGCCAGATTTGTACCTAGGACCTCCTGTCTCTAGGCCTGGCACTCAATCCACTGAGCTACCCAGCTGCTCCCCCCAACCATTCTAATTTTTAAGTAATTATTTTCTTCAGTGAGCTTTTGTATTTCTTTTATTATTTGGCCAATTCTTTTTAAGAAATTGTTGTCATCAGTGAATTTTTGTAACTTTTTCTACTTGGCAAATCCAATTTTTAAGATGTTGTTTTCTTCATCATTTTTGCACTTATTTTCCCTAACTATAAATGGTCTTTTCATAGTTTTCTTCCTTTGCTTTATCTAATTTTTCTGGTTTTGAAAATCATTTTTGGCTCTTTTAGGAATTCTTAGGTATTTGGATCCAATTTACATTTTTCTTTGATGGTTTCCCTGTAGCTTTTTTTACTTCTTTTTCTTCTGAGTTTGTGTTTTGAACTGTCACCACAGTAACTTTTTTACATTTAAGTACTTTTTGTGTTGTTTGTTCATCACACCACCCCTTCCCCAATGTCTTGACTGGAATGTTATGTTCAATGTTGGGCTCTTTTCTTGGTATCAGTTGGGAGTGGGTCTCTGTTTCAACTTTTAGGTTCTTTTACACTGCTATTTTTAGGTAGTTAAAGAGGTTTGGAAGTTTTTATTGATTCCAAGGTGTTTCAGGAAAGAGGTATTCACTGCTGTCTTGGTCTGCACTCTAATCCTTACCTAGGAAGGGCTTCTGATTCCTTGAGATTATAATCAATACTATTCCTTAAGACTCCTCCTCCTTTGGGAAGGAAATGATAACATTCCCCCAGGTGCCTTTTCCCTGGGGGCTGGAAGTGATACTTCCTCTTGACTGAAAGTGTTCCTCTCTAACCTTTGAACCATTACCCAGAAGTGGGTATATGCAGTAATGTTTCTAGGACTTCTACTCCCTTTTAATTTAAAGTGTTCTTCTCTGCCCTTCAACTATGACCAAGAAGTGGGTATAGGCAATGGAATTTCCAAACAGTGCCTGGTCCTATTTCCAGGTCTAAGTACAGGCATGTCCTATAATCACTTTCTGACCAGCTTTTAATTTTTTTTAAAACCCTTTATATCTTGGAATCAATACATTCCAAGGTAGAAGAATGGTCAGCAATTGATCTAGGCATTTAGGGTTAAGTGATTTGCCGAGGTCACATAGCCACGAAGTGTTTGAGGCCAGATTTGAGTCTAAGACTTCTTGTCTCCAGGCCTACTTCTCTATACACTGAGCCATCTAGCATTGTTTCATTAAAAATATTGGGGGTTTTCTAGGGTTATTTGAAATCACTTAAAATTACATTTGGTAGTTATTAGAGGAGGCAGTACATCTCTATTTAATAATGTCAAATGAAGACATGTTGAGATACCTCTCAGACTCTATTTACAACATGCTAGAAAGAACCATGGAATAGATTTAAAGATTTTTAATTTTGCCCAAGACAGCAGTGATCATCTCTCTCTAGATCACAACACTTTGGAAGCACCAAAAACTTTCAACATCTCAATTTATTTTGTCAAAGTGTTATATTTATTACTTACCTTATTGTTATTTATTAAAAGGACTAAACTTCAAAAAAATTTATCACTCAGCCCTTAGGGAAAAGTATGATGAAATAATGGAAATGTGAAGGCACTTCCATCAATTCTTATATGTTTTTATTAGGTTATTATTCATGACTTCAGAACTGTTAGTGTCATATTACAACTCTAACTGATCTATAGGATTTCCTATCAGACTAGGCTGGGCCAGAAAGTAATGATAGTAGAGAATCTCACATCTCAGCATAATTCATTTCAACCAGCATAGCTTGCTGAGAAAATGAAGGAAGTTGCTAGCTTATTCATGATACTCTTATTCATGTGGCCTCCCAAGAGACAATAGTATAGTTTATTCTAGGCATAGATTCATACCCATTCCTTACCATTTATTCAACAAATATTAACTGAGGACCTATCATGTAAAAAGTAATGTCTTCATGGGTCATCTGAAGAACTTATCTCTGATAGGGGTATATGATGGTCTTCTTCCTGTATGAAGGTAACAAGACCACCCATTATTGCTAGGGCAAATGTTTAGAGTTGTTATTATAATAGTCATGATGGTTTTTCATTCATGTATCTTCCTCCCATCCTCATCAGAAAGTCTTTTAGAGTATATTTTTTTCAAAAAGCTTGCTGTGGTATTGGTTTAGGCCAAAAACAAATAATGGATTTACAATCAAAATACCTAAGTTCAAACCAACTTTTTTATCTATGTGACCTTTGGCAAGTCATTTCCCCTTCGTTGGCTACTGTTTCTTCATCTGCAAAATAAGTTGGTTTAAATAGATGACTTTTTTATTTGAAATGTTTTATTTAATTAATAAATTTAGAAAAATTTTTCCATGGTTACATGATTCATGTTCTTTCCCTCCCCTCCTTCAACCCCACCTCCCATAGCCAATGAGCAATTCCACTGGGTTTTACATATATTACTGATTAAGACCCATTTCCATAATATTAATATTTGTATTAGGGTGATCACTTATAGTCTACATCCCCAATCATATTCCCATTGACCCATGTGATCAAACAGTTGTTTTTTTCTGTGTTTCTACTTCCACAGTTCTTTCTCTGGATGTGAATAGCATTCTTAATAGATGACTTTTAAGGCTCCTTCTAGCTACAAATTCAGGGGGGAGCTATAGTGCCTTAATAGCAGTAAATCCTATAATCTTAGTTTGTGATCACATTGTCTTTAAGCAATAAGTTAAACCATTTCTCTTTTCCTATTCACAACTCTAATAGTCTTGGAATTGCCTGAGAGGATGGGTAGTGAATGGCTCAAAGAAGTCACACTGACTTTACCCCCCTGAAACATGCTTCTTAATGCTAATATTTTTAACTTAAACACTTCAAGATAGTTAATTAAAATTTGTCAACATCTCAAGTCTATGTCTTCTGTTACTTTCTACTCTGCCCAAGTGATTGTAATAGTATTCAGCATTTGTAAATAACACTAAATGCTATAATAATACTCTTATCAAGGAAGTCTTTACCAAGAATTTTTAAAATCCGTGTCAACAGTGTCCTCTGTACCTCTTCATCAGTATATTATCTCCTTTCCACTTCCTAGAACAGATTTTTCTTTCTTATGTTTGCTCTTTTCTTTTTGCCTCATGTTGGTACGTATTTTAGCAATCAGTTTTCTGGGTTTGGGCTACCTCAGGAAGTAATGGGTTTTTTTCTTCACTGGGAGATCTTCAGGTAGAGGTATAATGAACATTGTCTAGATATCACCAGACAATAGGTTTAAAGCTTAAAGAGACCTTTTTTAATTATTTATCCAATCCAATGTAGAGGGTACTGAGACACTAAAAGGTTTAATGATTAGCTAAGGGTCACACAGGTAGAAAGTTTCAGAGGAAGGATTTGAATCCATTTCTTCCTGACTCTGAGCCTAAGCTTCATCTACTATAGAATGTTGACACCTTAGTGTTCTAGAAAAGTTCATTTTCTGATATAGACTGTATTAGATGAACTGTAAAGCCCATTCTAACTCTAAGTCTCTAGAGGCTCTAGTATTCTTCACTTATACATATTTAGTGCGATTATCAGGTAATGAGTTTTTTATTGAATATTTTATGTTCTTTTCCCAAATATCTCAATTAGCCATCTTGTGAGGACATGGCTCTAAACCAGAAATGTCAAACTGAAATAGAAACAGAACCATTGCACTGTACATAATGATTATTGGGGGGCACATATTGACTTAAAACCTCTCCACAAATGAACATTATGTTTTATTATTATTATTTTTATTCATTTTTAAACATTTATCAAATTTTAATCTGGTTCTGCCTGCCATACTGGGAAATGTTGGGCTATTATGGGTTTTATATTTAACAGCATTGCTCTAAATATCATTTGGAGCTTCATAAGCATTTAGTGCAAAATTGACTGCTTCCAAAAATATTCTATATTTCTTTGTACAATAGCTTTCATCTGTGAGGTTTATCTCAGTTGGCATTTCTTCACCCTCTTTGTGGTTTCATGATTTAAAAAAATTAATAGCTTGTGCTGAAAAAAAAGCCTTAGGACATATTGATCACTTTATATAGCTTCACCAGAAACAAAAGAAAATAATTTTATCATATCAGAATCATTCTGCCATCAATAATTTTTACAAAAAAGGAAATTACAGCCTCTTTATTTTCATTGTTTTTTTTACTTAAATTCATCATACTTATTCATTTTATTGGTTTGCTATTGTATGCCATTATTCTTTGAACTTGATGACAATTATGGCTATCATATTTTTCTCATTTCTTCTGCAAAATTTGTTTTATAACTTTCCAAGTCTGAGAGATATTTGGAAATGGCATCTTTCTGGGATAGATAAGTTATATTTAATATAATCTTTTCTAGTTCAAAGAACCATTCATTAACTTAATTAAGACCTGTTCCTTGATTACAGAAATAAGTACCTGAAAATATTAATGAGCCTCCTATCAAACGTAAGATGTAAACTGCTCACTTATTTGTGAAAATTGAGACAGGCACTGATGAGCATAATAAAAGTAGACTGAGTTTAAAGAAATTATTAGAATTCATATTAAATGTGTAGATGGTTGAGCTTTCTTATGATTATTAGTCCAGATATAACATTAACTAAAGCATTCCATTTCTACCCCACTGCCATTCAAGAGATACCTGCAAAAAGAGAAATTGGTTAATACTGAATCTCTCAGGGTGGCCCTCACCTGTCATCTTCCCTGGACTCATTGGCTACAAGGTGCATCCTGGAGTGTAGCAGCAGGAAGAGATTGAAATCACCCGTGGGAAAGACATTGCGGGGGAACCAAAGAAAGATATTGGAAGGAAACCTTCAAGTACCTTTTCTCCCTTATATATTTTCTATTTCTCTTTTTTATAGCATATTTGTACATGTTATTTGCTTGTCTCCCTGAATAAATTGTAAGTTCCTTGAGGGTAGACACTATCTCTTGCCTCTTTTACTATCCTAAGCAATTATCACAATGCTAGGAACATACTAGGGGTTTAATAAATGTTTACTATTAATTGATTGTATGAGTGCAGGCAAATCACTAAGTCTCTCTGAGCAGAAAATCTTTCATTTCTTCCAAAGATGATAACCTAACCCCAAAATGTCCCTGAGAGTGTTTTGAGGATCCAAGAAGATCATAGAAGTGAATATGTTTTGATAGGTCAAACTATTATCCGATGGAAGGTGGTAAATGGAGTTTGCTATAATGCATCCTTTTAAAGAATAGGGCCAATAACCCAAATATTGCCACATGTGTTGTAATATTCATATGAACTGGGTATTTTAATTTAAGAGTTCCTACATTTTAAATTGCCCCATGCAAAAAATTGCACGTTTATATTTAAATTTATTTTTTAACTTGGCAAAGATTAAACCCTTTCTTAAAATTGTCACTTTTTTACATGCCAAGTGAAATAAAAGCAGAGCTCAGAAGCATGCAGTTCCTATAATTTTCAAGGTTATCACCATAACTCTAGTTATAGATCATAAATTCTTCTATTTCTTTTTGAAGCAAAATGTAATTTGTTCAAATGTGATATTGTTATATTTTCAATACCAGCATAATTAGATTTACCACTTGGCCAGGCAAGCAGTTTTTTCAATATAGATATAAACAGCATTGAAAGATTCAGATTAAATGGGATTTGATAATAGTTCAAATTTAGTTTTCACTTTAATGGCTTGGACTCATCAGTGAGTTTCTGATTGTAATCATAGTTATAGATTTTTCAGAAAGAAAGATTTTTACCCTGTCATGATTCAATGAAAACTTGAATGGATGGTTTTAAATTGATTTCTGAATGATCTTGAAATGCTATTCAGAATTTGAAAATGAATGAATCCTTTAGTAACCTTATACTTTGTCTGGCTTATGAGACTGCATTGCCTTTATATGAGCAGTCTTTTTGCTTTTTTTGTGAAGTAGAATATGATTAAGATTGAGGAAAAGTAGTATTATGACCTTATGTTACTAATGGCATTTTCCCCAAGGCATTACTCTCATTAATTAGTTTTTAAATGACTTGTGTGGCCTTATTTCCTTCTCTTTTTTCAAATTAAAATTCTCCTTAAAATTAATTGCTCATTTTTAATAGAATTTACTTTTAGGTTATAAAATCAAAGTGCCTTTTCCAATATACAAAATTGTCAAGACTCATCACCAGTAGTTTTTAATTTTTTTAAGTCATGGACTTTTGAAAGAAAGAAAATAAATTGAATCAGTAAAGTTCTGGCCAATGACATTTTTTCTTATTTTTCATCCTCAGAAGCAGGACATAGAGAGGAGAGAGAAGTTATACTCCTGGCATCAAATTGCTGTTTTGCACTTAAGGATGAGTGCTTCTTAGGATAGAACACTTTTTAATATAATTAAGTTCAATTAAGGCTGAGCTACGTGAAATGGCAAGAAACTGTTCTTATAACCAGATTATACAAATCTTGAGACTTTGGAGTCTAGAAAGTGTTTTAGAAGAAAAAATTGTCAGAGCTGAAAGAGATTTTATATATCATTTAGTCCACTTCCTTAATTTTCTATCTATGTTTAGGAGGAAAATCTTACATTCATATATACATTACATGCATCTGCATGTATCAAATTCATCTTATTCCTAAACTTCATGTCCACACCACCATTTGCCTACTGTGCATTTCAAGCCTAGTGTTCCAGAGACATCTCAAATTCAACATGATCAAAACAAAGTTCACTGTCATTTCTTCAAACCACTCCCCCCTCCAAACTTTCCAACTTCTAAAGGAATATTTCTTCCATTCTCCCAAATTTGTGGTCTTGCCATTATTCTAACCTTTTATGCCCCATGCACTCTAAATATCCAATCAGGTGCCAAATCTTTCCATTTATATTTCTACAATATCTACTGTATTCACTCCTTCCTTTTATTCACACAGCTAACACTTAAGGTTAAGCCCTTACACCTTCTTACCTAAATTATTGCCACAGTCTCATCTTTAACTACTTAAGTCCATCCTGCATACTGCTAACAATGTCATTTTCCTTAAGTGCAGACCAATGGCCTGACTCTTAACTTGCCTTCTTTCTATCTCATATGAAACTCCATATACGATATCCATGTCTTTGTCTTGGCCATCTCACATTCTTTGAATGTATTTCTCCTCCTCATATCTACCTCATCATTCAATCATTTTTCAGTCATAGCCAACTCTTCATGACCCCAATTCAGCTTTTCTTGGCAAAGATAGTGGAATGGTTTGCCCTTTCCTTCTCTGGCTCATTTTACAGATGAAGAAACTGAGGCAAGCAGAGTTAAGTGACTTACCCAGAATCATTTGGCTAGTAAGTGTTCAAGTACAGATTTGAACTCGGGAAGAGGAGTCTTTTTGTTTCTGTGCATTGGGCCACTTAGGACCCCTCATTAACTCAGTGTCCCTCTTTTCCTTTAAAATGAAGTTTTGGGAACCATATTTTAAATGGCATTGTTTCTTGATTCTCCCAATTATTATATCTCTTCTACTCAAACAATGTTATATTTGTGTATATATACATATATATACATATACATGTTTGTATTTATTCATCTTAACTTTGTGCTATATATTTTTATACGTACTTTTTTTCCTGCTCCACTAGAACGCAAGTTCCTTGGGAATAGAATTGTTTTCATTCTTTGCCCTTTTATCCTTACAGTCTTGTACTTAATAAAGACATTGATCCATTGATTCCTGACTATAAGGCTAGAATGCCATACATCTATATGTACATATAGATATATAGCATAATAGATAGATGGATAGATTGATAATTAGATAGATAGATAGATAGGTAGATAGATAGATAGATGGATGGATGTGCCGCAGAGGTATTGAATTATTGGAAAATAAGTATTTTGATTTGTTTTTATTTTTAAAAAGGAAATACCAATGAAAAGGAATGGTGGGGAGGAAAAAAATTTTCTTGGTTGATTTTGAACTAAGAAAGGGAAGACCACATACATTGACCCAGGGTTTGTTGGTTACATTTAGACTAGGTTGGCTTATTTATTATCCTTTGAGTCTAAAGATGAACTACTCAGTATAGATATGTCTGAAAAGATAACGCATTAGGCAAGTGTTCAGTATACTAAAACTAATCTTTTATCTTTGGGGTTTTGTATTCTAGAGACTGTCCTGGAACAGTGATTCTTAATTTTTTCCATCTATAAATCCCCTATTCATTACATTAAATTTCCATTTGACATTCACACACATCCACATGTATTTATGTAAATATGTACCACATATATGTATTTGCATACTTATAAATGCATATATATGTATCTAATTTTTGATTCTATAGTGTTCTTAAAAGAAGAGCCATAATAATACTGCTTCAGATATAATGGGGTGGTTTTTATTTTGTCTGAGATCATTCAGGTACAATAACAGGAAAATAACAAGTGAAGGCAATTGTCATGTGATGAAGTGATTATGTTTATTGAAATGTGGTGATAATGATGAAATAAGAAGAAGAATAGAAGATAATATAAAATGAAGGTAGCCATTCAATGGTAATTTGGTCACAGGAGTATCCAGCATATTTCCAATCTTACATTTCTAGTCTTTAATCTGCAGCCATCTTTCAAATACAGCCAGTTGCAGCCATGGTCATAGGCACTGAGTTTTCGACAGACCCTAGTAAATGTGCACAATTACCCATCTGCCCCCACCTGCCTTGTACAAACAAGCCTCTCATGTTAGAGTTTGTGCTTTTGTGAGATAGCTTCAGCATTGCTCCTGCAAGGGTATTTTTAATGTTCATTTTAACCTTAATTTTTCTCTATAGAAATGTCAGGAGTTGGAGAACAGTGTAAGTGATGCCTAGATTTTCTCTAGAATCTCTACCAAAGGAGAGTTTCTGTTTTCTATAGTCAAATTTACCCAACATTCTCTGGAGTAAATGACCTTAAAATTTGAAAGGCATAGTGCCCCACAAGTAAGGAAGTAACTTCTTGACAACTTTAGTTGTATTCATGTATTCACTGTAATTATGTGTGTGAATGACAATTGTGTATTTTAAGGTGAAATTTTATATTTAAACACACCTTTGCTGCCTACATATAAATTAAATCAATTTCTTTGCTTGTTCTATCAACTCTGAGGCTGATCAAAATTCAGTGTACTTTTCATCCTCAAAAGGAGTTCTCCTGGAAGTCATTTCTATAGGGGTTGAAGCAGAGGGTTGGAGGAGAGAGGGGACAAAGAGGAAATCAAGTTCAGTAGTAGGCAGAGGTAGAAAGGAATGGTGGTAAATGGGTAATAGATTATAATCACTGAGCTATCCTGTGTTCTATTTTTTATTAGAAGTAATGGATTTTTCAGTGATCCATTCTGAGTCACTTTTGATCAGAGGGAAATAAAGAAAGAATTTAAAAGTCTCAGCACTGTAACGTGAATTATTTAACAGTGTCTGACATATAGCATGAACTTCGAGGCTGTATTGAAGAATAGGCTTAGGGGTCTTGTACACTTTCATCCAGAGAACAATTTTGCTCTGCCAATGATGAAAGTAATGTATTCAAAGGATTGTTTTCCACTAGTTTTGAAAAACTGTCATATCTTGAGTTTCCTAAATGAGAACTACAATATTCATCTCTCTTTTCTCTCTCTCTTCTCCTTGTTTTTAATCTTTTTCAGTCCCAGCAAAAGTGCATTGTGATCTTTGCCTTGGTATGTTGCTTTGCCATCCTAGTTGCCTTGATCTTTTCAGCTGTGGATATCGCAGGCGAGGATGAGGATGGACTCTCAGAAAAGAATTGTCAAAATAACTGTCGGTAAGAGGTAACAAACAAAAATTCTCTTTTGGGGGGTTGGGGAGGGACAAAATCTATGAAACAAAAAGATAAATTATCAGACTTGGATCTGATTGTATTTGCTTAATGTAAATTTTTTAAAAGTTAGTACAAAGAGAAAAAACAATACTGCAATTTACATAATTTGGAGGAAGAGTAAAAATGGTGAATTTTGGAAATATCTTTCAAATTTTTATTCTTTGTTCTTGGTGGCTTTACTTGGGCCCAGTTAGGTTCAATAATAACTTATTAATATACATTTATTGAATGATCTGCTATATCCTGAATAATTTGTTTTCTATAAAATGCAGATATATGTCCTGATAAGAAACATTGGTTCATTAACAAATAATCAGTAAAAGTCTCTTATATATAAGGAAGGCACTGTGATAGGCACTTTAAATATATATATATAAAATAGCCTTTTAAAACTAAGGCAACATACATTCAAATAAAACACACTTAAAATAAGACATGGACCTAAAATACCTGCCATTTGTGTTTATGCTGACATCTCATAGACTATTAATGATATAATATTTTTAAAGTACTTTAGCATACTGCTTGCCATATAGGTGTTTAATAATTGCTTTTTTCTATTCTTCACTCTTATCCTATTAGAACAGGAAGAGAGGTCAAGGAAAATGGTCATATGGTTTAACCTCCTCATTTTACAGGCACAGAAGGATAAAATATATGAAACATGGGATTTTAGATTTTAGAAGAAATCCAGAGAACAGCTAGTCTAATACATTAATACCAGAAATCCCTTTTTCAATAGACCTGACAAAAGATGAAACGACTTGCCCTTGGAAACTTTTCACGTTAGAGAACTCATTACCTTTTTTTTTTTTTTAAATAACCCTTACCTTCTGCCTTGGAGTCAGTACTGTGTATTGGCTCCAAGGCAGAAGAGTGGTAAGGGTAGGCAATGGGGGTCAAGTGACTTACCCAGGGTCACACAGCTGGGAAGTGTCTGAGGCCAGACTTGAACCTAAGACCTCCCATCTCTAGGGCCGGCTCTCAATTCACTGAGCTACCCAGCTGCCCCCAACTCATTATATTTTGAGGCATCTTCCAACTTTTGGAAAGTTAAAATTGTTAGGAAATTTTTCCTTATGTTGAGCCCAAATATTTCTGTAACTTCTCTTATTATTCTTCCTACATGACAAAATAGAACTAGTCTAATCCTTTTCCTATATGACAGCCCTTCGCATATTTAAAGATATATTGTGTTCCCCCAAGTTTTCTTTACTCCATGATAAATATCCTTACTATTATTATAGACCCCTTTCTTAGTTATTGTCTTTGATGAATTATTTATTCACTTTTACCTCTAGTCTTTCTCTGTTTTACCTTATCTTTGTGGTAGCTGGTTCAGGAGATGTATGTGGGCAGTTTCTTTCCCCCTCTCTCAATTGTCTTTGCAAAATCCTCTTGATCAGATATAGGCTACATAAGTCCAATGGACAAATTTGCTCTTTGAAGTCCCTTTTATGTGGTGTCCTTTCCTCACCAAGAACTTTTCATTTCTGCACTTTAAACTGTGGTCTAGATATCTAAATGCCATTCTCAAATGCCATCTTTTAAAAACTTTAACTTCACTTTCCATGCTTTCCATTTTCTTCTAAAAATTCTAAACCTAACACTTACATTGCCTAGCATGTGGGAAGTTATTAATAAATGTTTGTCAACTGATTGATTAAATTCTTTTAGCATCTCAAGCTGCCTAATATCAGAGTCTGGGTTGGAACCCAGTTCTCTTGGCTCCTTTGGGCTTTCCACTGCACCAAACATGCTGCCTCAACTTGTTTCTAAATCAGCTACTCTGTATCTGCACAGACTGTGGGGTTTACTTCTCTTAGTTTACACATACTATATACTAGCTCTGGGTGCTCATTCCCATTCAGTAAATACTAATCACTAAAATATGACTTGGTTCTATATTTTCTCTCTCCTTTTGGATGGAGGAAATTGTAGAAGAATCAACTAAGCCTCCAAAACTGATTTTATATATATATATAACTTATATATAATTTTTCAAGGGTGAAATTAGGCCACAAGACAGCAGTAATTATGAATTAGGGAAGACTGTGAACTCAAATTGTGTTTTTGCCAAAGAAAGAGACATAATTCTAACTGTAGTGCTTTTTTATGCTTTTTTTTCCCAAATAGCAACAGCCTGCTAATGTATTTTTTAAATCGTGTTTATTTTGTTGTAAGGTAGCTTTCTTTGGGTGTTGAAACTTTTGGCACAGTGAATGTTCTGAAAGGAACTGAAATAAGAATTTAAAAATCTGGTGATGAATTTTAATGCAGTCATCAGGCCACAGAGTAATAAACAGAAGTGAGCTTCAAAGTCAGGAATAGTTATATATTTTAAAATCTACTTCTTTCTATTGAATAGCTCCATGTTCCATAAATGTATTTTCCCCAAGATATTGAATTTGGGAAAGAATTTCAAGTTGAAAACAACATACCTAAAAACTGATATGCAATAGTACTGTATGAAGGGACATACATTTTTTCAGAAAGTAGCAGTCACCAAATTTATGAATATATTTTTCTCATTAAAAAGTTCCTGTCCTTTCTTCCTGGTAAGTTGTCTGCCAATGGGCTTGGAGTCTGGAAAGCTTGAATTTAAATCCTGCCTTATATGCATCCTAGCTTTGTGACCTTGGGGGAGTCACTTAATGTCTGCCTGCCTCAGCTTCCTCACCTGCAAAATGAGAATAATATCTATAAAATGTCCCAGAAACTTTAAAATAGTATGTAGGGGGCAGCTGGGTGGCTCAGCGGATTGAGAGCCAGACCTCGAGATGGGAGGTCCTAGGTTCACATCTGGCCTCAGACACTTCCCAGCTGTGTGACCCTGGGCAAGTCACTTAACCCCCATTACCTAGCCCTTATAACTCTTCTGCCTTGGAGCCAATACACAGTATTGACTCCAAGATGGAAGGTAAAGGTTTTTATTTTTTTTAAAGTATGTAAATGATAGTTATTATTATTAATACTCTCATCTCTATCTAATACTCTCTCAGCACTTTCCAGGCTGAAACCTTTGTTTGTCTGCCCTGCTACTAGCTTCTAGAATTAAGAATCCTTGTTCTGGTGTAAGCTTCCCTTCAGATTTCAGCTTTTCTGCAAATATTTCTTCTACCTCTTCACCTTAGCCAAAACCTCTCATAATAATTCATATGTATATAGCACTGTACAGTTGAATAAGCACTTTCTACATTTTTTCTATTTGAGTTTCACATATAATCCTGAGAAATAGGTCATGTAATCAGTATTATCAGGATTTCATACTTTTTTTTTCCTTTGTCTGGAATAATACTTTTCCCCATCTCTTCCTGTTTGAAGTCCATTTTTGCTTTAAAGCTCAACTCGGTTGCTACCTGCTCTGTGGAAGGTTCCCTAATCCCTTTTTGGGGAGTAATCTTTTTTTCTGAATTTTTACAGATCTGTGTGATTAACCAATAGTAATCTCCCTTATTTTAAAATCTCTATGATTTAATCATTCATTGAAAATGTATTCATTTAGCTCCTATTTGTGAAAGGCACTATGCTAGGAACAGAAGGAGATACAAAGAAATTGTATTTCCTCTTAAGTTTACATTCTATTGGACAAGACAAGACATATAGTTTATTCTGTTGGCAGTTCTGTGACTTCATTATATAAGTATTTCCTCTGTCTTTGAAGATTTCATCTCATCCATGCCTTCTCAGTGAATGTGATTCTGATCTGTGTCTTTCTGTAATTCCTCCCTAGAGGATTTATTCAGTGCCCTGAAAGTCTCCTACCTTTGGACTACTGAGGACTCAAAGGAGTTCAAAAAGGGTGCTTCTCTTTGCCCAAATTCTAATATTGTTTTCCACTGCTGGCTGATCCTTTAAAAAATATTAAAATGTGTTTCCCTCCCTTTCTTGCTTAACTCTCGGTCTAGGTCCTTTGTCGGTTTATGCTACCTATCTAAGATATATGTACTAAAGTTTAGCTCTTTCATTATTTTATGGATAGAAGTCAAATTGATTGTCCTTTGCTCATGCTACATGATGGATAGGAAGCTCATTAATTAGTCTACCAATAAACTGCATGTTATAACATAAGCACTGATATCCACTGTTTTTTCCTGTGAAAAATTTGAGTTGATAGGGATCTCATTCAGGAGATCTTGCCTATAGTACTTTGGGGCTCAATATAATCATCATTGTGGCATCCACAGCATAGAATTTCTATGGAACTTGTTTATCTATAGAAAAAAAAAACCCTCTTTTATTTAGACTTTCTGCTAGTCGTTCATCACAATACTGGCAAGTATGTACACTCACCTCAGTAACACCAGGTGGGTTGTAATAAAGATATCTTATTCATCTTTTTACTTTCACTGGACCATAGTTCTTTGCACACAGTAAATGTTAAAATGTTTAGTTAATTTCCTTTCTTGAACACAGTGTTTTTATATGTAAACAGAAGAATACCAACAAAAATGAACAGTCATATTTGATGTGATATTATATCATGTAGGCTTATTTATTCCATCGCCCCGGTAAAATTTTACCTCTGGGAAAATTCATGAAAATTTCATGGGGAGACACTGAGATGTATATGTTATAGTAACAATAAAAAAATAATGTACATGTGTTAGAATTTAAAATTTTACTGAGAGGATTTCTCAGTGTAAACAGAGTGATTTCATGCTATAAATCTCCCTAAGTCCTGTGCATCAAAAGTGCATAATGATATGATGGTCATAGAAAATAAAAGATAATGATGGAAAAATAATTTTCAAGTCCTAGTGAAGAAAAGTAATGGTCCCAAAATGTATTTAAGGTTAGATCGTATAGCCCTAACTTCTACTCTTGCAGAAAATTACCTGAATTAATATCTTAAATGTATCATTATAGTTGGAATGAAGCTCTGATTGCCTGGGCCAAAGCACACTTGAGTTAGCCTATTACCTAAAAAAGGACTGTTTGTCCCTCTACTGTGAAAACATCAGGGATAATTTTAAAATATAATATTTTAATCTTTAGCATTTAATGTTTAAAGTAGGAAGTTTGAGAGATCATAAAGCTTCCTGATGGCTTATAATTACTAATTTGTACTAGAAGCTAATCATTTCAGTTTTAATTTTAATGAAACTAAATTTATGATTAATTATGCTGGCATTTCTTCATGGCAGATTTCTTTCTAGTGAAGTTATTTGGGTGTAGTGTATCATCAAAATGAGATTCAGTGTGGTAGTGGGGATAATTCTGTTTTCAGAATCCAGAGATCTGGGTTCAGATTTTGCCTCTGACACACACACTGTCTGTTGATAAAAATAAAATAGCACAACCTTCAGCTAATTGAATTTGATTCATGCACAAAGAAATACTGGTAACATAGCCTATTTGTCATTCACTGTAGAATATCTAAAGGAAGATAACCAGAGTGGTGAAAGATCTTACATCGATTTCATATAGTAATCAGTTGAAAAAACTCAACATGCTTAATCTACAGAAGAGAAAACTCCAAAGTATATATGATAGCGATCTTCAAATATTTTAAGGGCTGTACTTTAGAGGAGGTTAAGTTGTTCTGTTTGGTTCAACAGGGAAGAACCAGAAAGAATGGGTAGAAGGTACAAATAGGGAAATTAAGCCCAAAGTTAGGAAAAACTTAGAGTTAGAGCTTTTTAAAAGTGGGATGTGCTACCTTTAAATGTGATTGATTCTTTCTTCTTGGAAGTCTTCAAGCATAGGATGTGTAACTACTCATTAGGCACATTATAGTGAAGGAGTCCTTCTCTTCTATGTTTTGGACTAGATGTCTACTAAGGTCTCTTCCAACTCTCAAATTTTGGGATTCTGTTATTTGCATAAGGATTGTTCTTGGGTTGCCTCTTGAGTTTATGGTGATTGAAAACCATTCTCAACATGTGATTGATCACATGGTTTGATGGGGAATAATTGGGGATGTTGACTTTAAATGATCTCTCTATTACAATTAGTAATAATATGGAAATAGGTTTTGAACAATGATACATGTAAAACCCAGTGGAATTGCTTAACAGCTCCAGGAGGAAGGAGGGGAGGGAAAGAACATGAATCATGTAACCATGGGAAAATATTCTAAACTAATTAATTAAATAAGTTTCTAAAAAAAGAAAAAAGAAAGCCATTCTGAGCAATCCTTCAATCAAGCTGACTAGCATAGTGTGTCCCGACAGCAATTGATTGATGTAACTGATAATCTCCCATATAGGTAACTGCAGCCAAAAGGGAAGGAGCACTTGAAGAATTTCCTGAAGTACTTCAACTAGTATTGGAGAGGCTAGCCAGGAAACCAATGGCAGGAGAAATAAGAGACTGTAATATAGTACTGACTTTACTGGTTGTATGTTAGTGAATAAGTCAATAATGTCTCTGAATCTCAGTTACCTTATTTAGTTGTTTGGACAGAAAGAGGCGCAGTTTATAAAATATAATAAGAACAACAACAACAAAAACAATAAATAGTAATAATATTTGGCATATGCATAGTGCTTCAAATGTGAAAAGTACTTTGCAAACGTTATATCATTTGATCCTCACAATAACTTAATTATTATCCTTTCATTAATGAGGAAACTGACACTAGAAGAGATTAAGTTATGTGTCCAAGGCCACACAGTCTTGCATAGAGATAAGAAAGAACTCTCTTTATAACTGCTAATCTCTTTTTCTCTTTAATGCAGAAAAACATAAACATTATTGATTTGCATTTTGATGAACATATTCTTCAAAATATATGGAAATTTTGTGACAGGAATTGCTTTTCTGTACCTAATTCAAAGAAAGAGCATCTTGCTAAAGCAAAAATAATGGGCATTTTGGAAGGAACTGGCCACTTCATCTGAATGTCCATTTTGAACAAAGAGAGTAAAGCTGAACATAATTGACATGCATCCTAAGTTTTGTGAGAGCAGATTTCAGAGTTTATCTAGAGAAAAATAAATCAGGTTCAGTGGCTTTGGCAGTTGGCCTACAGGGTGGATAGGTGTCAAGAATAAAATTTTGAAGATATACGATTCCACTAAAGAAAAAAATTAAAAGCATCTCTAGACTAACATGAACATATAATAGGGAATTTATGGACTTTAGATTTTTTTGTGGGGATTAATGTTTAAAGAGTAGATCGAAGGGCAGCTGAGGATAAATTAAAAGGAATGTCATCATCTTTATCAGAATGGTGAGAGCAGAACTACAGCTCATAACAAGCTGGGGGCTGACAATGGAGTGAAGGAAAAGAAAATGGATTTTTTCAGTGATATTGAGGGTAAGAAGGAGATCAAAGAAGTAACAGATGGTAAGTTGAAAGAAAAAAAGGGAGAGTGACTCAACTTTCATTATGCTTCTATTTTCTTAACCAAGGAGAATGGTCTTCAAACTAGAAAGAACAGAACAAAAGTTTTCAACAGGAAGGTGAAAGTGAATAAAAGTTATGAGTAAAAATATCTGCCCTAAGTCAAAGTCATTTGATCCTAATGAGTTACATCCAGGGTACCAGAAGGACAGATGTGATTTCTAAGTTATGGCTAATGATTTTTTAAAATCATGGCACTGGGCAAGAGGCTGCAGTATTGAATATAAGCAAACATTGTCCTTATTTTCAAAAAGATTATGGAGTCTCCAAAAAATAACCTTTTTTAAAATTTCATATTGTAAAATTCTTAAACTATTAATATTAATTATTCTTTAATAGGTGGAAACACAGCTCACAAATAATGAACCTGATTTCATCAAGCACTGATCATGCTAGGGTAAGCTGATTTGTTTTTGATAGGTTTGGTAAATAAGAGAAATAAAATAGATTAAAAAATACCATGTGCAGCTAGGTGACACAGTAGATAGAATGTCAGGCCTGGAATTAGGAAGACTTGAGTACAAATTCAGCCTCAGATACAAACTATCTACATTACCCTAGACAATTCATTTAATCCTGCTTGCCTTGATTTCCTCATCTATAAAATGAAATTGAGGAGGCAATGACAATCCATTCCACCTTCTTTGCCAAGAAACCCTCCCACAAAAAAGGAGTCACAAAGAAGAGTTAGATGTAACTGAAACTACCCTAACACCAAAACAACAATGAAATTGGAATGAGCTGCTTTGGGTGGTAGTAATCCCCTCTTATTTGTGCTATTGAATTAGAGAGTGACTGAACAGTTGTCAAGTGTGTTGTAGAAAGGATTCCTAGTCAGATACAGTTGTTGAACTACATGAACTAGAAGTTCTTTCCAATTCTGATATTCTCTGATTTTGTGATTCCGTAATAGGCATACCATTTACTTCTGGGCCTATATTTGAAGCCTTTCCAGGTTAGCATGGTCTCCTATAATTTTAACTACCTTAGCTTAGCCTTTAACAAACTAGAGTGGCATTCATATCATGATGAAGCATCAAAATAGAAATTTAGGGGAGAGATGAGGGGAGGGAAAGAATACGAATCATGTAACCATGGCAAAACATTCTAAATTAATTAATTAAATAAATGAAATCTTAAAGGTTAAGTAAATTTAATTAATTAATTGGTTGAAGCAGAAATTTAGGAGAGATCTCCATAGCTTAAAATTTCAAAGATAGGAGTCATGTTATCTGGAAAAATTATGTCCTAATAGCTCCAACCAAAAAACCAGAATGATCTCTAAAACTACTCTAGAAAGAGTAACAACTCTATACTATCATAATCATGAAGCTTAAATGTGATTGGAATGGGATAAAATCACAGATAGCATCATCTTATGGAAACTAAGTTCTCTAAACCATACTTTTATTCTCAATTTCTTTACTCTTATGTATCAGGTCAGAGTCCCACTTTTTAAAATTATATAATCAAGTGAAGTTCTTATTTCTCTTTGTATAGTAAACAATTCAGTATAGAAAATCACGTCCATTGGGAAAGTGAGATATAGTTTGTCATGCCTATTCCCTCACAACTAGTATCACAGAACCTATTGAATAGCCTTCCCAGTAATCAGTTTCAATAATATGACTTGAAACACTTAAGTTTTATTTTCATAGGCATTTTAGTAAGAAGATTGCCTTGTGAGATCTTGGATGAAGAAAATGGTGCAGCTTAAAAATAGTTAACCATAGTTTAAAACGAGTGGCATAAATTGTCATTTCTGAAAACATGTTTTGATGTATCGGTGTTTGAAAAATCAATCACATCAAGGTAGTGAATTATTTCACTTCAGGTCTTTTTAAAAAATGAATTCCACACATGAAATACAGAATATTAGGTAGGCAATAACAGATGAGGCTGGTTAGGAAGCTCCTTTTAGCAAGCTGGCTAATTTTGCCTGTCATACTGCAGATCCATTTAATTGAGTACCAATAGAATTAGTTTGGTATAATGGAATAAATTAATTCAGGCAACAGATTCAATAAAATCTTGTTACACTGGGCTGTAAATTCTGCCAGAATTCTTCTGCTGTTTTAGAAAATTGGCAGATAAATATTTTTGCTATGAAAAAAGTAACCAAGATGAAAAATAGAAGTTAAAGGAAATCAATATGATTATAAAGCGTACAATTGCCTAGTCACCTAGGCACCATCCATTAGAAAGCGAATAGTAGTTTCATTAGAGTTGAGACACAACATAGCTGTTCCTTAAACTTTGTTCTACCACTTAGTAGCTGTAAAATCTTGAACAAATGACCTACAGATTTAATCTGTAAAATGAGGATAATCTTACTATAACAAGGTATTATTTTCTAATACAGATAAAAAAAATGGTAGGGAGATGTGGTGAGGGTTATGAGTCTTTGCCTCTTCAAGGTTTGGAATAATGAGGCTAACCCAGGAGAGTAGTACCATAAGGGTACACACAGTTTTATAACCCTATGGGTATAATTCTAATTTGCTCTCCAAAATGGTAGGATTAGTACACAGCTCCACCAACAGTATATTAGTGTCTCTGTTTTTCCATATCCCTTCCAACATTTGTCATTTTGCTCTTTTGTCATTTTAGCCAGTCCAGTGGATGTGAGGTGATATCTGAGAGTTGCTTTGGTTTGCATTTCTCTATTCAATAGTGATTTAGATCATTTTTTCATATACCTATATATGACTTTGATTTCTTCATCCAAAAATGGTCTGTTTGTATCTTTTGTGCATTTATCAATTAGGGAATGGCTTTTATTCTTACAAATTTGAAAAAGTTCTCTATATATTGTAGGTATGATGCCTGTATCACAAAATCCGCCCCCACCCTCAATTTTCTGTTTTCCTTCTAATCAATCATGGTAACATTTGTTTTGTTCAAAAACTTGGGTTTTTTTAGACTCAAGCCACTTTATTCTTTCCAAATGAATCTTCAATGCTTTCAGATGTAGGAGCAGAAAAATACAATATTTATGTTATTCTACTTGTGTTTGTGGATAATTAGGAAGATTTCATGCATTCTGATACAGTTTGGGAGAGCTCAGAGGAAATTTAAATGCAGCTAGATACTGCCAGACTCCATTTACATCAGTTGTTAGCAGTGAGCAAAAAATAGGTAGCCACAATTTAGTAAGCTAAACAAAGTCTGGACAGGATTGATGTATCTCATGAGTTAAGATTATAGCATTTCCAGTTGGCAAGGATCTAGCACAGGGGTCGGCAACCTTTTTGGCCGTGAGAGCCATAAACACCACATTTTTTAAAATGTAATTTCGTGAGAGCCGTACAGTGCTCACAGTGCGCGCTCCTGTAACAGTGCCTGAAAAAAAAATTGACTTTATGGCTCCTGCAGAAAGAGCCATATCTGGCCCTCAAAAGAGCCAGATATGGCTTGAGAGCCATACATTGCCGACCCCTGATCTAGCATATCTTATGGTTCTATTCCCCTGTTTTGCAAAAGAGAAAATTGATGTGGAAGGAGGAAAAGTAACTTGCCTATGGTCCCATAAATGGCATACCTAGGACTTCTAACCAGTTCTTTTTACTCTTTCATCGACAACATTTTGAATTCGGTTTGGAAAGGGAATCATACCAGATACTCAGGATTAGACCATATTGTCTGTACAAAACCTTTTCAATTTAATGTATTCAAAATTATCTCTTTTATATCTCAAAATGCTCTCCATCTCTTGTTGACTCATAAATTCCTCTCCTATTCATAAATCTGATGAGTAGTGTGTTTCCCATTCTTCTAATTTATTCATGATATCTTCTTTTTTGTCTAGATCATGTATCCATTTTGTTCTTGTCTTAGTGTAAGATATTGATCTATACCTAGTTTCTGCCAGACTAGCTTTCAGTTGTCCCAGAAATGTTTACCAAATAGTGATTTCTTATACCCCAAACTTGGATTTATGTTTTTATCAAATACAAGATTACTATAATCTTTTGCTGCTGTTTGTTATATGTCTGTTCTGTTCAACTTATCTACCTTTCTATTTCTTAGTCAGTACCAGATAATTTTGATAATTACATCTTTCTAAAACAATTTTAAATCCAGTACTGCTGGACTCCCTTCCTTTACAGTTTTATTAATTCTTTTGATATCCTTGATCTTGTGTTCTTCTAAATAAATTTTAGTATTACTTTTACAACTCAAAATATTTTTTGGTAACTTAATTGGGGTGGCATTGAACAAGAAATTAGTTTAAATATGATCATCTATTATATTGGTTCTGCCTGTCCATAAATAATATTTCTCCAGTTATTTAGATCTTATTTTATTTGTGTAAAAAGTACTTAATAATTATGTTCATGAAGTTCCTGGAATTGTTTTGGCAGGTATACTCCTAGGTATTTTATTATATCTGTAGTTATTTTAAATGGAGTGTCTCTTTCTATCTCTTCTTTCTGGCCTTTGTCAGTAACATATAAAAATGCTGATGATTTATGTGGGTTTATCTTATATCCTGATACTTTGCTAAAATTATTGATAGTTTCTACTAACTTTCTGGTTAAATTACTAAGATTTTCTACATATACCATCATAACATCTGCAAATAGAGATGGTTTTATTACCTCTTTGCCCATTCTGATTCCTTCAATTTCTTTTTCTTCTCTTGTTGCTATTACTAGCATTTCTAATACTATATTAAATAATATTGGTGATAATTGGCATCATTGTTTCACTCCTGATTTGGGGAAGGTATCTGACTCCTCCCCATTACAAATGGTACTTGCTAATGGTTTTAGGTAGATGCTTCATATTATTTTAATGTCATACCGATCATAAAGTGTTTTTCAAATATAAGTTAATGTTATTGTTTTCAAAGTTTCTTCTTTATAGGTGGGTTCAGTATTAGCCTAGTACTAGAGATATATGTCCAGACCTTAATACAATTCAAGTGTTGGTAAGATAGAAATAGGACATAACTTGGCATGTCCAGAATAGCACCAGGAAATCTTACTCAGTTTTACATAATACCAAAAGGCTCTACATATGAACATTAAATTTAACCAAAGGATTTATATCTGCACAATTAGTAGGATGAAGCTTCCAGAGAGAACTTAGTATGCCAAAAATAATCAAAGGTATATCCAAACTGAAGAGGAGGGAGTCCCAAAATACTCCAGCTGCAACAAGGTAAAGTGATATCCACTGGTAGCATACTATTTCAGCACAGAATCAGGAAAAATGAATGATGCAAACTAATAGTTGGATGAAGTAATGTGCCCTTCTAAAATAGTTCAGGGAAGGGCAAAGGACTTGCAACTGGGTAGAAGTCTCCTTATTTTTGTTATAAGCAGCCCTGACTTTTGTAGATAAAATGTGAATTTGCTCTGTCTGCGTCTGATAAAGGAGAAATCACTGTTTTCTGAGGAGTTTTCCATGGTTCTTCTCTCATCCCAAACTAATCTTAATAGGTTATTCAACATGGAAAAAATCAGTGTAACTGAAATTATTTAATGAGAAATTATAAAAGTGACTTGGGAAGGATAGGGGGCAGAGCAAGGAAGAGAGAGAAACAGACTGAGAGACAGAGATAGTAGTGAAGCCATTTTTGCTTTTAATTAATAATTTGTCTTCACAGGTGTTCTCTTCGAGAATTAAAACCATAAGAATCTGACCTGGTTCTCATGATTACATCTACTAAATGGCAAAAATGTACCAAGAATATAGCTCTGAATCACTCTACTTTAGAATTTCAAGTAGAGGATTTTGATTCAATATGATCACTTTTCACTAAAAGGAGTAAATACCAGGGAGGAGTTTTCTTCATCTATAAAATCACAGTTCTAGACCAAAAAAGGAAAAGAAGAGTCACATTTTACATTGAAAGGAAGGGGGAAAGGAAAGGAATGGAATATGAATTTATTAAACAGCAACTGTAGGTGAGGCATGGTGCTAAGTACTTTTATAAATATTATCTCATTTGAGTTCAGTAAAGCATGCCCTAGTATATTGTTTAGCTCATGATTTCCATAAAGCATCAAAAGGCTATATGATGTGAGAAAAGAGTATGAGATTTGTGGTCAAAGGATATACATTCAAATCCTATCTCTTTTCCTTGCTAACTGTTTAACTGGGGATATCTCTTAACTTCTCAGATCATCTGTTTCCTTATCTGCACAGAAAGGACCAGCTCTTTTTGTTTTTTTAAACCCTTATCAACACTGTGTATTGGTTTTAAGGCAGAAGAAAAGTAAGGGCCAGACAATGGGGGTTAAGTGACTTGCTCAGGGCCACACAACTAGGAAGTGTCTAAGTTCACATTTGAACCCAGGACCTCCCAACTCTGGGCCTCACTCTTAATCCACTGAGCTCCCCCTCCTCCCCTCCAAGAACCAGCTCTTAATAATGAAATAATCTGTAATCTGTAAAATAGAAATATAAGTATATATACATATATATACATATACATATATTTCATTTATATGTGTAGAAATACATTTCATAAAAAAAGTTGACCTCCTATGGAAGCTATGTCTCTTCCAGTCAATTTGTTTTACAAAGCCATATCAAATATTGACCAGCTTGGCCATGCTTAATTTTCACTGAATGATGGTGGTGTGATTTTTTCCAAATTAATTATGACATTAGATTTGTGATTACAAAACACCACATTATCTCTTTTGATCTTAACAATTCTGAGGTAAGTACATAGATAGTAGAAATTCAATTTCTCTGTTACTGATCAGGAAGGTATGAAATGATTTCCAGGCAAACATTTAAGAAGTGGGAGGGTTGTGGGTCAAAACTAGATATTCAGTCTCATTCTCTTGACTAGACCATACTGTGCTGCTTGTGAAAGTCCTCTTTGTCTTTGCATTTGACTGGTGCAAACAAGCTGTCTATATGGATGGTGATTGCAAAATGCCAGGAAAGTGATTTAAGTCAAAGAAAGCAGGTACCAAAAAGATAAATCAACTTTTTTTATCCAAATAGAAAACTTATGGAATACTTACTCAAGGTCACATAACAAATCAATAACATAAATACTGCCAGTGTGAGGGCCATCAAGCAGTGGTTTGGGTATAAAATATTTATAATCATCATAAAATAGTTGCTCCTGTTGTAGATCTTTTAATAATTCCTGTGTGTTCTCTGAATGTTGACAACACCATCTAGTAAATGAAAGTGCAACAACTGTTTTTTACTGTTTTGCCCTTTGTAAATAAATGAATTTTTTTCTCACTTTGATCATTCTCCCTCTGTCACCTAGGGCTCCAGTGGAAGCATAGTATTGACCTGGCTTGATTACTTTCATATTCCTTCATGGGGTCATTGACTTTCATTACTAGTAAACTCCTACTGGGACTTTAAGGGGTCATCAAAATTTAATGAACAATTGAACACCAGCAAAAAAACAACTTATTTATCACAAATGACCACTGAGACTTTTGAACCTTCCCATAGGGAATGGAGAGTCTCTAATTCCAATTAAACAGCAACTATATAAAATGGACTATTCTATGAATGTCAGGGTCAATGTATTTTCCTCTTAAAAAGTATTACAGAGTAATAATTTGTACATCCCATTAAAAAATTCCAATCAAAGTGTGACTCTTGTGCTGGCTGACCAAATAGGGCAATGCCTTCTCCTACTGACATAGCATTTTTGAGTTTCATATGACCATTTGTACAAGCAAGATATTTGTGTGGCCTGATCCTACTGTACTTTGTATTCTTGGTTTTAGAATGCTACATTGCCTCTTCCTAGTATATTTCTTTGCTTTCTAGGACCTTCCAAAATCTGTTTTCATTCTAGTTTATACCTCTAATATTTAACGCCTTTTCTTCACTCAGATAACTACCATAATAGTTCAGACCCTTCATATAGACCATTTCATTCATTTCGTTAACTCCCAATAGATCTCTCTGACTCCTCTCCAATCCATCTCCATGTAGTTGCCAAATAGATATTGTTAATGCACAAGTCCATGTCGTTCCCCTGCTCAAGTAACTCTAATGACTCCCTATTGCTTTTAAGATAAAATACAGGTTCTTATATCTGTCATTAAAGGCCTTCACAATTTGAATCCAGTTCATATATCCTGACTAATCACATATCCTCTCTCCTAACACACTCTTTGTTCAAAGCAAACTGTCTCATTCCCATCCACTTACACGTTAGGTATATCTTTTGCACAGGTTGTTCCTGCACCTAAATTATCTCATACACCTCTACTAGTAGAATCCCTAGTTTCCTTCAAAACATAGCTCATGTAGGAGTGGAGGGAGGAGAGAAGGGAGAGACAGAGGTAGGGACAGAGAAAGGGTAGGAGAAGGTGAGGGAAGGAGAGAGATAAAAAGAAAAGGAGACAGAGGGACATTGAGTAGAGGAAAATGCAGAGAAGGGAGAGCAAGACAGAGAGAGTGAGAGGGGAGAGAAGAAGAAATGGAGATCAGGATGGAGGAGAGAGAGTGGAGACACACAGAGGATGGAGTGGGGGGAAAGAGAGACAGGTAGATATTGAGAGATTTCTTACTAAATTTGAACAAGATAGACAGTCTCCACCCTCTAAGAATTTACTTTCTAGCAGCAGAAGAAAGCACATAAAGTAGAATCTGAATAGAACCCTAAGGGAGAAGTTAGAGGAGGAAAGAAGGAACAATGTGTCATTCAAGGGAGAGAGGCCAGGTGTATATGAGGTAAAGCATTGCTAGGGGTCTTCCTTATAGAAAAACCTCCCACAGGAGGCCCTCATAATTCCCCTAGATGTTGGTGCCCTTCAAATAACTTTATTTCTTCTTTAAATATATCTTGTTATGAATTATCTGTGCATGTTTCCAACCAGCAGATTATAAATCACTTAAAGTCAAAGACTCGAATTTCTTCTCAAGTCCTCAGTGCGAACAAAATTCTCAGCACATATAGGCATTCCATGCCTAGAGATTGAATTGAATTTGCTGCCTTAGTTTATGTTATTTATCTCCATGCATTTGGTGGTCTGATCAAATTGGCTAACTCTCTTCTCTACCTTCTGAGAAAAGAAACAAAAAGCCTTTACACTCTTTCATTTCCATGCATGACTCCAAAAGGGACTCGATAAGCCATTTAGAGCATAGAAAAGATTGCTCACATCTTACTAGAAAAATCAATATTAGGGGTTGTCTTCTATGCAACCAAATTGCTCCCATCACCCATTATACTCTCTCACTCTATCCCTTTCCAAGTTATGTAACCTTCCAACCTCTCTCCTTCTGTTCTAGGCATTGGCCTCCATTCATGGGCCTGAGTCCTTGAATGAAAAATTCTCCCTCCCAATTCCCCAGCATATTCCCACACTAATTCCACCATCACCCCATGGCCATCACAGATGCCTTCAGCCTACTCTGTGCTTTGGAACAATGACTAATAAAAGTCCTTCTCCTCTTAATTTTTAGTGAGATAAGTTTCATAAATTGAGTGGGCATCGATAACATTATCTGAATTATCTGTTCTTTTCACATTGTTTTTTTCTCCCAAGTCCACTCATTTTCTGAATTGCTCAATTTTAATTGAGAGCCACCATATTTCTAGTGAGTCAGGTTCATATTCTTTCTGTCATACTTGCCTACACATTCTCATTCACTTCACATATCCAATTGCCAAATCTTTCCATTTTTATCTTGCAACATCTCTCATATCTTTTCCTTTCTCTCAGCTCATATGTCCACAGCACTGGTTCAGGTTCTCATCACCTTAATTCAAGAATAGCCTCTTAACTGGTCTCTATCTCAAGTCTCTCACCTTTCCAAACTATATTCCATAGAGCTGCAGAAGAGATTAAAATTTTTTTTGTCTGACCATGTTACTCCCCAATTTAGTGAATTCCAGGGGCTCCCTATTGATTTTAGGATGAAATATTATTTCATCTTTATCTCATCCTTCAAATTTTTCTATTTTTGTTTAAAATGTCTAATGCAAATAATAATTAATATAGTGGTCTATTTTAATAATTTATAAATAAGTAAATATACATGTTTTCAGGGATCCATGCTCAAATTATTTATAAGGATGCATAATCAAAAACCTTTGGACCCACTGGAATAGTGAGTAACGAACTTCTCAGACTGCCTGGAGTTTTATTTTGTACCTTTTGAATGTAAATTCATGTAAATACCATGGAGTAAAAATGCCTTATATAGTGTCATCCTAAGAAAGAGGGAATATGTTACAAAAATGAAATTCTGAATTCCATTAAAGAAGCAAATTGGGATCTATCTGAAAAGACCAATGTGAATGCAAATATAATATCCCAACCAAATTAGAGCTATAAAAAGAAATATATAGGAATGTAAATAAATGTAAATTATGTAAAATATTGTACATTTTACTTGTGTGCAGTTTGTCTTTTTCTTTAATCATAAATTTCTGATGACAAGTTCAGTGTCTTATGTCTTATCCAGTGTGAATTTTGCACCATGTGTAACACAATAGACTGAAACAGTTGTTTAATGTTTGTTGGACTTTTGAACTTTTAGACTGACTCTCTAGCTTTCTCTAGAGCACAGCTCAGGATGATGTCTTATAGGAAACCTTTCCTGATACTCCCAACTGTCAGTTGTATGCCATTAATTATTTTAAGTCAATATGACCCATTTGCTAGTCATATTTCCACCTCCACACATCTACACAGGTGGTATCACTAGATCTGGAATGAACTCTTTCCTCACTTCTGTCTGCTTCAGACTCCTAAATTTCTTCAAAGAACTATGCTGGTATCATCTTCTACTTGAAGTCCTTCCTAATCCATGCCCTTCCCCATCCCCCAAACTCCATGAGATTTAGTTGTATCCTCTTGAAAATAACTTTGTTTTAATTAACCTTTTACTTATCTATATATGTTATATGCCTCAGTGAACTAAATGTAAGTACCTCAGAGAGGGATTATTTTGTCTTTGTCTCAGCAGACCCTAGCAGAAAGCATGGAAAAAGGAAAGTTGGGTTTTTATCTTTTGTCTTGCTATTGGTGTTCTCTAGAGCAGGGGTCGGCAATGTATGGCTCTCAAGCCATATCTGGCTCTTTTGAGGGCCAGATATGGCTCTTTCTGCAGGAGCCATAAAGTCCATTTTTTTCAGGTGCTGTTACAGGAGCATGCACTATGAGCATTGTATGGCTCTCACAAAATTACATTTTAAAAAATGTGATGTTTGTGGCTCTCACGGCCAAAAAGGTTGCTGACCCCTGCTCTAGAACAATGAACAAGAAGGACATGTTTCTTCTGTGTGCTATTTTACTCTGTATAACTTTAAATGATTCTTTTGCATTAATTTAATCCTAAGAGTTTCAAAGGATCTATAACTAGAGTGTGATAATAGCAACATTAATATAGTGTTTTAGTGGTGTTTTTCCCACAATAAGCTTATTGTGTTTCCCTTGATATAATGAAATGGGGGAAAAGGGGAGGGAAGATAACAAGAAAATATTAAGCATATAGTATGTGCCAGGCACCATGCTCACTACTTTATAATGATTATATCATTCAATAGAGAAGCAAGGATTATTTATTTTAATCATGGAAACTAAAATAGCTTGTCTGGGCACACACCTTTTAAGTGGCAGATCTGGGATTCATACCCTGACTTTCCGAATCTGTTTGACCAGTACTCTTTCCATTATAGTGTCCAGTTTCTTCTCATTACAATTTTAAGAAAAACCAACAAGTAGCTTCAGAGTTTGTCATGATTTATTGGCCTTGTTAAAACTTATATGAAAAGAAGTCCAGAGTAACATAAACAATATGAACGTGACCTTTGAAGTCTGAAACTATGAGGCCCATTGAATTGAGAATGAGAAAATGTTGATTATTTTTAATAGAGAAAAATGGCAAATCACAGAGTCATACAGTGGGAAATGGTGCAGTAGAAGGAGTAGAGAGCTTACATAGAATCATAAATGTTGTCCTGGAAGGGATTATAGACAAATGGTGTAATGAAATCCATGATGGGACTGTTCTAGTTGGGTATCCTTTATCCAGAAGAAGCAAGGTCATCAAAGATAGGGGGATGAAGGAAATTCTGGGACAGTGTATGAAGGATAATAAGAGTGAATGAAAATCAAAAGAGGGTAAAAAGAGAAATTATTTTGTCAATGAAATATATAAGTAAGTAGTAGTAAGTAGCATTTATTCACACTTATTTAATGCCAAACATTGGTACTAAGTATACAAATATAAGCAAAAAGAAAGATGATCTCTGCTCTCAAGGAACTTAGATTTTAATTGGGAGGACAACATATAAAAGAAGAAAAAGGGCTGAGATGAGATAGGAAAAGAAAGTAGTTAGTGAAGGAGCATGATGGAAAAGTCTGAAAGAGTATTGCCAGATAGGAAATGAAAATATGGCTGGCCTTGGTACCCTTAAATGAAACTGTGGAGAGGAGCCTTATGATCAGAGGAAAGGGCCTTAGGGGCAGTGGGGACTTCTGAGATATAAATTCCAGGGCTGAGGTGATTTTCCAGGATTAAGAGTTTTCTGTGGCATACTGTAGAAGTCCATAAGAGTGGATGGGAAATGAAGACAGAGGATATAGATCACAAGTTTGGGAAAATTACATAATAGAGTAACTAGGCAGAAATTTGTTGGAGAGTTCAAAAAGTTTGGAGAAAGGATAGAATTCCATAGAGTAAAATGCCCTTACATAATGTCATCCTAAGATAGAATATGTTATAAAAATGAAATTCTGGATTCCATTAGAGGCATAATGGGATATATCTGAAGAGACCAATGTGAATGCAAAGATAACACCCCAACCAAATTAGATCTAAAAAAAAGAAACATATAGAAAATGGGAGTAAAGCCAAATAACAACAGATAAAGATGAGAGTGTGGTCTGGTCCTGTAAAAATAGTGTGAGAATGTTAATTATCTGAATGAACTGATGCTAGTGAGGGAAACAAAAATCAACAACAAAAAAGATTTTTTAAAGCTATATTGAATGGGAGAAAAAGGATCAAAGAAGACATAATTATTTAACAAGCATTTTTTAAGTCCTTACTATCACTTGAATATCTAATCAACTCCTATTGATTTAATTATTATCTCTATGTTGATTATTCTCAGATCTACTTATCAAGCCCTAAACTCTGTTGACCTTCAGTAGCATATCTCAAAGGATCTTTTCAACAAACATCTTGAATTAGATGTCCAGTAGATATATTAAACTTAGGATGTGTAAAACTGAACTTAATATCTTTCTCTCTATACTCTTCCCCCTTCTAAATTTACCTATTGCTATCAAGGGCAACCACATCTTTCAAATTCCTCAGTCTCAAAACCTAGTTGTCATCCTCAATTTCTCACTCTCACTCTCCATATACAATCTGTTTCCAACTCCCAACATCATCTTTGAAACATCTCAAATATGCCTCCTTTTTCTCCTCTGATACTTCTATCACACTAATGACGTAGGTCTTCTCTTCTCACATATTGTCTATTGACATAGCTTTCTGGTTGGTCTGCCTACCACAAGTTTCTACCCATTCTAATTAATTCTCCATATAGCCACCAGTGATTTTCCTTGTCACCCCTTCCCCACTCAAAAAACTCCAGTGGCTCCCTATCACCTCTATGATCAAAACCAAAAATCTTCTGTTATTCAAAACTGTTTATAATGCCTTTATAATCTTCTTACACCTTCCCCAACTATATACTCTTTGATCCAGTGACTCTGGCCTCCTTATTGCTCCTTGAACAAGACACTCTATTGGCTCTGGACACTTTTTCTGATTGTCTTCCATGCCTGGAATGCTCTCCTTTCTCAATTCTGCCTCCTGGCTTTCTTAAAGTCTTGGTTAAAATCTCACCATCTACAAGAAGTCTTTACCAACCCCTCTTACTTCTATTGCCATTTCTCTGATGATTATTTCCTATCTATCCTTAATATACCTTGTTTGAACATATTTCCTTACACACTGTCTCCCACATTAGATTATAAGCTCTTCCTGGATGAGGAACTTTCTTTTGCCTATGTTTGTATCCCCAGGACTTAACTCAATGCCTGGTACATATCAAGTGCTTAAGAAATGTTTATTGACTGACCAAATGTGCTAGAGACTGTACTAAACCTCAAGGATAAGAGATTTGCTTGGGGTTGATGGCATGTTGAAAGCTGACACCAAACAAAAGGCAGAGCAGCTGAGTTTTCTTTCATTTCTGATTTTTCTACATAGGAAAATAATTTTTACATATGACAGAATAAAAATGACTAATAAGAAGTTGGTGTCTCAGAAAACTAAGGAGATATTAAGAGATCACTAGCTTCTCAAAATGAATTCAAGTCACCAGGTGAACTGAATTTTCATTTCCTGAAAGAATTTGCCAGATATGACTTCTGAGCCACTATTAGTGATATGTTTTTAAATGTTTATCTTCTGTCTTAGAATAAATACTGTATATCATTAGTTCCAAGGCAGAAGAGTAGTTAGGGCTGGGGAGTAAGGGTTAAGTGACTTGCCCAGAGTTACACAGCTAGGACATGTCCAAGGCCAGATTTGAATCCAGGAACTCCCATCTCTACACCTGGTTCTCTATCCACTGAGCCACCTAGCTACCTCTTATCAGTGATATGTTAAAGATCATAGAAGACAGGAGAGACACCATAATATTGGAGAATGGCAAATATTGTTTGTAGTATATCTGCCAAGAATAAGATAGTGATAGTTCAAGTGTACTCTGATCTCAGATCTCATCTTGATTATTGCTCGTTTATGGGCCCTACTGTTTAATAAGGCAGTGAATAAATTGAAGTTTCCAGAGGAGTGTAACCATGGTCTTGAGTCTTTGTCAGAGGGTCCTTTAAAGGAACTAAGCATGTTATTCTCAAGAAGGGAAGACTGTTGGTTGGTGGGGCAGGAGATGGAAAAGCCAGCTATCTTTAGGTACTTGAAAGGCTGTCATGTAGAGAAGGAACTAGGCTTGTTTAGCTTGTCCCCAGAGGCAGAGCCAGAGCCATTGGGTAGAAGTTGCAAAGAGACAGATTTAAGTTCGAAGTTAAGAAGAACTTCCTAAACAATATGAACTGTCAAAAAATGCAGCATGCTAGCCAGAAAGGTGGTGGATTATTCCTCCTCTAAGGTCTTTAAACAGAAGTTCAACAACTATTTCTTGGTGTGTGTTATACTGGAATTTCTTTTATGTATTGGTTGGATCAGATGGCTGATAGGTTCCTTTCTTGCTCTCAGATGTTATGATTTTGTGACATTCTAATTGTTTATTCATTTCAGAGGTAAAGGAACTGAGCCCCAAGAAAGCTAAATAACTTGCTCTGGAAGCTGAATTTGAATTTAGGCCTTCCTAACTTTAAATATAGCACCTCCTCCACTATAACATTTTGATTTTACAGATTAGGCAACTGTGGTTCAAAGAGGATTGGTGATTTTCTTTAAAGTTACGGTAGTAATAACAAGAATGTGAATTTGAACTCAAACAAGTCTCTTATTTCTAAAACCACCACTCTTTCCGTGGCAACACACCACCTCCTGGGAGTTAGGAGACTTTGGCCAAACCGTATGATCTTTTAAGAATCATTTTACCTCTCTCTAAAAACAGTATGGTACAGTTGGATGAGCTTCTGATTTGGAGTTTCAAGATCTGTGATTCATTGAACCTATGCTCTGACAATAGCCACGTAACCCTGGGCAAGTGATTTAATCTTGCTGAACCTTAAAAAATGATGACAATGATAAAAATGATGTATTTGGACTAGATGATAGCTAAGATCCTTCCAGCTTTAAAACTGATCTGCTGTGAAAGACCTTAGTTCTTTCATTTACAAATTAAGGGCATTAGACTTCAAGATCTCCCTTACAACTCTAAGGTTATAGAAGTCTAAAATTCTCTGCCTAGAGAGGTGTCAGGAATCTGGTAATATTATGTAACTATAAAAATTAGGATTGAAATATAAATCTGTATAGGTCTGTCAAGATTGAAATTTCAGTAAAATGGCATAGTATTTATTAGTGAGGGGTTTTTCCCATACTGTGAGACCCAAGGGATGCTATAAATTATAGCCTGTGTTAAGATGACTGACCAACCCTTCCAACATCCATTCCCCAGAAGAAAAGATGAACAACAAGAAGGAATTCATGTTATCAATTTTTCAACTAATGCTCTAATCTCCTCGCTGGCCCTTTTTCTTTTTAATTGACAAGTAAATTATTCAGAGAATTGGGATTCTATCTTGAGTTGTTCTAAATGTCTTGAATCACAAGATTCAGGCTTCATTTCATAAATCCTTCATCCTTGACCAAAGTTCAAAGCTATTACTGTTTCATCTGAGAAAATTATTTTTTAAACTTTTGTGGCATTTCATATTAATATTAAAAGTGAAAAGATACCAGGCCCTGAATTTCTTTTGTGTATTAAAACTAGAAAAAAAAAGAATAATTTTCTTAGAAGGAGGCCCGAGTATAGGGGAGAAAAAGCATCTTGACATAATTGTATCTCTAATCAACATTATCAAATGAGTTGAAATTATAATGGTTTATATCTTACATTCCTAATTAGAACTCCCTACTGCTTCAAAACACTAAAAACACATTTGTGTAAAATAAAAGAGATTATATAAAACTACTATTCTCTAGAGATCAGATATATTGTTAGAAACTCTGATACCTAGAGCCCATTATCTAATCATCTTCTTTAAGATTTTAGACAGACGCCTTACTGCCTCCTAATAGAAGCAGAATTAAGCCCTAATTCCTTTAATGTAAGCATTTGTTGCTTACTGAGAGCTTGACAATTTTATTAAAAACCACTCTTCTTAAGAGATCTACAGGATGTTGTTAATGTACGACCTGCAGACTAATTCCTCGTATATTTTGCTTTTAATTTTAAAAGCTTTTTTTTTTCTTCTCTAATCACCAGAAATTCAGGCTACTAGAATGTGAGACAGGATTCTCTGAAGCATTCATGATTAATGCACTACTTTATTTCTAAACTGTTCATCAAGAAAAAGGCCTGAATTTCCTGTCCACAGGCTGCTGGGGGCTGGGTGGTATTCGGTGTCCAGCAAAGAAAATATTTGAGAGTAAATGTTTAGCTTCAAACCCTGAGCAATGCAACAGCTGCTGCATAAAAGCTGCTGAGTGAGCAGAATGGCTTTGTGGGATGCTGGTAATGAGAACAGACATTACAACAGCAATGGAAAGTCAACAATCTGCAGTGGATCAGAGAGAAATTTCTATGGCATTGGGAGTTATGCAATCCACCCACACTTTGTTTAATAAGTGATGATCCTGGACAGAGCGATTCAGATTTTTGGAACTCAGTGGAAGTTAAATTAAGGATATTGCAGCTTCATTGTAGAATAGTAATGTTTTGTTTGACTTAAGTGTCACAATTAGCCTCCCCCAATGTTTCACCTAACCAGCCAGCCAAAGGTTCCAAGCAAAACAAACATTATTGCAAAATAAAACGATGGGGACAAAAGATTTTCTCTTCATTCACACATACCACCAATGGGACAGGGCACACATGCAGAGAATATGTGCGACCAAGGGACACAGGTAGGGGAGATATAATAGGAAACGTGTCACCGAGACATTTGTGTGGAATGGAGAATATTTTGGAAATATGAGTGGCCAAGAAATATACATGAATGTGGCATATAATAGGATTCCATGTGGCTAAACACATATTTATGGAAAATATATAACAAGGGAACATGGGGGATCAGGCTAACTCCCAACCTCTGATGCTGTAGGGCTGCTGCTCTTGGCTAGGGGTCACATCTCTCCTAGTCAGCAAACTATGTTGGTACCTTCCTTCTCTGTTGGGTGATGCATTGTCCCTGTTGGGCAGCAGAGCTGATTTCTGCTACCATCTCCTGGACCCATCTGTTGTCTCTCTGCTTCCCAACTACAAAAGCAAGTATCTTAACTGTTTTTGTGTCCTGGACGCCCTGGTATTCTTAGAATAATGTTTTTAAATGCATAAAATAAAATATATAGGATTACAAAGGAAATAGAATATCAAATTATATTGAAATAGTTTTCAAAATATTAAAAAACATTCTTGGCCCCTAAGTTAAAAAACCCTCTACTAAGGGATGCTGGCCAGAAATCCTCTCCCTGATAGGGGAAGGCTGAGTTTTTTAGTACATAACTGCAGCCAATGAAGGCTAACCAGAGAAACCTCAAGTTAAGATTATCAGTCTCTGGCTGCCTATATCTGATGCCTGTTTAAAGTCTATAATTCCAAACATTTGTATTATCATGTATAAGAATCCATCAAGACCTGGATTCAAGCGCAGATTCATCTATATTAGTTTTGTGACCCTGGACAAGTCTCTTAACTTCTTGATGTTTTAGAGCAAGCAAGCAAGCAAATGTCCACAACATTCCTAGTGCTGCTGAATCATATTAAAACATCATTAGTAAACATTGAACAAAATAAATTTAAAATATTATGTTAATATGTGGTTTTCTAAGTTAATATGCAGTCAGCAAAGATCCATTTTATGAGCTTTATAGCACTGTTCTAGAGAACTCTCTAACACCATGAATTGCAGAGAAGTTATTGTGTCCTGTATTGTTAGAAAGAGGTTCCTCATCTTGAAGTACCCTATACATACAAAATAATGGCCTCTGTCTCTGTTGATATCCTACTAAGTACAAGATCTCTGAGACCTTGACAAAGTAGAAAAGGAAACATTTAACTGAAGTTATCAGGGCAGTATATGTTAAGAAGTCAAACATATATGTGGAAGGCCACCAAGATAAATGAATTACTCAGTCAAAACTAACACTTTTTTAGGGACTTTTGTGTGATGATGCAAAAATTATTTCTTTGGATTTCACTTTCCCCATTTCCAAAATAGGGAAAAATATGTCTTTACAGGCTTTTTGTAAGGAAGGTATTGTGTAAATCTTAAGACTTGATGGAAATTGGAACTCATTTTCATTATCTAAATAGATAACAACATGTAATTCCTAGCCTGATTTAGAAGCTTTTTGAGGGCAAATACTTCATTGTTTTATACTAAAGATACTTCTATAAGTTATATATATATACATATATATGTGTGTGTGTGTATGTAGTTATATATATATATATGTATATATAGTAAATTAACTAACTTAACTTGCAGTATCCTAAGAGCAAGACAGACCTAGCTTAAAGTAAGCGTTAAAACCACAAAACTTATATTTCTCCTGTCAGGCAAAATTACAAGATTTAATGAAAAGAGGTTCATATATGGCACCCAAAAACTATGTTTGAAACACATTTCTGCTGCTTAATGACTGTGTAAGTGTGGAAAAAATACAACCTCTCTAAGCTTCGGTTTTCTCATTTCAAAAATGAGAGAGTTGGATTAGATGTTCTAAGGTCTCCTACAGATGTAAATCCCATAATCCTATGCCTCCTTCCTATTCTTTCTATAAAGATGTTACTTGATTCTGAGAACTTTTTTTTCACATAATGAGATTATGAATTTGGTTCTCTACAAAAGAATGTCATTACTGAATGTCAAAATGATGTTGTCTTTGCATGAGCAAGAAACCTTTGATATTGGTGGCTTCATATGTGGGTAATTAGTGGTTTATTTTTGCTTGGTTACCCTTGAACTTCCTGTAGAAACTTTATCTTAAGCAAACTGCTCTTTTCTGGGAATTGGAACACTTAGAGGACGACAACTCAGATTTGGTGAGGAAGTTAAAATTCAGGTGCTATTCGGTAGCTTATGACAATTATGCTGCCTGCTGAAAATGTTCTCTCATTGTGCTCTAAGGATGGCCTTTTACCTCCTATTAAATCTGAAATGGGTAGCTGCTGCATAATGAGGGGGAGATAGGGAACTTGGAGTTAAGGATAGAAAAGAGCAAGTAACAGCATATATCTAAATTCATAGGCTTCATTTTGTTATTGTAAATTGTTGAATCCAATCATCATTAATGATTAAACTAATTCTGAGGACCTACTAAATGTAAGGCAGTTAAGAAGTATTTATTTCTAACACTTTATTCTGCTGAAGCTAGAAAAGGAAAGTTCTAGTGATCGTTTTTATTTTCCCTTCTTTTTTCACTATTTTAAAGTTATGTTCTTCAGTTTTTTAAACTGTTTTCCAATGACATTTTCAGCTTTATCTCAGACATTTACGCAATTAATTCTTAATTCCATCTATGGTGTTTGATCTTCCAGATTTTGCTGGAGAAAGTTTGGAACTACAGTAATGTTATTTTTTGAGGGGTAAGACTTGGTTCATTTAGTTAAGAGTATTCTCTAATCTGAACTACTGTGGAGATCGGGCAAACCTGAACAAGAGTCTAGATGCCAGTTTTCTACTCTGTAACTCTGTTAATCAAATTACTCTCTAGCTAGGAGATGAGCAGTTATTTCATCTGTTACTCTGTCATACCTGCTATGTCCCATCAGTTTTGGGGGGATAGTAATGCTTAGCTTCATCATCATAATGGTTATTAACACAAAATACTTGATATGGAGTAGGCATCCTGAAAATAACAATTAAATTACTTAGGCTTAAAAAAGCTCTTATAATTTGATAGGGAGATTATCTAGGAAAGAAGCCAAAAAGAATCTTTAGAAAAATTTCCAAAACATATAGGAGAATCAACACCAAGAGAACAGGAGAAAACACTCAGACAAAAGGTATGTAACTCTTCTCAGGAAAGTTGACTGCAGAAGTCAGAGAAGAAAGTATTTCATACTCTGATAATGCAAATCATTTTAATAAAAAATATTTAATATTAATAAATTTAATAAAAAAATTCAGATAATTGTTGCCATTTGGAAAAAGGCAGGAGTTACTACGCAAGTCCCAAATCTGATACTTATTAACTATCATCTCTTACTACAAATTCACTTTAATTCCCTGGGCTTCTGTTCATTATCACAAAAATTAATTAATTGGAATAGATAACCTCTAAATTGTTTTCCATTCCTAATCTGTTATCCTGTGACTGAGAATGGCTGTGTTCTAGTCTTAGCTCTACCATTTATTATTTATTTTGAGGGGGAGGGCAAACAATCTATTTTAGCCTCAATTTTTACATTTGTAACATGGGGATAATAAGACTTTCACTCTCTAGATGACAGAGTAAGAAAATTCTTTGTAAATCCTAAAGCTGTCTATAAAGTTAAATATTTATTATTATACCTAACACTGTTCTAGGCAGTGAGGACAAAAAATAATGAAATGAGACATAATGTCTTGCTCTCAAGGAGCTGGGAATCTAATGAAGAGTATTAAATATGAACACAAATGATTATTAAAAAAGAAAGAGTGTGAAAAGTGCAGAGAAGAACTCTAAGTAAAGAGCTTGAAGAAATTTAAAGAGTTATCACTTTAAATTCAGGAAATAAAGGACGGCTTCATGAAGGAACTAGCAACTGAGCTGACCCTTGAAGGTAGGGAAGAATTTCAACTGGTATAATTGAGGGGAATCTATTCCAGACATGTAGGATGGTGTGAGCAAAGGAATACACATCACCCATGACTTTCCTGAGGGTACAGAGAAAACTCAGCTAATGAGATGTATTGCTTTCCTAGAGTAGGTTTGAAGAATGATAAAGAGCCTACCAAGATCTGATAAACTCATTGACCTCCATTTGCCTTGTAGATTAATGTGAGGTTAAATGATCCAGGCAAAAATATTTTTGAAAAATTTTCTGGTGTCTGAAGTCCTGGGGACAGCTGGGTAGCTCAGTGGATTGAGAGCCAGGCCTAGAAACGGGAGGTCCTAGGTTCAAATCTGGCCTCATACACTTCCCAGCTGTGTGACCCTGGGCAAGTCATTTAACTAACCCCCATTGCCACTCTTCTGCCTTGGAGCCAATACACAGTATTGACTTCAAGACAGAAGGTAAGGATTACTATTTTTGAAAAAATGAAGTCCTGGGGTTCACTTCAGCTGAAGTCCTGAGCCTCAGTATTGAGGCTCATCTCTCATTCTGGTTATAATTCCTAGCTCTGAAAAAAGAGGAAAAAATATAAAAAAAGGAATAAATATAAATAGATGATGTCAAAGGACAGGATTGTTCTTCTGTATAATGGAAAGGGATGAAAAGACTCACTTGTATAAAGACTCTCTATCAAAAACTTCTGGAAAATTTGGAAAGCAATAGGACAGTAGTTTTAGACCAACAACACACAATATAGCAGAATTAGTTTCAAATGGAAGAGAAAAGGAGCGAGGAATTTCCTTTCCTATCTTTGAAAAGTTCATGATGAAAAATAGGATAGAGAGGATAACAGAAGAAACAATAGACACTTTGATTACATAAAATGAAAGAATTTTTAGTATAAGCAAAACCAGTGCACTTAGAAATTAGAAGGGAAACACAACTGGAAAAAAAATCTTGGGGTCATTTCCCTAACAAAGGTCTCATTTCTAAGATATTTAAGTATTTAATTTAAATTTAAAAGAATACCTGCTAACGTATTGATAAATAAGCATTAGTAAATGATCAAAGATATGCAGAAGCATCTCAAGGGAGGAAATAAAAGATATAAATAGCCATATTAAAATGCTTCAAATCCCTAATAATTAGAGAAATGCAAATTAAAGCAACTCTGAGGTTTTACTTCATACCTACCAGACTGGCAAAGTCAATTTTTTTTTAAAATGAAAAAGAAAAATGTTGGAGGGGCTGTGGGAAAACAAGCACTGTTGATGGAGCTGTGAAATGGTCCAGAAAATCTATAAACCAATTTGGAACTACACTCAAATTTTCCTAAGCTGTGCAAACACATGGAAAAGGCCCCACATGTACAAAACATATTTATAGCAGCTCTTTTTGTGGTGGATAAAAACACTGGAAACTAAAGAGTATATTTCAAGTGGGAATAGATGAATAAATTATGGTATATGAGCATAATAGAGTATTATCGTGCCATAAGAAATGACTAAAGAGATGGTTTTTATAAAAAAAACTTGTGAATATTTGTATGAATTAATTCAAAGCAAAGTGAGCAGAATTGGAACAATTTACACTGTGACAACATTGTAAAGATAAATGCCCAAGCTGCTTTAGAACGAATAACAGTCATGTAAACACACATATACATGCAATAATCAAATTTGTACTCTAGACTTAAGAGAATAAACTTCCAAAATTGCAAGGAAAAGAATGAATAAGATCCAATGAGTCTTAGAAGAAGTCCACTCAAGAGGAATAGTAGTTTTTAAATCTAAAATTCTTACAGACATTAATTAGCCCAATGAGGAAAAAGGAGGAGGTATCTAAAGAAGGTGATTTGGCTATACAGGATGATGAAATAAAGTTTTTTAAATGTACAGAAGGTGAAAGAATATGCACATAATGGAGGATGGCAAAGATTTTTACCAAAAGAGCAGCAGAGCCCTATAAGAAAAATATCAAGAAGGATAAAGCCCAGAATGTACTGAAGTGTGCAGAAATGTCAGAACAAAAAGGGCATTTTAAGCTATATTTGGAACAATAACAAGAAGGGCTAGGACAACTGCTTGGGAAAGGAGGTATAATGTTAACTGATGATGGAAGTAAGACTGGGAATGAACCCAAGGAAAGAGAAAAGATTGTGAGAACTCTTAGTTGTTATGAAGTCAAGCACTAATTACACATAAAATATCATGAAAGAATATGCAGATGTTTTTTGTAGAACCCCTAAAAGGAAAACTTTGAGAATTTATCAATACTTACAAAAATATCAAAAGATCATAGACACGTAAATAATCTAAATTATTTAAAAGAGAGAAGAGACAGATTGCAGAAATTATAAAGAGTATGACATCAGTCTATGACAAACTTTTTACAACAAATTGAACAGATACCTTTATAACATTTAAAATGATTCAAGATCTAAGCAAGCTCATTTAAGAGTAAGTAATACTGAAGGAACCTTTTTTGAATATGTTTACTAAATTTATTATATCAGAGGAACTATATAGATTTTTGAATTTGAGCAAGGGATTTAACAAAGTCTATCATTATGAATGTGAATAAAGTTTAAATACTCTTTTGCTGATGTGAATATCTGTATGTAAAGAATGCTTACCATATATTTACCTGAGTAAAAGTCTCTCATGGCATGATACTTGGTACTCTCCAACTCAACAGTTTTATGAGCAATTCATATGTCTCAATATATGCTGGTAGCTCTGCATTCTCACAGGCTATATCAGCAGAAAATAAGTTATTTTCTGGTCCTGCCATACTATGTAATCTCAAACAATTAAATATGATCAAGTACAATTGAAGTAATTTGCCATAAACTTTCACTTTCTCCCTTTCTCTTCATTTCCTATTCTCTTGATTACATTTCTTACTATTTTCTGTTTTACTCCAGTCTGTGGTAAAGAAGTTACCCTTTCTCCTTACCAGGTTCAAGTCCCATTCTCATACTTAATCCTATCCCCTCCCATCTTCTCCAGTTGATTGCCCCAACAAAATATCTGCTCTCTCTAATCTTCAAATATATCCTATCTATTAGTTCCTTCCTTGCAACCTAAATACACAGTCACTGAACATTTATTAAATGCCTCCCTGGTACCAGGCACTGTAGTAAGCCTCCTAACCTCAAGTTCTGCATTATCAGCTGCCTGTTTAATATTTCTGGGTGGCTGTTCTAAATCATTTCAAGTTTCATATTGCAAAACAGGACTCAATACTGTCCTTCTCCAAACCTACCCTTTTATGTAAACTTCTCTATTTGCATTGAAGATATTACTCACCTCCCTGACACATTTGGCTTTTGATGTTGTTATCATCCTTAACTCCTTACTCTTACTGGATACATTCAATCCAATGCTATTTCTTTGAACTCAAAAATATCTCTCCCATAGATACCTGTTTCTCTTCTTATGAAGTCATTATCCTGGTCTAGAACCTCATTACCTCTCACCTGGACAAATGTAATAGTTTTTTATTTGTTGTCTCTGTATAAAGACTCTGACCTTTCTAAAATATCCTTCACATAGCTGCCAAAATTATTTTCCAGAAGCTCACATCTAACCATGTTACCTATCCTCCTACTTCCACCACTCAGTAAACTCCAGTGCCTCCCTATTATCTTTATGATAAAATATAGTACTTTTGTTTCCTATCTAAAGCTCTTTACAATATTCATTTTTCCTTCCTTCCAACTCAAATATTGTTACCCTAGTTCTACCATACATCATACTGACTACTGTGTGTCCTCTCACACAAAATCTGCCATCTCTTGTCTCTGGACCCTTGCTCTGACCATTCTTTATGATGTCTCAAATTCTTTTTTTCTCCATTTATATCTTGGAATCTTTGATTTTCTTCAAGACTCAGTTCAAGTACCATCTTCTTCAAGAAGTATTTTCCCTTCTTGTCCCACCTTCTTTATACTGCTCATGTCTTTCCTTCCAGTAAATTACTATAGTTTTAAAATCATTATTTGTCATCAAATTAGTTTTTCCTATGTGAATAGTTAAATAAAACATCTGAGTGAATATACCTCATTTTGAAAACCTTCCCTAATCTAGAGTAGTGGTTCCCAAACTTTTTTGGCCTACTTCCCCCTTTCCAGAAAAAATATTACTTAGTGCCCCCCTGGAAATTATGAAACTATTTATTGAACTCAGAATAGAATGTAATACAAAAAAGGTGTGGCCATCACCACCTCCCTGAATCGCTGCAGCACCCACCAGGGGGCGGTAGTGCCCACTTTGAGAATCACTGATCTAGAGTTTGATACAAATCAATACAGCATTCACTCATAAACAGGATCATAGAGGAACTCACTATCTATAAGGAATCTCTGCCCAGTATACACACACACACACACACACACACACACACACACACACACACACATATATGTAATATATTTATATGTGCATTATTTCTCCCCTATTTCAATGTATATGCCTTGTTTTGTTTTATAAATTTATAAAATTTATATTTATAAAATGTACTAAGTGTATTATATTGTAACTGACTGGTTGTCATAATAAGAAATATTTCAGTGGGAGCTCAAAAGCTATAGTACCAAGTAGGTTGAGTATTTCCCCCTTCAACATGGTTACCTCTAGAATCTTTTCACTTTTTGAGTATGGTAGTAATCTCCCTCTGGCTTCCTAAACTTTCTATATGAAGGAAAATTGGAGTGAGCAAGCCCAACTAAAGAATTAGTAGTTGTAACCAAACCCACCTTAGGACCTAGTATCACATTCCTATTAGACTTACCTCCTCTTCACTTTTTTTTGGTTTTTAAACAAATGCTGAGGTCTAGTTCCTCAACATGCACTCAAAACCAACTACCCCTGAAACAGATGTGGGAATCTCTTCTCATAAGCCCAGTGGAATGTACAATTTTTTCATCCAATCCCTTTACACTTCATTGTTTATCTGATTTCTCCAAGCACTTTGAGGAAGAAATTATTGTAAGATGTTTCATGCAAAGTAACTTGAAAATGCATACAATATAAATGGAATGACAAAATCCTCTTTCTAGGAATAAAAGGTTTAAATAAGTGCAGGAAATTCAGTGTTCATGGTTGGACTGTGTCAATGTAATAAAAATAACAATACTACCAAAATTAATTTATAGATATAATGTTACAGCTGTCAGATTTCCAAGGAGTTATTAAACGAATTGTTTTAATCAGATGGACAAAATATCTTGAATCTCAAAGGAAATGAGAAAAACTTATGAATATGACATAATATGAACAGACTACAATTTATGTTCTGTCAGTAGTCATCATAACTAATATCAGTTTAAAATAGAAAAATTAGGTCAGTGGGACAGCCTGCATATTCAAGAAATAGAAGCAAACAAAAAAATTAATGTTTGATTAACCTACCAAAAAAAGGTACTAGAGGTAGGATCTTTTTTGATGAGAACTGCTATGGAAACAGAAAAATACTTTGACAAACTAATTATGGATCTGCAACTCATAACATATGACAGTATCTACTTTTTAAAAAATATTATTTTTACATATAAAAATTCATTTTGTAAAACAAAAATTTAGAGAAAAACTACAAGACATTCCTTTGACAAGTATGGCTATGGGGAGATTTCTTAACCAAGCATGGGATATATAAGAGATTATAAATAGCAAAATAGGCAAGTCTGATTACATTAAGAAGAGAAATTCTTAAGAGGGAAATTATGAACATAACATATCACTGAACTAGTAAATGATAACAAAAGTAGTTGAGACACACGTCTAGCACTGAATGCCATTACCTAATAGATGAATAGCCAAAGAATATAAATAGTTTTCAAAAGGAAAAAAATGCAAAATTTTACATTGCCATTGAAAATATCCTCCAATTTACTCAGAGTAAGAAAAATACAAACTAAAACAACTCTGAGATTTTTTTCCTTTCCATACAGACTGGCAAAGGCTTTAGCTATGGAGAGACTGCAAGAACACAGGCACATTAGTACATTGTTGGCGGAACTCTGAATTGGTTTGCCATTCTGGATTTCCATTTGGAATAATTATACAAGAAAGGCAATTAAACCTTCTTTAATTAGTGATATGATTACTGGTCATATTCCCCAAGGAAGTTAAAAAAACAGAAGGAAAACCCCAAAATAAACCAGAATAATGATGGCAGCAGTTGTTTTAGCAAAGAACTAAGAATAGGTGTCCATTAATCAGTAATGAGTGAAGAAATTGTGGTGTATGAATAAAATAGAATATAATTGTGGGATAAAAACTTGAATATGAGGAATTCAGAAAAAGGGAAGGTTTTAATGGAATATTATAAAAGAAAATAAAATGGTAATTAATAAAATAACTAAAACAATAAAAATAAAAGTCCCTGAAAAAAAGCTGAACTCTGAGTAGTTTGGGAAATTTACTAACTGTGATATATAGATCTCTTTTCTTCTCTTCTCTCCAGACCAGGGAGACCATTAGATTAGAGGATTGTATACATTGCCAAATATGATCTTTGTGTCAAGTGTTTTGACTTGTTTTTTTTCTAATTTCTCCTTCTCTTAGTTTTCTCACCTCTAAAATGGAGATAAGAATAGCACCCACTATGAAGGATGTTTGTGATGATAAAGTCTAAGAAAAGAAGCAAACATTTACTAAGCAACTATTATATGCCAGGTGTTGTGCTAAGCACTTTACAAATATTCTCATTTGGTTCTTATAACAACTTTGGAATTATTCCTACCTTACTATTTAAATAAAGGCAGTTATAAGCAACTTGTCCAGGATCACACAGGTAGGGTCAGATTAGAACTCGGGCCATCCTGACTCCATTGTGTTCTCTTATTGTACCACCCAGTTGCTTCTGTGGGATAGCATATGTAAAGTACTTTAGAAATATTAAAATCCTACGTTTCTGTTAGCTATTATTACAAGAAAGCGCTTATTTTAGAGTAGGAAGAAAAGTGTTTTTCTCCCAGAAATGTTTAGTTATAAAAGCAAAAAGTATCCATAAAATATATTTTTAAAGGAAATGGCTTCATAGAATAGTTGATTCTGGATTACGAAGGCAGTGTTATTTAATGTTGAATAGGCTTGAGGGACAACTCCCTAAAATGTTTTAATTATAAGAGGAAGAATAAGAACCATGCATGGAGAGGACCCTGGAACAGAAAGGCTATATTATTTGTGACTTCAAAAACACTATAATTGGTTTAATAATATTAGAACTTATCCAGATCAGTCTGGTGTCTGTCCTTCAAAGTATTCACCTTACAAAGATATGTATTTCATGCCAATAACGATACCCATGACTTAAAACTCTTTGAAACTCCTTTTTGGAATTTGTTTGAAAACCTGTGGCATATTCTTTCAAGTATTTTCAACAATGGCAAATCTTTTGAAGGAAAATTTTATTTGGGGGATATTCATGAATCCTGCTTATAGCCAAATCCAGTAAGTCAAGTGAGTGAAACTGAACAATATTGTTTCATATCAAAACCAAAACCTGATTATAAAGCAATGAGACTGTTTTTCTTGAATACACTATGAATTAAGTGATTCTGAAGATAGTCTCAACAATTCTCAAAGGGTTTCAAAAAATTTCACCTCCAAAATGATGACTTTGAAGGGGACAAAATTCTGTTGGTGCTGAGTCCTCAGAATTTTCAAAAATTAATTTCAATGAATTTTAGTCATAGCATATAGGTGGAATATATGATGAGATGATAATTTTTAAGTAATGTGTTCCCTTGTGGCAGAGAGTTTTGAAACCGTTGGACTAGATATTTTTGTTTAATTATTTATTTAATCCTATGGATGTCTGGAGGACTTTGGGTATGACTTTCTAGGAGGGTTGCACTATTCTTCATATCTCCCTACAGCTTTTGCAGTTTAATTCTTTTATTTTACCTTTTTTAAACTGATTTACTTTTTTTGCTGATATAATATTTCATTCCTTTGTGCTCAGTGTGCAAATCTGTACTTTTAGCCAAATAGGCTGCCACCTTTCTCATAGGACCATAGCACTCCTTCTGACCTTTTATATTGAAGCCATCTTCCTTTTTCCTTACCTAATTTGACATTTCATAAATTCGTTCCCTTGGACTTTGAGCCCAGAATCATTTTTTGCTTTTAATGGTGTCTCATTTGCCTAACGGTTGTAGAGATCTCTGCCTTTTCAGAAGTGTTTACTAAAAATACCTTTGTTATGAGATTCAAAAGGTGAAATTGAAATCAGTCATGTTTCCAGGAAGCTATGTCTAAGTTTTATTTTCCATTTTATGCATCTGGTGGAGATAAGGATTTTAATGCTTAACTGCAAAAATCACTCTCTATGGGAATACACATGCTTTCTTTTGTTGGAAATGTAATGGTTTCTCAGCTCTCTGCATAGAGTCCAATAAATTCTTTTAAGTTACTTTTTCTCCCATTTGAGTCATCAAACACTTTTCATTTTCCTCCCAGGCTACTATATGATCTATTGGCTTTCTGGGAGACCTCTGAGCCTGATAGCAAAGCTCACTTGAACATTTTAGTTTTAGTGAAAGAAGGCATCCTGTAAAAATGTAAATTTTGCCTGCCTGACAATCAGGCATTTAGGAAATTTTTGATGTATTCTGCTTCTAAGCAAGGTTTGGGAGGACTTAAAGGCTTGAATGCAGAATCTTGAATGGAGAAAGAGTGACTGATATGTCCAGAAGAAATTAAAAAATTCTTTAGATGGAACATAATAAGAGACAGCCAAGCTTAATCCTTTCCAGGACCTAAGGAATTCCCTACATTAGATGCTAAGGAAGCCTGTAAATTTTTTCAGACATTAAGATACACTTCTGTGTAGTTCTGTCATAAGGAAAAACTATAGCACTGAGAATTGATTTTGTTTTAAAGGCCTTTGCCACTGGTTTATGTGCCTTTGGAATGACAGATCCTTCTCTTACCTCTAAATTGCCTGTCCATAAAATGAAAATGGTTTTAATACAATTAATTTTCCTTTAGGGAGAAGGTAGATCTCAAAAGAACAAAACATTATGATTTAGATTCAGCTCTATTCACATCTCTCTCAATATATTGTAAACTCTTTGAAGGTGAGGACTGCCTTTTGCCTCTTCCTGTGTCCCCAACACTTAGCATAGTTCCTACGTATTTTGGTTTTGTTCATTCAGTTGTGTTTGACTCTTTGGGAATTTCTTGGCAAAGATATTGAAGAAGTTTGTCATTTCCCTTGCCAATGAATTCAGGCAAACAGGCTAAATGACTTGCCCAGGATCACAAACCTCCTCATTTTATAGATTTGGAAACCGAGGTTCCATGGAGGTAAACTGATGTGACCCATGTTATTTATCCTTGCTATCTATTGGAGTTACTTAAGTATTTCAAACCTGTAATTGTTTTTATAGCCTTGGATATGAAATAATCACAGGGCAAGGAGCAAGTGTGCCCACCAGAATATCAATTATTCAAGGTTAATAAAAAAGCATCGCCTTTCCCACAGACTTCTCCCTTGAGCAAACTTGTTTCTAATGAAAATAAGGATCCATCTAATGATCTACTATTTCTGCCCTGAAACAAAACTATATTAGCCCAAAGAATGCTGGAATGAAGTTAACTCTGAACCTGACTGGGGTAGGAGATGTGTTGACAGGCCCAAGAGTAATCAAATAAGCTTCCATAATGGCAGCAGGGCTAGCGGTCTTCTAGAATACATAAATTCTCAAATAGGAAGTTGACTGAACATATTATCGAAGAATAGAGTAAGGAAAAAACAATTGTTATACTTTCTTTTAAGTGGTAATAAATTTGAAGGAACTTTGGCTTTTTTAGATCACAGAGGAGAATTCAACTTCTTTGCTTTCTTTTTCTTTAAAATTTTTAAATAAAATTTGGGAAAAGTCATTGACCATGAAGGCTTGTAGTATTAGAGTTGCTTCCTTCAGTAATTAGGAAAGAGTCCTTTCATCAACATCCAGTCTCCGGGCTGAGACCATTTCTCTCAGACATCAGCACCACCACCACAGACATAGCATTTAAAGCTTCAAATTCAAAGGCTTCAAAAATTCAAAAAGAATTTTATATGCATTATTTCACTTGAACCCCACGACAATTCTGTGAATTAAGTGCTGCAGATATTATCCCAATTTTCAGAAGAGGAAACAGAAACTGTGGCTATCTAAATTGCCTCGGATCTCATAGCTAAGATGTCTGTGGCAAGATTTGAACTTGTCTTCCTGACTCCAAATCTACCACATGGACCTCATCACTGTCATTATAACTTTGTGATCTCTGAAATAGTTTATTTCAGGTATAAATTTCAGGAATATATCAGATAATATAATAATAATATCAGAAATAAATTATTTCATTTTACAGCTGATGCAACACTCTCACCAAAAATATTGATTCACATTTCTATGGACTCTAAGTTTTAAAAAGCACCTTTATCCCAACAGCTCTCTGAGGTAGGTAAAGTCAGTATTCATATTATTACTCTTTAGTTAATAGGTGAGAAAGAGGAGGTTGAAAGTAATGAATCACTTGGTCAAATTGAGTGAAAGTGTCAAAGGTGAAATTTGCAAATTTAGAGATATACCCAAAGCTCATGTGGGCTATTTGTGCCTGATTGGTGTAGAACCTTCCAAATCCCTTTTGGTCTAATCAGTCACATTCAGACACTATCATTCACATCAAGATAAGGGTGTCTTTTTGGTCCTCTTTGAGCATTAAGGTCAACAACCAGAGTATCTCAGTTGGAACCAGGAACAGGGTTTTCCAACTCCAAGCCCAGAGCTTCAACTGCTGAGGTAGAACAGGTAAAAAAAGTGGATTATGGTCTATCAGCCCTAAATTTTTGTGACTTGGCCACCTTAGCTACCAATTTATAGATCATCAAGTGAGGGTAGGAAATTACTTTATCAGTTAGCTGATACATATTACAATGAGAAAACTGAGGCTCAGAGAGTTTAAAATTTTAAATGACTTGTTGCTGAACACAGGGAGTAAATGAGTGACAGAGCTTAGCTTTGAACTCATGCTTTTTTTTTGCCAACATCACATTTCTGCTGGATGCTGTCTTAGCAGTTAAGATTAAATTGGGATTTTCAAACTGATTATTCCTAAATTATTTGTTCAGTGATCTGGTGATTGATGGATGTTTATTTATCACATAAGTTTTTATATAATTCCTTATCATTTTTTAAATCATTATCAAGCTATAGTCTATTTAGATATGTGCTAGACATAACTAGTTTTTTGAAAAAAATATCTTTTAGCAGTAGTAATGTGTACCTGTCATTTCAGCTCTGTTTTATGTATCCTAATTAATTGTGACTTTAGTACTTTAATACTGTGGCCCTTGAGTGATTTTTACCACAAATGGCATGATTTTTTTCACCTAATAAATAATTCCAACTAGGTCAAGCCTTAGGAGAAAAATATTGGGAGCATCACTCTAAAGACAGAGGACTTTTTCTTCATATTTATGACTTTTGGGGAGCAGATGGATGAGCATATTTTTTTCTCCCTTATTGTTGAGACATCATTGTGCAAAGTGGCCAGACTGCTAGATATATGGTTATAGGATCTGGGTTCAAACCCCAGCTCTGCAGCTTTATTACTTGTGTAAACCTTGGACAGCTCACTTACCTTCATTGGGCTTTAATTTCTTCATCTCTAAAATGAAAAGGTTGAATTAAATGCTTTCTAAGGTTCTTTCCAACTCAGAATCTATGATTCTTTGATTAGCCTCCATTTAATACCTATTATAATTTTAATATAAAAATTCTTAAAAGCACTTTTGACTTCCATAATATCACACAACAGTCATTTCAGTCATGTCTAACTTGTGACCGTTTGGGGGTTCTCTTGGTAAAGTTACTGGAATGGTTTCCCATTTCCTTCTCAAGCTCATTTTACAGATGAGGAAACTGAGGCAAACTGGATGCAGTAACTTGCCCAGGGTCACATAGTTAATTGAGTGGCTGAAGCCAGATTTAAATTCAGGTCTTTCTGATTCCTGATCCTTCACTCTACCCACTGCACATTTAGTGGTATTCTAACTTGGTTTGTCTATCTCTATTGACTAAAATTTGACTTTGTATTATAGAAGAACTGATATTTATATAGTTTTAATGTTTGCAAAGCAGAATATTTGTTTACATGCAGATTTGTGTGTATATATATTTATGTAATCTGTTCAACCTTCAAATGTACTTATTCTAAGGTATTATTATTCATCATTGCATAGACAAAGAAAATGAAGCTAAGAAGTTAAATAACTTCCTCAAGGTTACATTGCAACATTTTAGGCAAGCCTCAAATCTAGATCATTCTTTTAAAAAAAACCCTTACCTTGCATCTTAGAACCAATACTGTGTATTAATTCCTAGGTAGATGAGCAGTAAGGGCTTGGCAATTGGGGTTAAGTGACTTGCTCAGGTTCACACAGCTAGGAAGTGTCTAAAATCACATTTGAACCCAGGACTTCCCATCTCTTGGCCTCACTCTCAATCTACTGAGTCACCTACCTGCCCCCTCAAATCTAGATCATTCTTATTTGTGTCCATTCTGCCAATCACTTACTCAACAGTTTAGTGCCATACTACTAGTATGTAGTAATGAGACTTTTTAAAAATGGACATCGTATATTGTTTCCTTGAAAAGCCTTAAAAGTAGCCTGGAAAGATAAATTCAAATTTTCTACTTCCCATTCAATAAAAATTTCTCTTCTACCCCTGAAGAGAATTAAAAAAGGAGGACCCCAGGATCTGAGCTGAGCAGAGAGATAATTTTCTATTAGGCAAGGATTCCTCTTATATGATATTGGAGATGAAACTTGGAACTCCAACGATCCCTGATGTAGAATGATGGTTTTCCTGAAACATATAAGGGAACACATTTATAAGACTTTAATTTTATATAGACATTTGCAGATATCCAATCCTCTAACCAGAGTCTGTAGTATTGTGTACATTATAGAGGATTTGTGTAAAAATGAGGAAAAGAACTGCAAAGGTTGAGAATGCATGAAAGAATTTTGATGTACCCCTTTGGGGAAGTATCTACATTGATGAAATCACTATTTTAATGTTGAATGCATTCATATTCAATATTCAGAAATTTATTATGTAAAAATAGGCATGAAAATTTTAAGAACCATTTGTATATGCTAAAACCATGTTATAAGTCTATATATTATGTTTTTACTTATCCACATACGTATTGTTTCCCTCAGTAGAAAGTAAGTTTTCCTTGAGGAAAAGGGACTTCTTTTTTTTTCTTTCTATCACCAGTATCTATAATAGCCCCTGATACTTAACTGGAATTTATTAAATGTTTGTTGAATTGAATACAATGGATTTGGTTTTAGTTAGCATGCTACGTAAATATAATTTTATATGGATTATAGAAGGATCACAATAGTGCTTGGAAATTTAACTTAGAAAATACATTTTACTTTAATAGACTTCAAATACTAAGTATGGGAGACAGTTTTTCCATTCTTCAGGTGCTGGAGAATCACTAGAGTTGAACTTTGCTAGATCAATGCCTAAATTGGAGTGTTACAGGTATAGCCTCTGTCTTCCATAGAACTTCTTCCTTAGTAGTAGGGGTCTAGGCTGTTGCGTTCTGAGCCCTACTCATGCTTATAGTCCTGTGCTAGCCCTTTGATTAGGCTAGGTTTGGTCTCAATCAATGCCAGAAAGCCAGAAATGTTTTCCAAGTCTGAATGCTGACCATCTTGCTTAACTTCAAGATTTCCTGAGAGAACAGTATATTATTTTATCTTGGCCTACAGAAGCCTAGATTCTGCATCAGCTATTGAGAAATATGGTCAATATGTCCTTTATAAAATGACTAGAGTAGAATTATCACTTGAAATATGCTATTCAGCAAAGCAAAACATTCCACATCTTAAATTTTCACTGTTATTGCTTCCTTTAGTCTAGAAGTAAAAACCCAGAAAAGTGGTGAGCAAAAAGGTTAATTTTTTTTCAGGGTCTGGAGTAGCCCGTATGTCTTACCCTGGGTCTGTTTTTGATGCCTGTTCAGTGAATTCAGGTTTTGACAAGCCAGTGGGAGCTTCTTCTCTTGAATAAAGTACTGCTCCTTTCCCTTTGCAATTTATTCTTTTGGAGATCCAAGAGTATCCCCACAGTTTCAGACAGCTTGTACAATACGACAGTGACCTCATCTTCTATGCCTTAGTCAGTATTCAGAAGTCCATTTAGCTAAATGGAATCTTCTAAATTGAATTCAGCAGGACTATTGTCATCTTTCTATACTCTATGAATCCAGAGTTTAGTGGCATACCAGTAACATATGAATCCGTGTTATTTGATTCTATTCAACAAGAATTTATTAAATACATGTTAGGTTCCAGGGACTGTTCAAGTTGCTATAGATATAAAGAAAAAAATGAAAGCCTCTCTACATTGCAGTAATGACTACAAGAAATGATAACTTTTTAAGAAGAGCAGCCTATCAAGAACCCCAGGTATTTGGAATTCAACTCATTTTTTCCAAGGGACAAGTGAAGAAGGTTTTCTCAGACGTGCAGCTTGTAATGGCATAGCCAGAAATTATTTTAAAAAGAATGCTGCCCCAATTTGGCATAGATATGACTGTATAAAGGCAAGAAGCCCACAAAGTTAAGGGAAATTAATAGAACCACAGTTTTAATATTTTGCTAAGGATATTCAAAATGTACTGCTTCCCCAAAGCAACAGTCCTCTGTAAATGTCCACTAAGTCTTAGTTTTCAAATAGCTTGGATAGCCAAGTGACTGCTTCTTCCAGCATCCAATATACAAAGTATATAAAACAAGAACAAGAACATCACCATCACCAATAACTCCTTGAACCAACTTTTCTAGCTTTCTAGTAAGGCCTGCACTTAAAAGACAAAAAAAATATTGCTGCCAAAATATATTCTTTAAACCTCCCCCCACCTCAAAAAATGCTTAATGTAGCTCACAAGTGCAATGCTACTCACATAAGTAATTTAGACAACATAGGTCACTGGTACAATTCAACCAGTATTTATCAATCACCTTCTGTGTTCATGGTATCAAGTAGGTATTGTACATACAAAGGTAAAAATGAAAGATTCTCCTCTCCCAAAGTTTACATTATCCTGGACAATTTAAGAGTACATTGATATTAAATACAAGTGTTTTCATTGGATCTTCAAGAGACATTTCAAACTCACTATGTCCAAAACATAATTCATTTTCTTTTCCCCCTAAATTGACTTCTCTTCTAAATTTTCTTATTTCTGTCAAAGATTACACCATTATTCTATTTCCAAGGTGGATACCTTGACAGTTATCCTCCTCTCTTCTTTCTCTCTCTATATATGTTCATTAACTGTCAAATTTTACAGGTTTTACTTCCAAAATATCTTTTTCAACCAGCTCCTAATATCTATTCCCAATGCTATCACTTTGGAAAGGTCTTCATTACCTAGCAAATATGGTCTCTGAATTGGTCTCCCTGTGTTGTCTCTCACCATTATAGTCTATATTCAACAGAATTACCATAGTGATTTTCTTTAAGTTCAGATGTGACCATATCAGTCCTCTTCTAAACTCCAGTTGCTCATTATTGACACTAGAATTAGATAGAAACTCCTAGTGAAAATTTTCACAACCTTGCCTCAAGGAAAGTCTTTGTGTAGGAGATATGACCTCTGCTGGGTCTTGAAGGAATCCAGGAATTGTGGTAATATTTACATATATGTCTTAAGTTAGTAATTATTTTTCTACATGTGGCTTAAATTATTTTGCCTTTGTCTTAATTTCTTGCTTTGTTTTGATGCTAAAAGAACTTATCACTTTTATGTATTAATTTATATGTTGTCTCTGGAAAGAATGTTAGGAATCACCTAATCCACTCCCCTTATTTTACAGAGGCTTATTAGGAAACTAATAAATATAAATATATGTATATATGTTTGTGTGTGTATATATACATACACATATGCATTTGTGTATATATTGCATATACATGTATGTATATTTTTTCACTCCATGGATTCCTACAATAGCACTGCAAATAGATTTAATTTGTCCTGACGTTCCATAAATATTCATTAAAAATCAGAAATTAGCCCCCATGAAATGTATTCCACATGTTCTTCTAAGCTAGATTCACAAGAATAATATCATAAAGGAATTTTATTATGTGAAGAAATTTAATTTACTTTGTTAGAAAGACATTGATTCTATACATAAAAAATTCAAACGGGGAGTGAGAAGGGTTGTATTTTTGTTCCAAGTGAGGAAATAGCCATCTCAGCAATTTGCCAAATGCATGAAATAAGGGTTGTACACAACTGACTTTGGTTAATTGATGAATGTTGAATGCAGTATTTAAGAGAGGAAAATGTGACCCTTTTCTCTTATTGCTCCATCATGCAGAAGGTTGTTAAAATGAAGCCCTTGCCCAGTCACTTCTAAAGATAATTCTTCTATGTATGTACAGCATTCTCGTTTTATCACTGGAGAAATGTATTGGAGCATAAATGACAGAAACAGAAATTGCTAAATGAGAATGACTCAGGAAAAGATGAGACAAGGGCAGAACATATTCAGTAAATTCATTTTTGTGGGTAATTGGTAAAACATTAAAATTTTATAGAATATAGCCCAAAAAGGCAAAGCTAGGAACATATAATGCCAAAAGTTTGGGAAATGATTTAAAATATAGCCTATATTCCTTTTATCTTGTGGGTTTGATTCAATAGCAATTCGTGTCAGCTTTATGTATTAACAATTTTTATGGACTTTGTAGGATAGTGCTTCTTATCACTACTATTCCAATCCCCAGTGATGGAGAAGTGGGATAGCAAAGATAAGATGTTCCATCTAAACTTTCTAGCTCCATTATGTGAAGATATTTTTTCTTTAAAAAAAAAAGTAGCTAAATGATCTTTGTTTTCTTTGTAATACTAGGGAGACAATTGGACTAGAGATCATGATATCCCTATCAGTAGGTAACTAAGAATTCTTGTATAAATCATTTAATCTAGTTGGACCTTAGCCTTCTCATTTGTAAAGAGTTTGGACTATATGAACACTAAACTTCTTTCTAGCTTTAACATCCTGTGACTAATTTATTGTAAACATATGTGATTTTTTTTATCATTTTACTTATAAGTCAATTATATAATATTTTTCTGAATCTTCTTGACATGTTGCCTCAATTTATTGCTTTGCATAGATGCTTAAGAATCTTTTGTCACTTTAATGCATGAATTTATTTTTTCATAACCCATAAAATGTTAGATATTGAAAAAATATTAATCACTTAGTCCAATTTCCTCACTTAACAAAAGCTTAGGAAACTAAAACTCAGAGAGGTCAAGCCAAATGTCAGCCAGCAAATGACAGTTAGGTCTGAAATCTAGTTCTCACTCCTAAATCTAGCATTCTTTGTCCTATACTCAACTGTCTTCTGCACGTGAAATTTCTTACTGTGCTGAGGAACTGTGCGAAGCTATTTAAAGCTCCATGAGAAGCTAAGAAGAATCAATTCCACTTAAGAAACACTTATTAAATGCTTACTATGTGCCAGGTCCTATGCCAGGTGCTGGGGATGCAAGGACAAAAATGGGACAGTCCAGAATCTGCCAGAAATGTGACTATAGGAGCTCCCTTCCTAAGGGGAGAGATCACAACACAATGCAGTCTTGTCAAGTGAGTGAGTCCAACCTTAGGTCTGAGGAGAGAGTTTGATTTCATTTCTGCCTATCAAACCATCCTGCTTGGTGTCTTCATGATGAGCATTTTGCTGTAAAGAAACTTTGAAAACTGGAGATTGGCCATAGACAGACTTTAAAATATATATATATATGTATATGTATATATACATATATATACACTATTTATAGTATATATTTATTTACTTTTATACATAAATATATAAATTGCATGTATTTAAATGTATTTATTATACAAATATCATCAATAAATATGTTATGTGTATATAATAATATATATAATCCATCAAATCAATGCTTATGGTTAGCCATTGCACTTACTCACATTCCTGGTTAGAAGAAGAAAAAGGTGAGTTATACTTCTAAAGAGCATAAGATGCTCTGGTCCTCTGCAATGAAGACTAATTAGTATCAAAAGGACATCTGTCTTCTGTTCCTGAAGCCTCTTTTGTGTAAATATATGCTGATGGTCATACAAGCAAAACATATTAGAAGGATGTGTTGCAGTGGTGTCTTCAGAGTGCNCTATTTATAGTATATATTTATTTACTTTTGTACATAAATATATAAATTGCATGTATTTAAATGTATTTATTATACAAATATCATCAATAAATATGTTATGTGTATATAATAATATATATAATCCATCAAATCAATGCTTATGGTTAGCCATTGCACTTACTCACATTCCTGGTTAGAAGAAGAAAAAGGTGAGTTATACTTCTAAAGAGCATAAGATGCTCTGGTCCTCTGCAATGAAGACTAATTAGTATCAAAAGGACATCTGTCTTCTGTTCCTGAAGCCTCTTTTGTGTAAATATATGCTGATGGTCATACAAGCAAAACATATTAGAAGGATGTGTTGCAGTGGTGTCTTCAGAGTGCAGGATCACTCTGTTAGAAAATCATTTATTGGATTCTTACTGTGGAGGAAATGTATATTGCTGCCACACTGATTTATATGTCATCTTCTGCTATTAGAATGTAAGCTCCTAAAAGGGAGGGACATTGTGCAGAGAATGCCTGATCTGGAGTCAGGAAGATTCAGCTTCCTGAGTTCAAATCGGAACTCAGACACTTATAAGGTGTATGACCCTGGGCAAGACATATAACTCTGTTGGCCTCAGTTTCCTCATATGCAAAATGAGTTGTAGAAGAAAATGGCAAACCACTTCAGTATCTTTGCTAAGAAAACCCCCCAAAATCACAAAGAGTTGAACTGGATTGAAACCTGAAAATGAATAACAAAAAGTGGAGAAGTGCTTTCCTTTGATTTTAAAGATCTTGTAAAGCAGTTGGCCATTTTATATTTGGTGTTCCTACCACTAACTGCAGCTAAGGAGATCATAGATAGATACACATCATCACCATCATTATACATCTGTATCTCCCTTGAACCCTATATTCATATAACAATACCTATCAGAGTCTTGTAGCACCTCTTATAATAACCATGATATTTTTGGTTACTATATATATATATAACAATGGTACACCTATGATTTGTTATAAATATGTAACAAAATATATTTGCTTATCCAAGAGAAACAGATTCTCACCTTAGTCATGTCCAGAAATCTATGTCTCTGTCATTTCCCCCATCCCTTACTCCTTCTCAAGAAAAGAAGTAATATTATATAGATTATACATATATTATTATATATTACATATTTCCCTGTTCGTCATCTTACAAAACAAGACACATATTGCTTACACTAGAGAAAAATTTATGGAAGAAATCTGCATTCAGACTTGATCTGTCCTTTCTATGGCAGTGGATATCTTTTTTTATTGTAAGTCCCTTGGAGTTGTCTTAGATCCTTGCCTTGTTGATGATAGTGTTAAGTCATTCACAGTTGATCTTCATATATTATTGTTGTTATTGTGTACAACATTCTTTTGGTTCTACTCATTTCACTTTGTATCAATTCATGTCTTTCCAGGTTTTGGGGGAATCATCTTATTTGTCATTTCTTATGGCTCAATTGTATTTCTTTACAACCACATACCACAACTTGTTCAGCCATTCCTCATTTTATGGGCATTCATTAAGTTCCTAGTTCTTTGACAGCATAAAAAGAGCTACTGTAAATATTTTAGAATATATAGGTTCTTTTTCTTTTCCCTTGATCATTTTAGAAAATAAAATAAAATAGCGGTATTACTGGTTCAAAAGATATACAGTTTTATATCACTATGAGTGTAATTCCAGATTGCTCTTCAAAATGGTTGGTTTAGTTTACAGTTACACTAGTAATATGTTAGTGACCCTATTTTTCCACATCTCCTTTAGCACTTGTCATTTTACCCTTTTATCATTTTAACCAATCTGATATGTGTGAGATAATATCTAAGAGTTGTTTTGATTTGCATTTCTTTAATCAACAATGGTTAATCATAATTTTTTAAAAAATATTTGGGGGGTGCATCTGTGTGACTCAATGGATTGAAAGCCTGGCCTAGAGACAGGAGGTCCTTGGTTCAAATCTGGCCTTAGACACTAGCTAATTGTATGAATCTGGGCAAGTTATTTAACCCCCATTACTTAACTGCTTTTCTGCCTTAGAACCAATACGCAGTATTGATTTTAAGATGGAAGCTAAGGGTTTGTTTAAAAAAAAAGATTTAGAGGAGAAATGAAAACTATCAAATGCTTATAGGGTAGACTTATGTAAGATGGATATGCTGATTGACCCCAGGAATCAGAAATAATAGCGATGGGCAAAAGACCAAAAAGGATAGTGCAGGCTTGATATCTTAGGGAAAATCAAAACAAATTGCAACAATTAGAGCTGTCCAAAAATAGGATGTATTGCTTTGGGAGATAGTGGACTCCTCTTCTATAAAGGCTATTTGTTAGGTATATTGTAAATAGGAGTCCTTTCCAAGTAGGGTTGAACAAAGCTCAACCCTCAGGTGTCTTTTATCTCTGAGATTTCATGACTCTAATATTATGAGTGAAAAGAATTCTTAACCCAGAAGGACAAAGACACACTTTTGCCACCTATATCTGCTAGGTTGGACATAGAAAGCTAAAAGTCCTGCAGGTTGCTTGACTTCCATGTATCGTTTCAATAATATTTTAAACATTTACCATTTTCATTATTCTACATTTGTATTTATCTTCATGATATTCCAATACTAACTATTCTCCTCAACATTTAGCACAATGCCTAGAACAGCTGGGCACTTAATAAATGCATGTTGACTGACAGATATTTTTCCATCTCTTAAGGAACCCAGACATTAAATTTGTAAAGCAAGTAGGGACTCACTTTGTTCACAGTGTTGAATTTTTAAAATAGAAAGCATAAGTTTCTTTAACCAAGCAAGTTCCTTCCTTTTGTTTAAGACTGCTTTGAAATCTCTCATTAGTGTACAGATTTTTTAAGGAAATGATTCCTTTAGAGCATGAGTCTTGGGTGAATGAAGAGTTGGGTATTTTATTTTTTCTTTTGGGAAGTATAGGAGCAAATGAAAACTGTACTGGGAAAAACCTGCTATAGGCAGTAGAGGCACAGCAGTGGCAGCCATTACAGTGGCAGGGGCAGGTCAGGTGAATATGGTGCCATAAGAAACGGAAGAAGGATAAAGCAGTGCTTCAAACCAGAAAAAAACTTTACAAAACAGCTATGAGGACTCATCTCACTGGGATATGAGGGGAGAGTGCTGAATTAGCTTAACTCCAGTCGACACAATACAGTGCAAGCAGCCAAAGAAAGAGAATAACCAGTTTGATCCAGCCTCTCCAGGGTAAAAGTAGAAACCAATGCAATACAGAACAAGCAGTGGTAGAAAGAAAGTAGCCCTGTGTAATTCAGTCAAAACAGAGGATAGATATGACCCAACACAGGCAGCAATAGGAGGAACTCAGCCCAACAAAGTCTAGCCTCAGTGGCATAGGGCAGAACTCAACTCCAAAAAGTTGAACTAAATAGCTGCATACCTCAGCACAGGAAGCCAACCCAGCAACCTCTGCAGAGTACTCAATCTCATATCAAGACAACTGAGATGATCACAGGCACAGTACAAGCATGGAACAGTACTTCCTTCATCCCAAGAATGCAGCTAAGCTTCAGCATATTGACAAAATTAAGGGAAAAAATAACCCCCAAATGAGCAAAAAATAGAGAAAAAACCTGATCCTAGAAAATATCTTGAGAGAAGACCAAAATACAAGCTACAAAAAGGATAGTAATACAAAAATGAAAATATGTAAAACCTCAAAGGAAAATGTGAAAGGATGTTAAGCCCAAAATGAACCCCTGGAAGAGCTCAAAAAAAGAGAAAGAAACAAATAAGAAGAAACTTAGAAGAAAAATTCAAAAATAAAATGATAGGGAAAAAGTCAACAGTTTAAAATTAATACTTACTAAACAAAACAGTTCCCTAAAAAAGGGAATGCAGTACCTTAAATAGGAAAATAACTCCCTAAGATAGGAAGTATAAAGCCTCAAAGAAGAAAATGGCTGCATAAAAATTAGAATGGGGCAAATGGAAGCTAACAACTTCATGAGATAGCAAAAAAAAACTATAAAATAAATTCAGAATAATGAAAAACAGGAGAAAAACTTAAATCTCTAATTGGAAAAACAACTGACTTGGGAAAAGAGATCCAGGAAATATAATTTAAGAATAATTTGATTGCCTGGAAACTATAATCCCAAAAAGGACTCGGGTACTATATTGAAAGTAATTTTCAGGGAAAACTGTCCTGATGTTATTAAACAGGAGGAGAAAATAGAAATCAAAGGAATCCAGTGATCTTCTCCTGGAAGAAATAAAAAAAAATTGAAGTTGCAGGACTATTATAGCCAAATTTTAGAATTCCCAAGTCAAAGAGAAAATATTAAAGGCAATAGAAAAAAAAAACAATTCAAATGTTATGGAACCAAATCAAGATTACACAGTACCTAGTAGTTTCTACATTAAGGATCAGAAAGCATGTAATAAAACATTCTGCAAGGCCTTCAACCAAAAATCATCTACCCAATGAAACTAAACAGAATACTCCAAGGGAAGAAATGGACATTTAATGAAATAGAATTCCAGGCATACCTAATGAGACAGCCAGAACTAAAAAGAAAATTCAATGATCAAATATGACATTCAAAAGAAGCATAAAAAGGTAAACAGGAAAAAACTAGAGAGAATCAGTAGGGCTAAACTAATCACATCCCTGCATAAGAAAATGGTAACTAGGATACTTAAAATTTCTCTAGTACAAGAGATACTTAAAGTACTTGATATACTTTTATTTTTTTAATTTTTATTAAAGTATTTTTCCATGATTACATGATTTTTGTTCTTTCCCCTCCTTTTTCCCTCCCCACTCCCAAAGCTGAGAATCAATTCCACTGGGTTATGCAAGTATTATTGCTCAATACCTATTTCCATATTAATCATTTTTGTAATAATCTTTTAAAAACCAAAACCCCACATCCAATACCCACATAAACAAGTGAAAAATCAAGTGTTTTCCTTCTGCATATTTATTTCCAGAGCTCTTTCTCTTGGTGCGGATAGCATTCTTTTTCATAAGTCCCCTAGCATTGTCCTGGATCATTGCATTTCTATCAGTAGTAAAGTCAATTACATATGATCATCCCACAGTGTTTCAGTCTCTGTATACAATGTTCTCCTGGTTCTGCTCATTTCACTCCATATAAGTTCATAGAGGTCTTTCCAGATCATATGGAAATCAAGCAGTTTACTTGATATGATTTTTAAAATTATATTATTTTATTTATTAAGTTTCCTTTCATGCTGTACAAACTTGATGTCCATTTCTGTACCACTTTAAAAAAAACACCTTACCTTCCATCTTAGAATCAGTACTATGTATTAGTTCCAAGGCAGAAGAGTGGTAAGTGCTAGGCAATGGGGGTTAAGTGACTTTCCCAGGGTCATACAGCTAAAAAGTGTCTGAGCTCAGATTTGAACCCAGGACTGTCTCTAGGCCTGGCTCTCAATCCACTGAGACACTCTTCTTGATACACTTTTAGAAAACCATTCTGAAACACAACCTTAGACCTATTCCTTCCTTATTTGCTCTTCCATCCTCTTCCACAGCATTTTATTCCTTTTCTATGTGTATCTGTTGCCAATTTTCCTTAAAACTCTCCCATCCATTGAGAGAGAGAGACAGAGAGAAGAGAGAAGAGAGAGAGAGAGAGAGAGAGAGAGAGAGAGAGAAAACGAGAACTAAAACCTGTCAAACAAAAACAACCAACCAATATGACAAAAAGATAAGATGGCATAGTCAGGTTTTTGAAGTCACTGTGAGAATTTGAAGAAATAGGGGAGGGAATAATTCTATTTCTTTTTCTTTTTCCTGTCATCTTAAGCTCAAATAGGTTAGGCTGTAACTATTATATTCCTAGGATGATTAGTAATGCATATGTAAAAAGAGAAAGATATTTTAAGCATTTAAATAAAAAGCCACTTGAATAATTTTTTTGAATTTTTGAAAGGAAGCTCTCACCAGAAAAAATTTTATAACTTTAAAATATTCCAAACAAACCCATTTCATCTCCTGCCTCAGGCACGTCTAACTGCAAAAAAAATGCTTTTGTTTAGCTACAAATTAATTTGCAATAATTAATAGTTATTATTGTGATTTTGTCCAGACATGTGTCTTCATTGGTATGGAAAATCTCAAGTGAAGAATCTCCCTTGTATTAAATAGACAGCTCTTCTTCCATTTATAATCTTAGAGAGTTGTCTGGCATCCTAAGTGACTTGTTCAAAATTACATAGTCAATATAGTCAGAGGCAGAGCATCAACTTGGGTATTCACTCTTTCCTCTCCTTACCCTCTCAGCTAAGAACATTACCCCATATTTCACTGTGAAAAAATAAGGTTAATCACCAGGAACTCTGTATTCTGCCCTCTTCATCTCCCATCACTAAGATTCTACTAGTGTTTCCTCTTTTAACTGTCTGGCATGAAGAGGTGGCCCTTCTCCTAATCAACGTAAATTTAACTACTTGCACAACTAATCTCATTTCATTCTGTCTGCTCCATCAGATTGGCTCCTCTATCTTTCCCACTCTCACTAATCTCTAATTTCTCCCTGTCTACTGGCTATTTCCATGTGACATGCTCTTGTCTCCCCAGTCCTCAATCTTTTTCAGTTGATCCATCTCTCCTTACTAGCAATCATCCTATATCTCTCCTCCTTTTGGTGGCTGAACTCCTTAAGGAAACTGACTTCAGTCAGATCCACTTTTTCTCTTCTCACTCTCTTCAGTTCTCTGTAATCTGCCTTCTAACCTCATGAAACATCTCTCTACAGAGTTACCAATGATATCTTAATTGCCAAGTCTAATGACCTTTTCTCAGTCTTTATGCTTCTTCTCTCTGTAGTCTTTGTCATTGTGATCACCTTCTCCTTGATACTTTCTTCTCTCTAGGTTTTTATATCATTCTTTCCTGATTTGCCTTTTTTTCCCGAGTGATATATATTATCAGTTTCCTCTGCTGTATGTCCTTACGTGTCATGCCTTCTACCCATGGGTGTTCCCCAAGGCTCTGTCTTGGGTCCTTTTCTTTTTTCCTCTTGAAATTGTCTTGGCTTTGGTGATCCCCCATGTATTCATTTGTGATCTCTGTGCAGATGATTGTTAACTCAATTTTCCCCTCCAGCCTCTCTGCTGATCTCTAGTATATCATCTCCAGCTCCCTATTTGACAGCATGAACTGAATGTCCTGTAGACATTTCAACTCAACATGACTAGAACTGAACTCATCTCCCCCACCTCATCAACTATTCTAAATTCACTTATTATCTTTTTCAACCTTTACTTTCTGTCTTAGAATGATTACTATGTATTGTTTCTAACACTGAAGAGTGATTAAGGGCTAGGCAATTAGGGGTAAGTGACTTGCCCAGGGTCACACATCTGTGAAGTGTCAGAGGTCAGATTTGAACCCAGGACCTCACATTTCTAAGTCTGGCTCTCTATCCACTGAACCATTTAACTACGCCTTAAACATACCCATTTTTGTTGACAGCACCATCATCCTCCCAGTCACTTACACTCACAATGTACGAATCACTCTGAATCCCTCACTCTCACACCATATGTAATGTTGCCAAGTCCTATAAGTTCCACCTTTGCAATATTTCTCCTTTCTTCTCATACTGCCAACACCCTGATGCAGACGCTTCTTGCCTTGAACTTAGATTATGGCAATAACCTATTGGTTCCTAACCTCAAATGTCTTCTCCAGTCCAATCCATTCTCTAATCAGCTGCCAAATTGGTACTCTGAAAACACAGTTCTAAACATATCTCTAGTCATGAGACCCAGTGACATTGTAGAACCTTTGGGTTATAAAATTGCTTTTTAAAACTCTTAGCAATTAGTCCCCTTCTAACTTCCTAATCTTCTTATATTTTGGTTTCTTTCAAGAACTACATAACCTATTTTCTTCATATTATTTGATGTGTGTCTTCTTCCACAGCATGATTAATATGTCAATACATTTTGAATGATTGCACATATATAACCTGTATCATCAAACTGCTTACCATCTCAGGGAGGGGGAGAAGAGGGAGATAATTTGGAACTCAAAATGTTAGAAAAAGAATGTTAAATATTGTTTTATATGTAATTGAGAAAAATCAAATATTTTAAAATGATATGATCCAATAGTACTGGCCTACTTACTCTTTCTTATTATACTAGATACTCCTCACCACTCTGCTTTTTTACTCTGCTATCTCTCCTGGCTCTTCTAATTTCTTTCAAATATTACATTAAATCCCACTCTCTGCAAGGTGTCTTTCTTGGTCCCTAGAACACTAGTGACTTGCCTCTGATAATACCTCCAGTTTACCCTCTATGAATCTTGTCTACAGATTTTTTGCATGTTGTCTCCCCCATTAGAATAGAAGCACCTCTAGAGTAGGAACTGTCCTTTTCTTTCTTTGTATTCCCGGTTCCTTCCAAAGTGACTGCACATAGTAAGTGAATAATATTTATTTACTTCCTAACTCTAAGGACATCTTCTTATCCACTCTACCACAGTACTTTGGGATAAATAAAGGAGATATTTATTATGACAATACTATTAATAACTCACACTTCAATCTAGTAAACATTTATTTGTGTAAGTAATAATGATAAGTGGTAAGAATATAAAGATTCAAATGAAAAAAGAATTCCTCTTTACAGGAAGCCTATCTTTTTCTTCCCCCAGTTGCTTCCACCTACCTCCTGGTCATAAATTTCTATGTGTTTCATATTTCCCTTGCTGTGTATGTATTGTTTCACCTAAAAGAATTATCCGTAGGGGCAAAGACTTTTTCTTTGTTTTTATATAATTGTGATTGGCATATAGTTTTTGCTTAATATGTTATATAAATGAAGGCAATAGTTCTAACAAAGTTTAGCTCTTGCAATCTACAAAGCACTTCCCTCACCACAGGTCTAAAAAAAGGGTAAGGCAAGTAACAACCTTCCCATCATTCTCAGTTGAGGTAATGACCCAGTCATGCGGCTAGTATATGTGGGTATGGAGCTCATGTTCAGGTCTTCTGTTTTATCTTCTCTAATCTGTGCTGTACTACTTTTACATCTTTCTAATTCGACTATGGATTAGTGAATATTCAGTTTTACTAACACTGGATTTTAAAATACATGATAAAGCAGACAGCAATTATATTCCATGAATGCTAGAAAATTACAAGGTCATAATGTTCCATAGCTGAAGAGCAATGAGATCAACTATAAATTAGCAGATGATTGAAAGTACATTTGAATCTTATATTTATATCTTCTTGGATGCTATTTAAAATTAAACAGTTAATTATGATGTGAATATAAATGAAAGGTTTATTGCTTCATTATAAAAATGTTTACATTTTTGCAAAGGAACCTCATTGAGAGGGCTTTCTGCTAATTTTCCCTGTCTAGGATGCCTAATATCTCTGATATCTTGTAAATATAAATGATGAGTTATAAAACATTAAAATCATAATGATTACAGTTACAGAAGTTATATTATTCCCAGCATTTTAGAAGTCTTGACTAATTAATTAAATTAAATCAAACTAATTCAACAATCAAATATTCAGTCTTTTTTGTGTGATGTCATGCTAGATGTTGAATTTAGGTCCATTCATTTTCATTCTAAAGCTGATAAGAGAAGGGAGAATAAGCATTTCTATTGTACCTACTGTGTGCCTGAACTATGTTAAATACTTCACAAAGAGAATTTCATTTGATCATGAAAATTCTGTGAGGGAGATGCTATTTATTAAACTCATTTTACAGTTGAGGAAACTAAGTTTAAATGACTTGCCATAGATATCACAGCTATTAAGTATCTGAGGCTGGATTTGAACTTGGGTCTTCTATACTGTAATCCCAGTGTTTGATCTACTATGCAACCTGTGTACCTAGGAATAGTCAGAAAATAAATATATATATATATAATATGGAGATATTTTATAGAAGAATTATATTTGTCTCTGAACATGTATCTATATATCCAGTAATTTGAATTTATTAGTCTTCTCTTTACTTATTTTTAGCCCCTTTATTGGAATTTTATAGTTCAACAGGTGTTAACAAAAATAGAAAACTCATTCAGTTCCATTCCTAGATCTGATTTGAGACTGTAGCCAGCAGAAGAATGGAGTATATAAGTTCTATAGCTAGTTGTTTACAAATAGAACTGGAGATCAGTCAATACTGACCACATAATTCTGTTATTTATATATACAAATATTTTATATTTATACGGGTCTTCATACTCATCACTTTTTGTTTAATTGATTGTCTTATCAGAGTTTCACATTGTCGTGATCTAAGAGGATCCTGTATTGATATTTCAAGTTGCAAATGAAAAAATAGAGGAACAAAGAAATTGTGCTTTGTCTAGGAAAATGGGAAGGTCCAAATGTATGAGAACTTGGAATATAGCCTGGCTCTCTTGAATTTGATGTTTTTTCCACTAATGACTATGAGGGTGGGGGCGGGGGGGGGACAACAAGAGTGAAATAACCAAGGGAACTGGTATTATGGAAAGATAGCAGATCAAGGACTGGGTTTCTTTATCCAGTTTAGATTACAGTGATGGGCAAACTTTTTAAAGAGGGGCCAAAGGAAAGGAAATATTCATCTGTCAGTCTGTTTCTAAGGAAACTCTTTCGAAGTTTCATTGTATTGTATCCTACTCATTGTATTTGTCAGATTAGGAATAATGCTGAGTGGCTAGACAGAATATTTCAGGCACACCCCCCAACCCCCAGCATCTGACCCGCAGGCCGTAATTTGCCCATCACTGATTTAGAATATAAGTCCTTTAAGATAAGGGGTGTATTAATTAATATGTATGTGTGTGTATATATATATATATATATGGAGAGAGAGAGAGACATAGATTACAGTATTACCTTCTTGCTTTTAATATTTAACTTGTTGCCATGTATATGCTACAATTGATAACTAAATAGCGCCTTCCTCTTTTAGATTATCTTCTAGCTTCTCTATAGATTTTGCATTGAGACTCTTTACTAAGAGTTTCTTCTGAAACCTTCTTCCTCAACTTATGTCTCCAGCTGCCTTTACTCACTATCTCCTCCTTCATCTCTCTAAGTACTCTAGTATCCAGTGACCTGCCTCCCTGCCAACCCTAACACAAGACACTTACATCTCCTGACTTGGGGCATTTTTTCACTGGTTGACCTCAGACTCTGGAATTTTCTATGCCCTAATTTCCTGGTTTCCCTGGCTCCTTCTAGTTCTAGCTAAAATCTGTCAAGAAACCTTTCCCACTCCCCTAATGATAGTGCCTTCCCTCTGTGAAGTATCTTCATTTTATCTTATTTATATGTCAGTTTTATGTAGTTATTTACTTATTTTCTCCCTCATTTGAATGAATGTGCCATAAGGAAGGGGACTTGCCTTTGTATCCCCAGGACTTAGAACAGAGCTTGGCAAATTTTAAGTGCCTAATAAATGAATATAAACTGACTTACTGACAAATATCCATTGATGAAAGTGAATGTTAGCCCTAGACCTCTCCAGCTGAATCACTGGAAATCCTTTGATGGTACTCTGACTTCTGCAATTTCTTTGAAACTTAAACAAATGACTTCATATGTTACTCTATCCATAAAACAATTCATTACCTGATGACGAACTTTCTGGTAACAAGTTTATTTTACTTATCTATATTAGTCCCCAGATAATAAATTATCAATAGTCATTCATTCATTCATTTATTCATTCATTTGTTTATTAATTTATTAAGGACTATATGCCAGGCTCGTTGTTTGGCACTGGGGATACAAATGGAACAGTCATCCTCAAAAGCATAATTCTATCAATGGAGACAACATATAAAAATATGAGTAAAAATGCCAAAGTATACATTGTTAATAAGAAGTAATTTTTTAAGACACTCACAAATGGAAGTATCAGGACCATGTCAGTAAGTTTTAATTAGAAGATGGTATTTGAAGTAAAACTTTGAAAGAAACTAAGAATTCTAAGAAGTGAAGATGAGGAAGGCATCTGGTCCAATGGAGAGGATGCAACTAGTACAAAGGGGGGGAAAAGATGACATATTGAATGCTGTGTCTGGAAAACTGAAAATAACCCAATTTGTCTGGAATATATAGTCTGAGAAAAGAATTAATGTTTATTAAGTCAGAGAAGTTAGGCTAGAATGAGTTACTGAAGAGCTTTATATGTTTTTTTAAAAAAAAGGAGTTGCTGAAGCGTTCTGAGCAAGAAAGGGACATGATCAGATCTTTGTTCTAGGCATGTTACTCAGGTAAGTGTGTGGAAGATGGGTCAGAGATAGGGCAAACAAGGAAAGGAAGACAATTTGAAACCTACGGTGTTTCATATGAGAGGTGATAAGGACTTGAATTAGTCTGGGGGATGTATGAATGAATGCAAATAAGGGGATAGAAGTGATACATATTATGGAAGTTGAATGGACAAGAATGGATTCATAATGATTTGAAAGGAATCTTTACAGGACAGCTTGGAAACCTACAAGTTTATCTTCTATACTTAAAAAGAATAACAAGGTTTACATAATGGAGATTTGTAATTTAATATATAATCATCTTTTTCTGTTTTACTATGTATATGCAAATGCTTATTCTATTTGTTTCATAAATTAAAATAAAAAATAAAATCCATTTTTAGATGGATATGAGGCTTGATGGAGAGTGGGGAGTTGAGGGTGAGTCCAAGGTTCTGAATGTATTTGACTTTCTTGAATCCTTACAGATTGGTATAGAGTCAAAGTTATCCTATGATGGCATAACCTTTGAGAAGCCCAAGACATTGCCATGTTGGCGATACAGTGGAATAGGCTAGCTTTTTAATGTCTCCACATCTCAGTTTCAGTACCCATTAAAGATGTCATCACCCTTTTGTGCCCCATTAGGTGGCTGTGTAACAATTTAGTCATTAGGCATTTATTAAACATCTACTAGATGCCCTGCATTCTGCTAAGGCCTGCGTAGACAAAGAAATGGTCTCTTCTATAAAGGATCCCAAGTGAAAATAACTTTGAACATACAAGATATACACAGATGGAAGATCATCTCAGATGGAATGCATAGAATTGAGGGGACTCAGAAGGCCTTCATGCAGAAAGAGATTTTAGCTGTGAGAAAGTGTTCAAGGGAGGCTAGGAGACATAGGTGAGGAAGACTATTCCAGGGCTGGGGAGGGGTAACCAAGACATAGGAAACGGAGTAGCTTATGCTAGGAACTCTAAGGAGGCTAGTGTCACTAGATCATACAGCATGGGAAAATATCTGTAAAACTATTTTGCAGACCTTAAAGATGTGTGATTATATATATATTTATATTTATTTTTATAAATAGGACAACTAAATGACACAGTGGATAGATTACTGGGCCTGAAGTAAAAAAGACTCATTTTCTTCATTTCAAATATGACGTCAGACCCTTACTAGCTGTGTGACCATGGACCAGACCCTTCTGGTCAGTTTTCTCATCTATAAAATAAGCTGGAGAAGGGGCAAACCATTCCTGTATCTTTGCCAAGAAAACCTCAAGTGACTCACAAAGAGTCACACATGACCTAAGCTCCTGAACAACAACCAATATATGTGTGTATACTTGTATATGTATACATGTGCATGTGTATGTATGTAGATATATATTAGTTATTATTTGCAGGAGAGTAAAATGTAATAAGACTAGAAATATAGGAATTGGCCAGTTTCTTTGGGACAATAAAAGCCACAGATAAAATGATTGATCCTGGAGACAATAGGGAGCCAGTGAAGTGGTTCATCTACTCAGATCTATGCTTTTAGGAAGATCAGTTTGTCATCTGGAAGATAGACTGGATTGGAAAGAGAATTGAGTTAGGAAGACAAAACCTAAAGCTGGTGTGAAAATCCAGGCATGTTGTGATGAGGACCTAAATCAGGGTGGTAGCAATGAGAAGGGAGACAATAAAAGATGTTACAGAGGCAGAAATATTAGGACTTGAAAAAAATTGCATATAGGGGGAAGATGACAGTGAGGAGTCACAGATGACAACTACATTTGTGAGTCTGAGTAACTAGGAGCATGGTGGTACCCTGAATAATAACATCCTAAGAGGTAATTGGGGGTGGGAGAAAGATATTGGGTTCAGCCCTGAACATATTGAGTTTAAGGCCATATAGTTTGATATGTCCAAGAGACAGTTGATTTAAATGTAACTGGAATTCTGAAAATATAGTCAGCTTTTGATTAGTTACACGTGTATGTAGAAGAGGTAGGTAATCCTATAATGGTATATAATTTAAAAACCTCTTTGACTTGAAAAAGCACATAAATTTTGCAGATTTACTTTCATAATAACTGTATAAAATGGATGTTAATATTAAATTATATCCCCTGAGCTCATTCCTACTGATAGCATAGAAAGATAGCACAGAAATATTGCAAGGGGGCACAAACTTAGATCAAAATAATTGCAACAGATGTCCCAGTCTATTATTGCCAAGATATAAAATCCACACATGGTAACTGACAGTTTTTTCATTCATTGATTCATTCAGATAGTGTTTATTGATTGAGGATTTGCTCTGAGCATAGTGTTGGAATAGATATTGTAAGGATACAAAGAATTAGAAGACAGGGTTCTTCCCTGAAGAAGGTGACAGTCTCAATGGAGAGAGAAGACATACCCATTAAGCATCCAATGACAAAATGAGGTCATGCCAGATGAGTAAAGAAGTCACTGACGCTAGTAGGTCAGTGCCTCCCTTTGGAATAGAAGCTTTTGCTGACTTTGAATCTTCTATCTAGAAGTTCTCTTTCACACACTGGGAGAAGTATGCCGCTGTATGACTTTGGTGGTCCAGAGACATGAATGCACTTCTGCAACATAAGCCATTGACTCTCTTCTCACCAGGAAGGTTAGGTCTAATAGTCTATGTTCACTTTGTAATAGGAAGTTTCCACTGCAGTGGCTTTTTAAGTATCTAGGAAGAAATGAATGAGCCATTGAACTTGACTTTCCCTTCCAGATTGGTAATGAGCCACCAACAAATGGCAACTTAACTGCTGAACAAATCTCTTAACTCCCATGTTGCTCCTCTGGGAAGTTGAATATGATTTCTATCAAAAATTGATACAAAGAAACACTAACTGAAAGTGGGGGAAATAATTTCATTAATGGTTTCATGGGATGGATTAGGTTTTACATTTATTTTCTGTTTTCATTCAGGATCAAATAAAAAGGATATTTTTAAACCTAATATTTGCATGCTGTACTATGAATAAAAAGTCTTTTTCTTACCTTCAGCTTAGATAGTTGTAAGCTGAAGGTAAGAAAAATACATGATTAAAATCCTTGTGATTTTCCTTCAGAAAAAATTAAAGTGAAGAGACAGACTTTTGCCTTTAAGACAGCTGGGTGGTACAGTGGATAACGTGCTGAGTTTAGAGTTGGGAAGACCTGAAATCAAATCCAGCCTCAGGCACTTAACTAACTGAGTCAATTAGTATCTCTCTGCCTCAGTTTTCTAAACTATAAAGATGAGTTAAAAGAGGGCAACTAGCTGGCTCAGTGGATAGAGAGTCAGGCTTAGAAATGGGAGGTCCTAGGTTCAAATCTGACCTGAGACACTTCCTATCTGTCTGACCCAGGGAAAGTTACTTAACCTCGATTGCTTAGCCCTTACCACTCTTCTGCCGTGGAACCAATACATAGTATTAATTCTAAGATGCAAGGTAAGGTTGTTTGTTTTTTAATAGGGTTAATAATAGCACCTGCCTCTTAGAGCTGTGTTGATAATTAAATGAAATACTATTTATAAAGCACTTAGCACAGTACCTGACACATAGTAGGCACCTAATATGTTTTTATTCTTTCCTCTCTCTCCTTTTTTTTCTTTTTGGAATTTAGAGTCTTTCATATTATGACTCCAGGCTACCTTTTCAGGGCTAGTCTACATATTTTCAGGCACTGTAAATTCCAGCCTAACTGACATATGTTAGCTTTTTGTCTTTTGTTTTGTTTTTTTTTTTCCTTTTTCTATAGACCTTACCTCTTTCCTCCTTGCCTTTTAGTCTTCTTTCAAGACCTACGTCCTACACAAGGTAAACCTCCAGATGTCAGTGTCCCTTTCTCCTGGGATCATTTATATCTATACTATTTAATATTTGTGTTTACCAAGTTCCTTGAGGGCATATCTTATATCTTTTTATCCTCAGGACTTGGCACAATAACCAGCATAAAGTAGGCACTTAATAAATGCTCATTCCCGAATAATTGTCTCTCCATTCAAAATATGCTTGGCTTCTCATATATATTTAGACACGCATGAATCAGATCTTATATTACTGATCAATCCATGGTGATTTGGAATTGTTTTACAGAAACACTTCTTGAATAATTTTTCTTTATAGAAAAATATGTCTCATGGACATTTATATGGGAGAACTACTCTAAATGAATTCACAATGGCTTCACAGAAATTCTACTTAAATATAACATTTTCAGGAATTCATAGAATTGTTGAGCTAGATGAAATCTCAGAAACTATCTGATATAACTCTCATTTTACATAAGAGGAAATTTAGGCAGAGTAAGTGACCTCTGTAAGGTCATACAAATATTATGAGAGGTGGGATTTGAACTCAAGTCCTCTGATAAAGAAGTTATTATAAGAACTATACCCCATAGCTCTAGTGTGCTCCTAGACCTGTGTAGTCTAAATAACAATTTCTCAAATTGTTTAATTTATGTTAGGCATAATTCACTCATCTGATAAGATCTTTTCATTGAAAAGCATTCTTTTTGATGTTGAATAACATGACCAGAATTGTTTAATCTCTTGTCAAAGATCAACATGCAAATCCATGTGTTTGTGCACTCACAGGTTCCAAAGCAGAGAACAAAAGAACTTTAACATCTTTCTAGCTCTTAAAAGAAGTTTGTAAAATCTTTTTTTTCCTTCTCCAAAGTGACAAGATTTTACCATATGAATTCAGTCATTCTTTGTAGATTTGATCCTTAACAGCTAACATTCCCCTCTGCTGATTTATGTAGAAATGCATCTGTAGACTCCATATGAAACAATTTGTGATTCATGAATCCTGAGATCAAAATAATAGTGCTACTATATGTTGTTATCCCTGCCCTTTAAAAAAGAAATTTGTGGCTTCAAAAATGGTGTCATCTGCATGAAGCTTTCATAAACAGGCAACAGCTGAGTTCTTTGTCGTTCCTTTCACAAGGTTCTGATTCTTTTGTGATGTTGAGAAATCATGTCAGTATATGAAAAGATTTGCCCCAAATAATCACTGTTTCTCAGTGGTGGGCTATAAAATGACTTTATTATTTTGGCCATTAGTTATTTCTTGTGTTAAAAAGGTATTTTCAATCTTACACAAATCATAATTGAGAAAACTAATTTAAATATTTTGGCTGTTTCTAGATGTGACCCCAATTTAGAGCTTTCAATATTCAAAGTTCGAGGTAAGGAGAGAAAAAATATCTATCCCTAGTATTCATCTCTAATTTTTTAAAAGATATTTATTACCATAGTGAAAAATAGCAGTTAAGCTTTAAATAATTTAATCATGAGTTTATTTGGAAGTCACTTAGCCCCAAATATTTGTCAGTTGTCACACCTTTTATGGTTATTATTATTAAGCAAGTGTGCTTTTCAAATAGTATATTCAAAAGATATAGTACCAATTATAACTTTCTTTACACTCAGTTACTCAGAATACTCATTTAACTGGAATTTTTATGATAGTAATAAGATAGAAAATGAAGAGCAATTTTGAAATCTCAAAGCTCTACATAAATATTATTAATAGTAGGTAGTGTTTGTAGATCACTTTACAATCCACAAAGCACTTTACATGTTATCACATTTAATCCTCAAAACAAATCTGTGAAGTATAATTGACTTTGAGAGAAAGCTTCAAATGAAACAAACTCATTGAACAGTACCTGCCACATAATAATAGATGCTTAATAATTTATCGATTTAATACCATCAGCAATTAGCAATTTAGTCCATGAGGGAAAACAAATATGCACATTCTGTTCAATTAAATATAATTTCTATGTCTCCTGTGTTATATACAAAAAAATGAAATTCAGTATGAGATCTTTGAGACACTATATGGTCTTAAAACATCCAAGAGAAAAAAATACTCTTAATGATGTTCAAATGAGTTCTACTTACTAAGGTAGGACCAGAGATCAGAGTTAGAATGAACCTTACAAGTCATCTAATAACAAATTCCTAATTTTGGAGGTTATTTTTACTGATGAGGAAACTAAGGTCCAGAGAGGATAAGTGATTTGCCCAAAATTTCCTGGCTAGAACTAGTAGAGACAAGATTTGAACCAGGTCCTCTGACTCCAGAGCCCATGCTCTCTCCACTGTACCATGGCCAAAGTAAGATGAAGATTTATGCTAGAATCTTCTATTTTCAAAAGGAAAATTGATGGTTTAATTGAAAATTAAGATAATACAGTTACCTATTCTCCTAAAACATATTAAGTTTTTAATAAAAACACTTTTCCATGGTTCTTTCCTTAGTGTCAGTCATCATCATAAGTGTTTTAGGAAGAGGAAGAATAGCAGTAATTCACGTTTCTAATCACTGCAGGTTTCTTAACTTGGAGTCTGTGAGTTTGTGCTTTTTAAAATTATTTTGTCAACTCTTTCATTATATTTGATTTCCTGGGTAATTCTGTGTATTTTTTTTAATTCTCAGATGGGTTACAAAGAAATCGATGACATAATAAAGATTCTCAAAAAGTCTTACTTAAAGGTTATAACACATTTTTCCTTATAGCAGCCTATTTCAGTGTACTATCTAATAAACCACACTGCTTCTTCCAATATTCGTTAAATATTGCTATTGCTAGGTAAATCTATATGGGGCACATGTATGTATATATCATTTATCAAAATCTGGTTGTAGGTATATACATATATGTATGTCTGTGTGTGTGATTGGAGATTATGTGTTGAATATTTCCAACTCAAGCCTGGTTGTCCCAAAATGGAGCAATGCCTTCCCTTTCTCCAATTGTCCACAGAGGATATAATGCTGGATAGCACAACAACCAGTGGAGCTCATGGGATTGCTTAGTTTAGCATTAGTCAAGACTGTGTGACAAAAATGCAGATGTTTTGCTTTTGCCCAATTCTCAAGCAATATTAATTAAATGCATACATATTTGCATTAATTTATTTTCATTCACTGATTTCTTCAATCAATATTTATTATTACCTGTTTAGCAATCAGCATGCTACATGCAAGAATGGTGGACTGAAATACAAAGTCTAAATCAGATATAATTCCTGCACTCATTGAATTGGCAATCTAGTGGACTTTAATACAATTGCAATAGTTAAAAAGCAAGAAGTACATGTTTCATGCCCATTCACTTGAGTTTTCCTTCAGTTATGTAACTACCAATAGACAAGCTAATTGAATGGCAACATGGCTTTGTTGACAGATGACTGGAGTCAGGAGAGACCTACTTTCAGAGCCTGACTCCTGCACTTTCTAGATATCTAACTGTACACAAGTCACTTGACCTCACTGAACATCCATGCAGTAAGCAAAGTGATTTCTTTAAGAAAGAGATCTAAATGTTTCTTCCCTGCTTAAAAACCTTGCATGACTCCCTACAGAATAAAATGCTCTCTGGCCTGGCATTTAAGGACTCTCCATAGCATAGGTATAGCCTACCTTTCCATTCTTATTTCACACATCTCTCCTTTCCATCCTTTGTTCTAGTCAAACCAAAATACTATGTGTACCTCAGTTTTTACATTTCATTGCCCACTTCAGAACTTTCCTATAGACTTCCTCACCACTCGGAGCCTGAGAAAGTCTCATTCCTCCCTTCTCCTCCTAAATCCTTATCTTTCCTCAAGAATCACATCTAACTCTTCAATGAAACCATCCCTGATTCCCATCACCCCCTCCTCATTCTATTGCTCTTTCTTTCCTTAACTTTTTTAGTATTGTGTTCCTATTAGAAAGCAAGCTTCTTATAGGCAAGGAGTGTCATTTTTCTCTTTGTATTATCAACATTCAACAAAGTATTTTCTCAATAACAATCCAGTTTCATTTGTGTGAGAATTTCTTCTAACAATGCAGGTCTCAATTCATTCATACCTTTCTATCTTGCATGATAGTCATCCATGCCCTCCCATAGCTTTGCCATAGAGAACCCATTCAACATGCTGGGAGCCTTTTGCAAATTTCCTTCCTATTACATGCTTGTCAATAATTTATACTGATTTTTTATCAGTTATCACTCACTCTACCTACTGTATTTTCCATAGTTCTGATGATAGTTATGCCACTAATACTGAATTCCTCATTTTTTATATATTGTAGCCTGTTCTCACTCACTATGCACTACTCCTTTTCTGTTTATGTAACACTCAACTGTTATGTCCAGAAATTATAATATTCCATGACTTATAGCTATAGAACAATATTGACAAGATATTTATATTTTTTAAAAATAATATTTTAGGGGCAGCTGGGTAGCTCAGTGGAGTGAGAGTCAGGCCTAGAGACAGGAGGTCCTAGGTTCAAACCTGGCCTCAGCCACTTCCCAGGTGTGTGACCCTGGGCAAGTCACTTGACCCCCATTGCCTACCCTTACCAATCTTCCACCTATGAGACAATACACCAAAGTACAAGGGTTTAAAAATAAATAAATAAATAAATAAATAAATAAATGAATGAATAAATAATATTTTGTTTCAAGTACAGGATGAGATTCATTAAAAAAGACTATATAGTTTTCCAAAGGCAGTTTAGTCAACTCTCTTCTTCCTATTTAATTCTGGGTACAACTCTTTGTTCATTTGTATCATTTGTCATGTATACATGTTTATATATATGCATGTTGAGGTGTATGTATATTTATATATTTACACACAGGTTTTAATACTAGTGTACTTTTCAACTTTAACACCTAGTAAAGTTTTCATTCCTATTAAAACTTAAAAACACACTAAGACTTTTGGTCTACACTAGGTATATGCATATTTAGATACAATAGGTTCTGCAAATGAATAATGAGTTGAGCTCAGAATTGCCTTTGGACAGGCAAGCATGAAATTGCTAGAATATTAGCTGATGTCCTTTCCTCCATCTATGTCTCTTTTACTGGCATCAGTTACTTGCTTGAATAGATCAGGTAGTTTCTAAGATGGAAGGTAAGGGTTTAAAACAACAACAAACAACAAACAATAACAACAACACTTTACTTTTTGCCTTATAAGCCTTGCTGGGTATCAGTTTCCAGACAGTAGAACAGTAAAGGCTAGGTAGTTAGGGTCAAGTGACTTGCCTAGAGACACACAGCTAGGGAGTATTTGAGGCCAATTTTGAAATCAGAACTTCCTGTCTCTAGATCTGACTCTTTATACACTGAGTCAACTTCCCCAAGACATTTCTCTAGTTTGACCTCTTTTGCATCCAATGAATGCAGTTTTCTGGGATTATTTTTATACTGCAATTTTGAAAGTATTTATCATGAGTAATATAATATGGGATGGTCAAATGTCCTATACAATGATATTTCTGGTTGTCTTTTGATGTATGACCTAACTGATAATGCAAACCAAATTTCTTTGAGCTATACTACTATTTAACTGTAGCTTTCTTTAGCAATTTGATTTCATATAGAGAGAATGAAAGATTTATATATCACATGTTTAATCCTGGGCCCAATTTATTGTTCATTTGTAGCACATTTGTGATTACATATTTATTTATCATATTATATATTTATTTTATATGTGCATATTTATACTATATTATATTTTATGTATTATGTCCATATATCATCTGTTTATTATGTGTGGATATGTATTTGCATATGTAAATAATTGTATACCTGTGTGTACATATGCATATTACAATTACAAACATGTGACTGCTTGACACATCAGTTCTTCCAGAGCTATATGAAGGGATCTGAGAGACTCTAATCTATCTAATTTACTGAATGATGAGAAAACTGAGAATCATTGAGGTGAAATGACTTGTCCAAGATCACAGCTAATTATCAATAAACTCTTTAACTAGTTTTATTTACTGAAGTTCTTTTATTTCAATCCACTAACTTTACAACAAAAGTATGAGGCTCAGGGCAAATACCCTGAGGTAAGGGAAGTGCCTAATCCATATTTCTTCTTTCTTCCCCAATTGCCTCTTAACAACAATACTGAAAAAAAAAGGAATAAAGTTATCCTAACAAAATTAAACTTAAAAATTCATAAACATCTTTGACTTACAGAATGTGGGCATCTGGAGCCAATTTTTTGCCTCTGCCATCACATCTTCATTGTTGCTGTCAACTCGACCTCCTGGTGTCCCCTCCTGTGGCATTAAGGGTAAAATAGAAACTTCTAAGTAGTATAGAATGATTACCAACTCTTTGTGTGATCAGTAAATAATTTGCCATCCAGAAGGCATACTTCCTACTCACCTTTCTCTTCTTCCTCTAATATTTAAAATCATTCTGACTCTGGTTTTTTATAGCTGAAAGGAGAAGAGCTGTGGTCAAGGTGAAAGAAACCACATGCCCAAACAAACCAGACTAGAATGGTCTGGTTTCACTCCTTTTGGCTTTTAAGAGAGTCACATATCTGAGATTCAGCACTCTGGACAGAAGTATATCTGCCCATTTAATCTGAGTGGCTCCAGTAGCTACATGAGAGAATGAACCTTTTATTTGCCTTTCCTGAGGTAAATTCATATAGAACAGATAAAAACTGACACTGACTGCAAGTCTAATTAAGTTGAGTAGTTCTAATCATCTATTAAGACCCATTGATTTATGTCCCTTTAGATCAAATGCCTAAGGAATGGAATCCAGTGAAGAGCCTTAACAGATAAACAAACTCTAATTACTGATACCCACCTAGAATAGTAAGAAACCTAGCTACAACAGGAAACACTCAAGTTTACTGTCATACTGATCATGTTATTCAGTGTCCCACTTTTTGACTGTTTTTTTTCTTTTCAGTATCATAACCTTTGATAATGATAAATGTCATCAAGCATGCTATTTAATGTTGACCTCTAATAAATTAAAGGAATTAGTTGCAAATAAGAGGGTTTAGTGTTATGTAAGAACTCTATACCACAAATGTCATCTTTGTACATTTATAGATTCTCCTTCTTATAATGGCATTTGATGTTCCAGCCTTTTAAGAAGGGATCTACAAGCATCACTATGAATAGGGGGAAAGGTTATTGTTTCGCCATTAAAAAAAAAAAGCTCATTCTGAAGATCAGATCAAGGCTGGCATATGAACATACAGTACCAAAAATAATTAGACTCCTATTAAGAGATATAACCATGTAGATCATGGTCCTCTCATATTCATTACATGCAATCCTCTTGCCCAGTTTTTCTATAGCTAAAATCCTGAGTGCAATAAGAAGAGGCATACAAAGAGAATTTTTTTTGTAAATATGGTCTGAATACAATTCAGCTTTTTTCTTTTCATACTGTTTCAGAAATAGTGCTGCAGCCTCCGGGGCACAGTCCTCATAGAAATGATAAGCAGGCATTCCAACTATTTGCCCAAAGGTGAATATTAATGAGTTCTACTTCCATTCTTTGCTAGAGATGTAAGAATAGAATAAGGACTATTATCTCTTGTAAATGAGTTCTGCATGTATGCTAACTAGATTGGGCCCCCTGAGAATATAGCAAGGTAGGCTGCTAAAAGAAACCTTAGGTCACAGAAATAAGTTAATGCATTTTCTTTTGGTCCTTGTTCTCTAGTGGATAGAGTTTTTAAAAAGCATAATGTTTTACAGAAGAGAAGTCAAGACACTAGGGATCATGACCTAATCTTTCAGATTAGGTTGGGAGGGGGTAGAAAAATGAAATATAATAGGGAACAAGGTACAATGATTGTTAGCTTTTTTCAGTGCCAAATGAGAATGATTTTTCTTGAATCTATTGAGGCAGCTTTGAAAAGTGGATACCTCAGAAGGCCTGGGATAAACAGGGTTTCACTTGGGCAAAGATTCTACAAACCCTCTACTGACTCAGTGAAGCCATTATACTTCTTTAACCATAGTCTAGCAACAGATAAAATACTTCTTTTCTGATCATCTCATTTATATTCTTTATGGAAATACCCTTGAAGCAAGCAAATATCACTCCATTAAGCAAAAGCAAAGTTGATAACATACATAACATTAGATCTGGAAAATATAACCTAAAGTTGTTACTACAAAATAAATATGAAATAAAGAGACTATGAAATATCTAAAGTCCAAGAGTAGAATCAAAAGATCATTAAAGGTAGCAGCCAAATAAATCATAATAAACAAATGACTGTGTCATGTGAATTTTATTTATATAAACCAGTGATTCCCAAAGTGGGTGCCACCACCCCCTGGTGGGTGCTGCAGCCATGGAGGGGCAGTGATGGCCACAGGTGCATTTGGGGGTGGTGAATAACTGTAAGGGGTGGTGATAGTATGTGACAGGGGGCGCTAAGTAATATTTTTTTCTGGAAAGGGAGCGGTAGGCCCAAAAAGTTTGGGAACCACTGATATAAACAGTGATTTATGTTGGGAATTCAGGACCAGATCATAGTCCCTGGCAATTATAGAAAAAGTCTATACTTGGTCAATGTAGATTACATAAGTAAATGGTAGAAATTGTTCAAGAAGTCCCTGTAGACTCCAACATTTTGGCACCAATTTGTCATCTTGTAAGACTTGTAAAAAATGAGAATTCAAAATATCAAGACCTGTCCGAGAAACCAAAATCATTGAAGAGCAGGATGAGTTAATAACTAATTTGTTCTATATACTGCTAGAGTTGTATTGAGGTTGCTTTGAGTAAGCCTCTTTAAGATTATTCTTTTAGTAAGCTTTTGACTAAAAAAATTTTAGTAAGCTTTTGACTAAATAAATTTTTGACTAAATAAAATTACCAAAAAAAGTCATTTTATTCATTAGTGCAATAATCTATAGCAGAGGTGTCAAACAAATGGCTCAAGCGTCACACTCCTAGATAAAACCTAAAACAGATTAAAATGAAAATATAATAAAATATAGATATTCATAATATGTGGTTTCCTAAATCAATATGTAGTTCACAGGCATCCTGATAAGTGACACATCTAAAAATGGTCTAATATCAGAACTCCATTGAAAATGAGATGAGAAGAATAAAGATGAAAAAAAATGAGAGATGCCCAAATTAAAACTTGTACAATGTTTACAGAATTCAAGGCTCTTCACTCAAAGACCATTATAGAAAAACTAACATTTCCTTCCCAAATAGGAGGAAAAGAATTGACAAATGTTTCCAAGGATCATGATAAGCAAGGCAAGAATTTATACAAATACTTTGGAAAAAAGCAAACCTCCCTTCTTAAAGCAGTACTAAAAGGCCAACATAATCATGTGGCAGAGGAGCTGTCAAATCTAACTACAAGTGCTTTAACTCTGTAAAAGCTTTAACTAATAAAAATGCCCTCTGTGGATGGCATCCACATGAACTCAACCAACTATTTGTTGAGAGAAAAAACATTGAATAAATGAGTAAATCACAAAATTTGTTTATATAAACATGTAGGGGAAGATGTTGAAGTTTTCTTGACTTTCTAGTAGCCCCTACAAACAACCAAAAATAATTCTACAGAATAAAGATAAAAACAGCAAAAAGATAGGAGATAGGAGTCAGGCTGAACAGCTTGAGAAAACTAGGGAGGAAGTTTTCTGACTTAGGTTATGGGGACTAGAATAAAACAAACAGAATGGAATCAAAAAGGTAATTGTTGAGGGCAGAATTGGCAACCTCTCCTTGTTTGCTGAGCACCTGGAACCTATATCCCCAGGATACCACTGGAATCCTCAGGCAGAGGGCCCTAGGAACAATTGTGTCTGCTATAGCCTTAATGCTATGGAATTTGAAGGAGTACAACCAATTTCTGCCAACCCCTGAGGGCAGGAGCTCAAACCTCACACTACTAACAATTGAGGGACCTCAGAGGCCCAAGGAAATAGTGGACTGGACACCTGCTCTGTCCTGAACTGCAGAAATGGAAGAAGAGAAGTGAGAAAGAAGTATACACCAATGAGTATGGTTGCAGAAGGCCTGAGGTCCTGTCAGCTGTGGTCACTCCCAGGAAGGCAATGTCCCTAGTTACTGCCACAGCAGGAGGAGGAATGGCTACTTGCAGTATCAATAGGGAGAATTGATGAGCTCTGGTTGGTTGGTAAGGTCAATCATAGACTTGGGCTTGAGTTGGGGACCTAGGATTACATCAAACTCTGGACTGTAAAACTGGAATAACTAAGTAGGAACCAGATAAAAACAAACACACACAAAATCTTAACCTGAGGTCACATACCTCAGCATAATAGGAACCCCAGTAGTCCAGTAAAAAACCAGTAATCATATCTATTGGCCAGACCACTAAAATCTTAAAACTATTAGCAAGGAAAGGAGAAAAACCTAACTATTGATAACTATTATGGGGGATAGAGAAAATTTTGATTCAAATTAAAAGGACAGTGAGGTAAATAAAAACCTACCTCCAAAATAGCAAAGAAATAAACTACATGGCCACAAGCCAAAAAGAGCTTTTAGAAAAGCTTTAAAAAGACCTCAAAAACAAAATGAGAGAGGTGAAGGAAAAATTAGAGAAAAAAATAAGAGTAATGCAAGGAAATGAAAAAAATTATGAAATAAAAACCACCCAAATGAAAAAAGACATCTAAAAATTCACTTAAGAAAATAATGTATTAAGAACTAATATTGCACAAGGGGAAGCTAATGACTTCCTTAGACAACAAAAAATAATAAAGCAAAATAAAAAATTAAACAATAGAAGAGAATATGAAACATTTTATCATAAGAACAACTGACCTAGAAAATAGACCATAGAGAAACAGTATAAGAATAGTTGGACTCCTGGAAAGTTATGATTAACATAAGAGTTTAAACATTATACTTCAAGAAATCACCAAGGAAAACTGCTCAGAAATTCTAGAATCAGAGGGTAAAATAAAAATTGAAAGAATACACCAATTGTCACTTCAAAGAAACCTAAAGATGAAAATGTCCAGGAAAATCATTGCTAGGTCCCACAATTTCCAGTTTAAGGAGAAAATACTATAAGCAACAAGGAAAAAGTGGAATTTAAATGCTTTGGAGCTACATCAAAATAATACAAGCCACAATATTAAAAGAATGCAGGACATGGAACACAGCATTTCATAGAGTTAAAGAACTGGACTTATAACCAAGAATAACATATCTAACAGAGATGAGTATAATTGTACAAGGAAATAAATGGATATTCAATGAGCTAAAGGAATTTCTACTATTCCTGGAGAAAAACTCAAAACTCAGCAGAAAAATTGATGTATAAAAACCATACAAAGGTAATGGAAGACTAATCATTAGCAATTCAAAAGGTCAAATTGTTTTATTCCAGTATGGAAAAATGTTATCTAAGGCTCCTGAGAATGGCATCATTGCTTGGATATTTTGAAGGGGTATGTATGGAAGAAAGACTTGAGTCGAGGTAAATGTAATGAAATAAGTCAGAATGGTAAAGGAATAGACCAGAAGGAGACGGGGTAGAATGACTATCCCACATGGAGGAAGAATGAGTAGAGGAACTACCATGGAGTAGGGGAGTGGAGGTAGAATTCTGGTAGTCCTAGAACCTTACTCTCATCAGATCTGAGATAAAGAAAGAACAACATAAAAATTAGAAGGGTAAAATGTTTAACATAAAAATAGAAGGGAAGGAGGATGGGATAAGGGAGGGATTGGGAGAGTAAATATCAAGAGGTAATGGGTAAGGTGAGGGGATATGGAGGGATACTTAGGACAAGATAAGGGAGGGATTTTTAGAATCAAACTCATATCAAGAAGTAGGAAGGCACAGTTTGGGTGATAAGGAAGGGATTTTTGGGAAGGCGGTTAAAATAAAAAATAAAAGGTAAAGGGGAAGGGACAATGGAGGGACCTTTAGAAAGGCAGATCAATTTGGAACTAGAAAAACAAAGGGAAAGGATAAGGGAAGATTTAGGGGAAGAAGTATGAATTAGAGAGGTATTGGTCAAAGGGATATGGCAGAAAGAAAGGAAAAAAGCCAAAAGCGAGTACACACACACACACACACACACACACACACACACACACACACACACAATGTTTGATCTAGTGACATTGTACTTTCTGTTCCTCATACAATCTACTCCATCTCTCAATTCAACTTTTTCACTGACTTTCCCCTGTGCCTAGAACTCTCCCCTTTTTCATCTCTATTTTCGACTTCCTGGCTTCCTTCAAGTTACAGATAAAGTTCAACATTTGCAAGAAGCCTTTTCCAGTATCCTTCATCCTACTGCTTCCTGACTTATTTTGCAGGATTTTTGATAGTAATTCTGGATAAAGTTAATTGGTCCAGAAATTACATAAAGCTTCTTTAAAGAGCCTAAACTTGTTTATCAATCAATGCCCATGGCCAATTGGATTAAATATTAATCAATGAAATGTAAGGAAAAAATTAATAAATTTTCTTAATCTCCACAGAGTAAAAAGCATTTTATATTTTGATACAGTTATGCAAGTAATTAAAACAATATGATAATAGAATAAGGTACATATCATCCTCTCTCCTCTCTGTAGTTTTGTTCTCAGTGACCTCATTAATTTCCCTAACTGATTATTCAAAGATCTAAGTATCCAGGCTCAATCTCTCTCCAGTTCTCAGTCCCTTAGGATAAAATGCTTATTGGACATTTCAAACTGGAAATACCAAGAACATTTCAAACATTATATGTTCAAAATATAACACATTCTTTCCCCCAAACTTCCCTGTTTTATTTTTGCCAAAGGTAAAACCATTTTTCAATATCCCATGTCTATAACCATGATACTATCCTCTGTTCCTCACTTTCCATCACCCTCATAATCCAAATAGTTGTGAAATCATACTTTCTTCCTCTACATCTCTCTCATTTAACATTTCCTCTATACTCATACAGTTCTTACCTCTAATCACACCTTCATGACATCGTGCCTATATTATTACAATGATCTCCTAATTGTTGGCCTCAAGCATTTGATCATCTGATATATAATCTACACAGATACCTATGTGTGATTTGCCTATATCCCTTCTCTAATTCAATCAACTCCACGGACTTGCTTTTGTCTCTAGGTTAAAATAGGAATTCCTCTGTTTTGCACTGAAAACCCTTCCTCACCTTGCCCCAACTTGTCTTTCAAATTCATTGTACCTTGGCCCCCCTTTTCACCCTGAAATCCAGGCAAACTGACTTTGTCTTCGTTTTTCAAAGATACTACTCCATCTCCCACAGCCCTGTGCAATAGCCACTCCCCATGCTTAAAGTATATGCACTAGTTACCTATGCCTCATAAAATCTCTCTTCTTCAGCATGCTGATCAAACACTACCTCCTTACACATGAAGCCTTTCCTTACCTCTCCACTTGAGTGCTCTTTCCCCAAAGCTAACATGTATTTAACTACTTTGCATTTATTTCTATTTAATGCAATTTAAAAAATTCTATAAATCCTTATATTTTACCTGTCATTGCCATTGCTATGATAGTTCCTTGAAAGTAGATATTGTCTCATTCTCTGCATTTACAGAAGAGAACTGGACACGTGGCAGGCACTTAATAAGTATTTATTGACTGATTGATGTCTATAGTCTCATCTGCTACTATAGTTATTCTTGGGATGCTTTTCATGAGATTACAAAGAATGAGTTTACATCCCAATACTGATAGTCTATAACAAAAATGTAGTCAGCTCATTTACCTGTCAATAGGCTATGGAACATTCCATATAAAAATATTATCAATGAAAGCAAAATACTGTCCTCAGAATGTTTTGTATTTGAATGCCTCAAAAAATAGGTAAGAAGAATGAAGTGGCAACAACAATAAGGATAAAATTAAGGATAGGGGCTAGACTTATGATTTCATTTTAATAGGGAACTCCAAGTGATGAAACTGACTGTACCAATGCAGGATGGCATGTTCTCTACAATTTATAGTTATTGTTTTTTAAAACCATCTTAGATTCAATACTTGTATTGGTTCCAAGGCAGAAGAATAAAGGTCTAGGCAAGGGAGGGTTAAGTGATTCACCCAAGATCACACAGCTAGGAAGTGTCTGAGGCCAAATTTGAACCCAGGACCTCCCATGTCTGGACCTGGCTCTCAATTCACTGAGCCACCCAGCTGCCCCTACAATTTATAGTCTTCAAGAATCACCTTGAGCACTGAAAACTTAAGTGACTTTCAGAGAGTCACATACTGAGAATGTATCAGAGGTAAGAACTAAGTGAAGGTCTTCTTGACTCTAAGAAAAGTTCATTATGATAATGATAATAGTAACTATTGACATTAGCATAATGTCATAGAATTTGCAAAACTCTTTAAATACATTATCTAATATGATTCTCATAATAACCCCCTGGTAGAAAGTAATACTTATTATCATCTCAGTTTTAATGATGAGGAATCTGAGGCTTAGAAAAAACATCTCTGTAGGAATCGTGATATTAGCGCAGAGTACTAGATTTGGAACCATGAGACTTTTGTTTCAATCCTTACTCTCATTCGGTTTCTTGTAAAATAAGATGCTCGTATTAGATGACCTCTAAATACTTTTCCTACTTGAATTCTATGTCAAGGATTCCTCCTTAGCTAAAAATTGGAGTTTGGTGATCTCCCCAAACCCTGCCAAATCTGAGATTCTTTTATTTTTGACAAAATGGTTATAAAACTGGTAGTATCTCGGTTCACGGTGTTGTCCTGAGGAAAAATCTGTAAAATTTAAAATTCATGTGCATTTTATTTTTTTTATCTTTGGGTGCAGAATCCCTAGCCTCACCCAGTGCAATAATCCGACTGAAGAGATACCCTTTGCTCTTTGGTCATCGGGTCAATAAGGCTGCATCATTTTACCTCTGAGTTTGCACAAATCAATAGGCCTAGAAATGTGATCTCCATGTTATGCTGATCATAATATTGATGCTTTGTTTTATCAATGTTTATAATCAATTTTTATTTCTGATGTGAATAAATATTTTACCAAAAAGTTTGGGTAAACATGCATAACATATATTGATTGTCTCATCATATCCTTTTGAGGTTTTCTTCTGAGAAGGTCAAACAGGAGAGGATATAATAGGTAGCATTTTTTAATGTTGACTTTATCCAGGAAATATTGAGAATCACTGGCTGTTAAAATGTCTAGTAGAAAGAATGGGGAATGGGGTGAAAAATGGGACAGTATGGAACCATCTCCATATTTAAAAAAAATACTTTGTTTTTTCATCTAAAGTTCTCAGTGTATCTTTGGTACATTAACTCACCCCCTGGGTGAATAGTGATTCCATTTCAGAGGTAAAAAAAATGAAGAAATCCAGAGGCCAAATGGCCTTCTGAAGGCAAGATAGAGAAATGAATTCCTCTGATATCTTTTTCAGTGCTTTTCTATTGAGTTAATAAGAGTAAAAACAACTCTTGTTACTTGGAAGCTTATCACTCTATTATCTAGTGGTAGTTTTCCATTATGGATATGGCAATGGGGACACAGGAACCTATTAATGCCCTCCTGTGAAAATCACTTGAAGTTTCAATTCCATATGGCAACTTCCATTCATTGTTCTTTATGCAGTTTCTAATCTAAGCAAAGGAATGTGCCTGGATGAGAACAAGTCACCTTTAAAGTTCAAATGACTTTATTAAGAGACCGTCATAATTAATACTCTGAGAAACTGTAGTTCAATAAAACCTGGAGAAAGGAAAGGAACATTGCATTCCTAGAGAAACTGATATTCCTGTCAACAATTTTTTAAAAGGTATTTTTCGACAATCCATATGGAAATTTTATTACACTACTCTAATGCATGAACATTACATTATTATGAAGATAGTTTGACAGAGATAACCCTTAATTTCTCAGAGGAAGTATCAGTTACCTTTTGGCTTATGTAATTCTTTTTATTTCATGTTTTGCCATGAAACAAAAGGGCCTACATAAGACAAAAAGGCCAAAGATATAAAGTAAAGGTTCTTAATTGGATCTACAGAAGTTGTTTTGTGTATATATTTTGGGAGCTTTTAGCTTGGAATGTCAAAAATTACTTCATTCTCCTCTAATTGAAATTTAACATTTCCTTCAGTTATACATGTGTACTATATTATATATTATGCTATTATATATATATGGGGAGAGAGAGAGAGAGAGAGAGAGAGAGAGAGAGAGAGAGAGAGAGCTGTCTCTTATACA
>NC_058133.1:143283664-143320634 GCF_016433145.1 Gracilinanus agilis
GAGAGAGCGCATCTTAAGAAAACTAAAAGGACACATGGTACAAAAAAAGATTAAGAATTCTTGATATTGGGCTTCCAGTGTCCAGAGATGTGTAAGAAGACCAATAGCACATCAAATGGACCCTATGTACTAAATTAATAGGAACATCTGAACAAGAACAACACACAGGATGAACAGGAATGGATAGGTTGGGATCTATATTATAGGAGGGACTATACACCGGGGAGATCATAGATGCAATAAAGTATATCCCAATCTCTTGCTTCTCTTCTCTCTTGGCAAGCTTCTTTATTATCTCAGCACCTTGTCAAGAGAAGTAAACATCATAATCATTAACTTTTTCTACTCGTTTAAATTCTCTGTCTCAATCTCTATCTCTATCTCTCCCCTCTCTCCTCTCTCATGTTAAACTAAATATTATATGAGTAGTACCCCAATGTAGTGTAATAAGAGCTTGAGTTGGAGTAAGGAAAGACAAAGTTCCACATCCCTGCTGTGATGCCTACTAATTATATAAACCTGAGCAAAATTTTACCTCTCTTATCTCTAGTTCCTCAAGGACGGAATAGAGATTAATAATGTTGATAATATTTACCTCAATATAGCTATAGTAGAAAGTAGTTTACTAACTTAAAATCCTATAAAAAGAAGAAAATTATCATTATGAATCAGATAGAGTATAAGTGCCTAAATGCCAGGGATCATTTTATTATTGACTATGTATCCCTAGTGCCTAGCATAGTGCTTTATACATAAGGATGCTTAATAAATGCTCATCAAACGAATGATTGATTATGAAAGAAAGGAGGTCGAAATTTAAGGAGAGAAAAAGATAGGATTATCTGTGGGTATTTTTTTACCTGGACCCATCCCCCACATTCATAGATATTTGACATTTGTCTGCAGTTGAGTCTAAAATGTTTTGCTTCTAACTATTAAGCTAATTGAAATATTGCTTGTCATACTTATTCAAAGATTTTATTATCATTGACATTAAAAAAGTAATTATATTTTTCTCATCTCAGACATTTCAACAGGACCTTCTCAAGGGGCACATTAACCCATTTCTTCCTATTAATTTTAGGCAAAACCTATCAAGGGATGCATCTCTCAATGTGTAAAGTACTTATTGACAACTTATCTCCTCTCTGTGAGATTGGTACAGGAGAATAGCATATGCCTGAGGAAGTATTCAGAACCATAGCATAGTGGAAAGAACATTGGAAGTATAAACAAAAAAATGCACCACATTAGCTTTTTGATTGAGAACAAACTGTTTTACCTTGATTAGTCTCTATTTCATCCTCTGTAAGTTGGGGATAGAAATACTTGCACGAATTGCCTCTGAAGGTTATGGTCAGAAAAATCACTTTACAAAGTCTAACTTATAAGTAAATGGGAGTAATTGGTGTTATTCATTGTATCAATAAGAGTGCTTTAGGGTTTGTTATTTAACACTAAACTTAAATATGAACTCTTATAACCAAAAAAAGCATAGAGTACTGGAGGAACTGAATCATAACAAGCTTTCATTATGCATATGAAATCAGAAATCAAAATTTACAAAATTTTTAGCTTAAAAAATTTAAATTGCAGCTAAATAGAAGGATGATTTACAGGTTCTCCTTTGAGAGGTAAATAAAGTCAGTTCACATTATTAGTTATTACATGCATCAAAAAGCAGCCAGAGGGGACAGCTGGGTAGCTCATTGGATTGAGAGCCAAACCTAGAGACGGGAGGTCCTAGGTTCAAATCTGACCTCAGACACATCCCAGCTGTGTGACCCTGGGCAAGTCACTTGACCCCCCATCGCCTACCCTTACCATTCTTCTGCCTTGGAGCCAATACACAGTATTGACTCCAAGATGGAAGGTAAGGGTTTATTTAAAAAAAGCAGCCAGGGAGGGGCACTGGTTGACTCAATGGATTGAAAATCAGGCCTAGGGATAGGAGGTCCTGGTTTCAAATTTGGCCTTGAAACTTCCTAGCTGTGTGGCCCTGAGCAAGGCACTTAACCCCAATTGACTAGCCCTTCCCACTTTTCTGCCTTGGAACCAATACACAGTATTTGTTCTAAAACTGAAAAGTAAAGGGCTTAAAAAAAGTCAGCCAGAAATATCATTGAGTAGGTCATTTCATATTACAATAGTCATGATAAATATTTCCAAAATACCACCATAATAATAACTCACAAAATACAGCTCCTTTGGCTGCAGAGGATGACAAGCTAGAGTGGAAAGTTTCATTCATTTTTGTTGCTGATACAGGAGTCTTTCCTGAATTAGTTGTCTGTTTATCAGAAAGGCCACCAGTTTTCCAGAACGAATTTCAAAATTAATATAAAAATACACAAGAGAAGAAAAAGTAAAAGATGTATTCATGAATTTACCACGAAGATTTTATTTTGTGATTCCTTGGAAAAGGACAGCAAATTATGGAAAACACAATTTTCCACTCAGCTAAAACACAGTGCATGAGCAACGTGGGAAATAAAGTGTTTGCGAGGAGGGGTGCAAATTTTAGAGAAAAATATAAATTTAATTCTGTCAGTCAGTTAACAAATATTTATTAAGCTCTTTGGATAGACCAGGCACTATGCTAAGCACTGGAGATATGAAGAAAGACATAACACACCCCCTGCTCTCAAGAAGCTCATGATCTAATGGATTTCTATGTATATGTCTACATGTACATATAAAGATCTATCATTTAATATTTAATTAGTTTTTAAAATATTTTATCTTCAAAATCTTTTTCTAAGAATTGCTCTGGTGGAGAACATTCCTGAAGGCCTTAACTATTCGGAAACAGCCCCATTCCATTTGTCGCTTTTCCAAGGTTGGATGAATTTGCTCAATATGGCCCAAAAGTCTGTCGACATAGTGTCTTCCCATTGGGACCTCAACCACAGTCACCCATCAGCGTGCCAGGTGAGCTGCATGTGGCCCCTGCCCAGCTATTTCTCTTGGGATGGTTTTGCATGTTATACTTTATCTTGTCCTTTCTGTTCAGTCCTGCAGCTCTGTTTCCATTTTGACTTTCTCCTCCTTTAGGGAATTTACATGGTGATGTTGACATATGTCTGTCTGTGTATTTTTTATGCCCTTTTCTTCCATTAAAATGCAAGCTGCTCAAGGGCAGGGATTATATTGATTTTCACTCTGTTATCTCCTAGCTCTTAGTCTATAAATGGCCTGTTTCCAATGAGTATCCCATCAATACCTGACAATGAATTTTCCACTTTATCGAGTAGTAGAGTTTGAATTTGAATCAAAAAGCTAAAATTTCTTAACAGTGAAATCTATTTCACAAGGCACCCTGAAAATGATTTCCTGATTCTGTTAAAAGGCAGAATGGAAAAAATATGGCATTGATTTTGGTATACAACCATTAGAAGAAGAACTAGGAATAGCTAGATAGGTCAGTAGACAGAGAGCCAGGTCTGGATTCAGGAGGACTTGAGATCACATCTGGCCTCAGACACGTCCTAGTTATATGACTCTGGGTTAGTCACTTAACCCCAATTGCCAAGCCCAGTGTTGGGGAAGATGTGACACCTGTGCAGAGCCAGCACTCAGGGAGCTGCTCTGTTCCCCCTCTTCCTAGCACCTGAGGACATTTTTGCACGCCTCGCCCCTCTGTCCAGCCACCCAAAGCAATCACTTCCTCCCTCAGCTCTCTCTGGTAACTTGGGGGGCTCACAGACAGCCTGAATTTGCCTTCTGGGCATTCTAACTAGGAAAGGTTCACCAAAGAGGCCCTTACTGTTCTTCTGCTTTAGAACTGATATTTAGTATTGATTCTGAGACAGAAGACAAGGGTAAAAATAAATGAACTAAATGACATGAAAGACCTCTAAATAAACTCCCTAAATTCATATATGGAGATATTATTAAAAAATAAATGACAACAGAGCATGATGTTTTTCAGTAGTGGAGAAAGCTTATGCTGAGCCACCTTATGCATCCATTCATCCTTCTTGGATTGGCAATATATATTTATACAATATCTCAATTTCAAGTTAATTATTCTATCTGAAGATTGAATATATGACCTAGCTTTTGTGATACTATTTGAAAATCAAAGGGATATTAGACAATAGATTTTAAAATCAAGATCAAAATTGTATTAAAAATGTTATTGCTTGTCTACAATTTCTCCTCACACAGACATGAATTCATCAACAGAGAAAAAGAGATCCTACATTTAAAGTATGATACTTCCTTTAAATAAGGCAAGATACAAATATATTATTAATTTATAATTTATATATGGTTCATAATTTATAAATTATGATATTATAATTTAAATAAATAAATAAGTGAAATAACTATAGACACTAAAATACCAGGGGGGATACTTATCAAAATAAGCCCAACAACTATATGAACACAATTACAAAATACACTTCATACAAAGTCAAAAGTAAACAACTGGAAAAAAATTAATTGCTTATAGATAAGACAAGTCAATATAATAAAAATGACAATCTTAAATATATATGTATATAAAACATAACCCATTATATTTAACATAACCCTGAAAGTTATTTAGGGCAACAGAATTCATATGAATTTGATGATCCCTGCTGGTATGCTTGGGCCCAGATTACTGCAAACTTTCCCAGGCTGCGATGAACATGAACATTATAATAATTTGCCAGTTGTTTAACACGGCTGTGTCAGGTGAAATTAGTAACCAATTGAGCAAGCTGGCACAACTTATTCACTCATACTTAAGTGCATATTTTTACTTAGTTTGGGTAGCTATATGAAGACTTAGTCAACATGTTGTTATGTCAACAGCCTTTATCAAAAAAAAAAAGTTGATTTTACTATCAGAAGGAAGGAAGGAAGGAAGGGAGGGAGGAAGGAAGTGAAGGGAAAAGGAAGGAAGAAAGGAAGAAAGGAGAGGAAGAGGGAAGGAAAGAACTAAGGAACTAAGGAAGGAGAGAGAGAAGGAAGGAGGGAAAGAGGGAATGAAAGAACTAAGGAAGGAATGAAGGAAGAAGGGAAGGAGGAAAAGAGGGAAGGAACAAAGGGAGGAAGGAAGAGGGGAGGGAATAACAGGAGGAGATAGGGAGGAAGGGAAGGAAGGAAGGAAGGGAGGAAAGAAGGAAGGAAGAAAGACCCAATTCATGCTTTCAGGAATCTTACTCTCTAATGAAGGAGACAATATATACATCTATATGTCTATAAAAATACAAATTGAATAGAAGACATTTTAGGGAGACGTATGCTACCAGTCAGGAGAATCCAGAAATCTTGCCTTGAAGGAAACACAACAATAATTGTCTATTACATCCATATAAATATGGAATTTGATCATTGAATGACACCATTGCATTTGAAAACTGCATGAGAGTTTCACACTCTAATTATTAAATCAAGTCTAAATTAAATATTTCAGTAGCAACCACGGTCATTCACGAATATGTGATAAAAAAATTACCAATGTTCACAGCCATTGCTACATGAATACATTATCTTTTTTTTTAAAATAGCAGTTTTACTTTGGAAGAAAAAAATCATGTCATCTTCTGAACCAGCAGAGCCTGAAAAATCCTAAATAGAAAATAGAAATAGACTACAACAGGAACATAGCACATTTATTTATTATGATGCAACTGCAAATAAAATACCCACTGGCTGCATCTCAGGCTTCTAAAGGCAGAATTCATAATATATCTTGGCAGAAAATTTATTGACATGGAGAGTAAAACAATGGCCTACATCTTCTGCTCCACCTAGTGGCTATTTTTAAGAGTGAGTAATAGTTTCCATTAAAGGAACAAATGGTCTCTATACTTAACTATTTGCAAAGCAATGAACAAAACAGGGGAAAAAATCTTTTTGTCTATATCTCAGAGGGCTAAAGATTTTATTCCTATTTTGAGGAGACCATCCTAAAGCACTGCAGTATCCTATAAATTAAGTTCACAATCAGGCACCAGCATTTTCTTTTTTATCCTTTATGTCTTTGCTTAAATCATATCATGTTTAAGCAAACGTGATATGATTTAAGCAAAGACAAATTTTCACAGAATCATGGCTGAAAACGATCTTAGATATAGTCAACTTGATTTTACTTTTACATGATTTACAGGATAGGAAATTGTAGCCAAGCAAGATTTGCCTAGGATCACTGAACAAGGCAGGACTTATAGAATCCTAAAATTTCAGATTTGAAAGTAGAGGCCATCAGATCTAGCCCATTATCTCAATAAGAATCTCCTCCATGCATACCCCTGGAGTAATATCTAGCCTTTGCAAGAATACCTCCATTGAGGAAGGAACCCATAGTCACCTAATGATGCCTATTCCTCTTTGGAAAGAGCTAATGTTAGGAAGTTTTTTTTGTTAGGTCTTTGTTCTATTCTTGGGAGCTAAGAAGAACAAGTTCAATCTCTCAGACTATTGAAGAATGGTTCCATGTACCCTCTCTGTGACTCTTCTTCAGGCTAAACATTTCTCATTCTGCCAACCTGTTCTTGTATGGAATCCGCTTGAGATCTTTCACCATATTTGTTGACTTCCCCTGGATACATTACATCCTATTGAAATCCTTTTAAAGTGTGCCATCCAGAATTAGATACAGTTTATCTATATTTGACTAGAACATAATGGAGTGGAACTATCATTTACCTTGCCCTGGACACTATGCTCTCTAATTAAATTAATTAGCTTTTTGAGGGGCTTCCACTAATAACTTAGGGTCTTGCTGTTTACTAAAGCCCTAATATCCTTTTCAAGAGAACTGATGCCTTTTCTTATGAGATTGATTTTTAGATGGAAAGTGCAAGATTTTTATATTCGTCCTATTTATCTCATTAGATCCACCCCAAATACCATAGCCCACCTTAGTCTTGTTTTTGTTTGTTTGTTTGTTTTAATCCAGACTGTGATCCACCAAAGAAATGTCAAACTCACTGTCCATGGGTCCAAAGAGCAGGGCCTGCAGGGATCTATTTCTTTTGAGTTTGGCACAACTGAGCATGTTGCCCTTCTGCCCAGGTAGCTTTTATCTGATTCATTGATCAAAGTGTAAAGTAGCATGAGGCCAAACACAGATCCCTGGGCACTCCTTGAAAGATGCCCTTCTAAACCAGCATAAACCTTTTTTATATTTTATTTTTATTGATTAATTAAGAAAAATTTCCCATGGTTACATGATTCATGTTCTTTCCCTCCCCTCCTTCCATCCATCTCCCATTGCCCACATGCAATTCCACTGAGTTTTACATGTGTCATTGATCAAGACCCATTTCCATATTACCATTTGCACTATGGTGATCATTTAGATTCTACATCCCCAATCATATCACCATTGATCCATGTGTTCAAGCAGTTGTTTTTCTTTTGTGTTTCTGTTCCCATAGTTCTTTCTCTGAATGTCAATAGCGTTCTTTCTCATAAGTTCCCCAGAGTTGTCCTGGATCCTTGCATTGCTCCTAGTAGAGAAGTCCATTATATTCTATTGTACCACAGTACATCAATCTCTGTGTACAATGTTCTCCTGGTTCTGCTCCTTTCACTCTGCATCACTTCCTGGAGGTTCATTATTCCTTTGAGCACAATAGTATTCCATCACCAACAAAAACCACAATTTGTTCAGCCCTTCCCCAATCAAAGGGCATCCTCTCCTTTTCGAATTTTTTTGCCACCACAAAGAATGAGGCTATAAATATTTTATACAAGTCTTTTTCCTTATTAACTCTTTGGGGTATAAACCCAGTAGTGGTATGGCTGGGTCAAAGGGCAGGCAGTCTTTTAGAGCCCTTTGGGCATAGTTCCAAATTAGCATAAAACTTTTGACTGAAACTCTAAATCTAAAAAGTATGCCACAACTGCCTCTTTGTGTGTTAAATGGGATTGAGTTTTTCCCCATATATGTAATACAAGACTAGTATAGGTGAAATGTACAGTTAGCAGGGCAGTTACCTGGAGAAGTAAATAGAGCGATGGGTCTGGACTAGAGTAAGAAAGACAGCTTCCTGAGTTCAAATCTGGCCTTAGATTACTTCTTAGCTTGGTGACCCTAACCAAGTCACTTATCCCTGTTTTCCTCAGTTCCCTTTTCTGTAAAATGAGCTGGAGAAGCAAATGACCAACCACTCTAATATCTTTGCCAAGAAAACCACAATAGACAGAACTGAAAAGCAACTAAACAACAATTAATAGAATAGGAGAAATTCTTTGGGTAAAATATTTATTTCTACCTTACATTCCCACTGGAAATATATAACATTACTGAGGGAATCCTATATCCTTTATGCCAAAAATAGGCATTTGTGTGAAGTAAATCAGTAATTGATAGTGAAACATAATTGCCAATAATGTACTTGATTCCAAATTGAATCTAATTACTGTTGGGATTTTTGTATCAGTGGTCAATCAATATTTGTTGGCTTCCGTAAGTGAAGTTGCATTAACAGGGAAACCATGTGATCTCAGAGATAGAGGGAAAGAATGGCTTCTGAAGAGAACAGAATTAATGGCAGATTAATGTACTTAGTAGATCTTACAGAAAAAGTCTAATGAACTTAGTAGACTTTATACTTTTATATAGACTTTTAGAGTTTATATATATATATGGATGAGGGGAGCTCATTTCCTGAGCAAGTCTTGCAAGAAAATAAGAAATACTATGGCTTGGTTTACACTATTGACCTGCATTTGTATTGACTACACCCTACTATCCCATCTCCTGTCTTTTTAGGAAGATGCCTGGTAGGAGAGAAAAGAGGAATCACAGAATCTTTGGAGTTGACAGCAACCTCAGGGGCCATCTATCCCCATCCACACATAAAAAAAAACTCTACTCTAAACATACAACATAAGTGGCAAAGCAATCTGAATCATGAACAACTGACAAGCTTAAAATTGACATTTTCCTCCCACTGTATTTTTATTATTACTTCTGTAATGTATGCTCTGGATGTATTCTTGAAACCCCCGCACTTAGAGACTCCAGAAGCTATTGCTATACCCCTCTCAGGATTTTCATGGTAGCCCTGAGCGGGTAGGAATAATTTTTGTAATGCTGCATCTCACAAACTGCAAATGGATTGTTTCCTCATCGATTAATAGTAGATAGAAATTTGCCAGCCAGCTGAGACGATAGAAAGGGATCTTTATTTAGGTGCTATAGTAAGAACAGTTGGTACAACACATTCCTCCCTAAAATCTGTGACACATTCTTCCATGAGTGCATGCAGAATTCAGGAGAAAGTGCTCTCAGTTTCTTGGTTGTTGAAAATATTTTTCCTCTTTGTGTAATAATTGAGATATTTCCCTTATGTATAGTGAAGGTTTTCTGTTGGGTTCCTTGTGGATTCTTGAATCTTTGTATATAGTATGTCCTCAACTCCTGATTTAGACTTTGTTATCAGCTCAGAGGTGTTGGAAGGACACTCATGGAAAGTTTAAATCTTCTGATCTTCCAAAGCTCACAGGACCCTCCTCTGGACAAAGGGAGAAAGGGGAGAGGAAACATAAATTGAGGCTGAGGCTGACACCAGGGTTTTTTTCTACCCAATGTAATTTTTTTTCAGTAGTTTGACTAGAGACTTCCATAACTAGCTTCTAGACACTCAAATATCTGAGTTCGAAATGGGCCTGTTGTTTTATACAAAACACCGCAAGCTCTCTCAACTAGTCTAAACACATTTGCTATATTAAGTCAGTCCACATCATCCAGTTATTTTCAAGTTCATCCAAATTGATCAAGGAATTTTTCATTTTCAATATGAAGCCTACAACTGATTAATTCACTTTAGAAATGGAGCAATTTTTATCTCAGTCATCAATAGGGAAGAGAGAGATTGAATTCCTTCACTGGAGCCCTTTGTGAGCACTCTCAATTCCAGTTCAATGGTCATTAAAAAGGCTTTTTTTTTCCAACAGGAAAACCATTCGTAGAATACCCAAACATATTCTAAATCAAAGACGAACCCACTCCATTATTTTTTTTAAATTTTAAACCCTTACCATCTGTCTTAGAATACTAAGTATAGGTTCCAAGGCAGAAGAGCTGTAGGGTCTAGGCAGTTTAGGGTTAAGTGATTTGCCCAGGATCACACAGCAAGGAAGTATCTGAAGCCAAATTTGAACACAAAACATCCCAACTCCAGACCTGATTCTCTATCCCCTGAGCTACCTACCTGCCCCTAACCCTTCCATCATTACCCTCTATCACATGCTTCAAGATGCAAGTTCACCTAAACCCCCATTGGGGTGGAAGTAGTCAAAGTAGTCTTTTGTATCTACTCAGAGGATTGGACACCTATTGGTTGGTCCCCCTACCCACTTAACAACCTAGATATGCTTAGTTTTCTTATTTTTGGTCGTGGATATTGTAAAAGTTTAGCCTCTATGAAAGATGATAATGATAGAATCTTCCTCCTTCCTCATACTAAGAAGTTCTCTTTACATCTCTGAAACATGATCAATCACAGCTCAGTGTAACTATTTTTAAAGACTGAGGATCTCATTCTGATGCTACCTCTTATTGAAAAGCTCTGCTTTTTAGGAAATTCTTCCTTGGGTGAGCCAAAATCTACCTCCATGCAACTCTCACATATTGATTCTAGTTCTAGCCTTTGGAGCAATTCAGAATAAGTTCATATCCTCTTTAACATGATGGATCTTGAAATATTTAAAGGCCATTATTATAATCTCTCCTACTTTTCTCTGTGTTAAATATCATTCTGTCTTTCCATCATTCACCTTTTGTCCTGGTTTCCAGCCTCTTATCGTCCTACTCATCCTGTATAGAATATACTCATGTCTATCAGTACTTCCTTTGAAACTAATCAGGAAAAAATGTGTTCTTCTTGGTAATAAAACCTGTTTTTAAAAATATTTTACCACTCTAGCAATGAAACTGAATACACATTTCATGCCTCTCTCCTCTCTATTACATTGGCTTAGATGAGACTTTTTTCAATTGGATAAAATATAAAGGTCATAAGTGTACATAAACTATTCATTTATAGAAAGAATGATGGACTGAGACCTTTTGCACTTTTAATTTATATACCATTATAGCTCAGGAATAGCATAAAAGCTTAAAGAAGACCCCAATTCACCTTTAGGATTTCAACATCTATAAGTGTCAGTGGCTCACTTAAAACCAATACTATAACCATGTTCATAACTCTTCTTTTATCTATTCATTCATTTAATAGCCATTTATTAATCACTATGTATATACAAAGACTGAACTAGGCTCTTGGAAGAGAAAAAAGAGAATTAAGATATGATCATTGCCCTCATAGAGCATAGCAGGAAGATAAAACTCATGTGCAAATATGCAGGACTATAAAATACTATTTCATGGTTATTTAATAACTAAATTCTGAGAGAATACAAAGTAATAGTTTAAGACAAGTACAAAGTATTTTTAAACATTAGAGAAAGAAAAGCCAATTTTTAGCTTGGCAAATCAGGAAGGACTGTGTAGGAGGTGACATTTGAGTTGGGTATTGAAGAAAGGTCTGGATCTATTATTTCATTGATGTAGGAAACTCTAAATGAGGAAACTCCCTCAGTTAATTCAATGGTAACTGCTTTGCAAATTATATATTTAATTTCCTAAGGGGCAGTAAGATTAAATGAGTTGCCCACAATCACAAAGCCAATTTATTCAGTGTACAGATGTTTTGGACTCTGATACTTCTCTCTATCCAATGCATAAGAGTACTGAAAAGAATCTCACAAAGTATACTTATTAGTATGAGCAAATCTTTAAAATCCCAATATACATTGTTAGAATTAGGGAAGAAAAAGAACAGTACAAGGTGATTCTGAGATAGATAGATAGATAGATAGATAGATAGATAGATAGATAGATAGATAGATAGATAGATAGATTTGTATATCCTGAGTGACTAGGAGAATAATGGTAATATCAACAGAGAGGGAAGTCAGAAAGAGACAAGTGCCTTTTTTAAATCAAGGTTATGAATTATCTTTGAACATGTTGAAATTGAGATGTCATTGAAAATCCAGATGGTGATGTCTTGATGCATAGTAGACATTTAGTCAACATGTGTTAAAGTGAATTGACTTCATTGATTTGAATTTTAGTTGTTATTCAGTTATTTCTGTCATCTCTGAATCTTTGCGACCCAATTTGGAATTTTCTTGGCAAAGATATTGCAGGGATTTACTATTTTCTTCTCCATTGTATTTTATAGATGAGGAAATTGAGGCCAACAAGATTAAATGATTTTCCCAGTGTCAAACAGTTACTAAGTGTCTGAGGCCAGATTTTAACTTGGAAAACTAAGTCTTCCTGATAGGTCTGGCACTCTATTCACACTGGTCAGCACTGGGGAAAGAGTTTAGGATAAGAAGATGAGAACCATAGATCTATATCTGGAAGGGTCTTTAAGGCCTTCTAATCATTTTACAGAGTTTGAAGACCTATTTGCATGAGAGAATTATGAAAGCTACAAAAGAGAATAGAGAGAGAAAGGAACTAGAGGTGGACCTTGTGGCAGGTAGAAGAAGAGGAAAGGAAGGGAATAAGCATTTATGTAGTGCCTACTACATGCCATAAACTGGGTGGGGTGGGATATCTTCTGGTGCTAAGAATGAAAAATGGGGGGAGAAAGAAGAAAAAACAAGTAATGGGAACTTAGAGTGATCAGGAAGATGGGAGAAAGTACCAATGAGGAAGAGCTAATTAAGAATGCAATTGTTGCAGAGTGGTCAAGAAAGATAAGATTTAAGAAGTGAAGACTGTCATTAGCAATAAGGATATTATTGATGATCTTTAAAAGCGCAATTGAGCAAAGTAATGGGAATGTGTAACCTAGTAGCCCTTCTAGATGCTAAGGGGAATCTCCAATCCCTAATGTAGGTGTTCTTATCCTTAGTTTTTGACTTGATTTTTAAAAAATATTTTTAAAATTATATTTCAACATAATTGGTTTCCTTTGTAATCACATATATATATATATATTATTTTATGCATTTAAGATCATTATTCTGATAAGGAGTTCATAGGCTTCACAGGGGTCCTTAATACAAAAAAGCTTAAGAATCCCTGCCTTAATAACATTTTTGTGCTAAATATTTGACAACTTGATTATGTGGTACTTAAATGTTTCATTAAATCTCTTCAGCATGACAGGAACAAATTTCACTAAGAAACTAGACTTTCTTATTTGTGGAGAAAGGCTCACAGAATTGGACACTTTTCATCCTCTCTGATAGAAGATGAGCATCATTGAGACAAATTTCTTTAAATAGTTTAAGTACTTTGGCTAGTATGTAAGCATTATTATTTTAAATGAGCAATAGATTTTGAATGAAGCCAAGAGTATAAGCAGACCAAGGGAAAGAATTCTGATAAGAATAGGAAAGTGTGCAGATCATTTTGTTTTGAATTGAGATCCTTGGGGTCCTGGAGGTTTCTAATGTGCACCATGACTGCAGGCTGTTATTGATAAATTGTTCACATTCTGTTTTGCCTTTTCCAAGTTGATGAAGGTGGTAAAGTGCAATGTTTCTTAAGCCTCTGTAAATTAACAAAATGGGAACAGAATGCAAACTCACAGTGTACAATCTATCTGAAAATCCAAGACTTGGTTGCTTTGTTAATTTCCAGGTTCAAATATAAGTTTATATGGAACAGCATGATTTTACAGCAGGGTACATTCTCTCAGAGGAAGGGGTCAAGAAGGCTCTGAAGTCAATATGGTCTCCTAAGGAACATTTGACTCCTATGCTAACTGATAAAAATAAAAAGAACATTTAGCTATCCAGGAATCACTGAAGCAATAGTTCACCTAAAACTGGAAGGATAGGACAGAATCATAAATGTAAAGAAATTAAGGTCTATTCCACCTAGTTGGCACCTCAACTCAGAGTGCTGGGGGCTCTTCTGATTTTGGTAGGACTATTGGACATAGTGAAGCTTATTCTATTTTTTTAGTTTGAACTATACCATCCCTAAACCATCTGCTGGATGAGAATCTTTTCTTTTTTTAAATAATTTTGGAGAAAAACTAGGCCCCTTCCCCTATCCAATGTAATAATCCCCACCCTTGGGAAGTTTTTTAATAGCTAACCTATTTTTTCCTGCTAAATTTAATGGTTTTTTACTTCTGTTTTGTCTTCTGTAGTGATGAAAAGCAGAGTTAACATTCTTAATGTCATAAAGAGTATATACTTGGAAATGATGTTTAGATGATCTGTCAGCCTTCTCTTTTCCAATAGTGTTGTTATATTTGGGCAGTGTTATTAGTATGAGAGGAAATAACAACAAAGGAAGAGAGCATCACCCAGTTTTAAAATAATATCTTATCCATTTCTCCATGCATATTAGCTTTCAATAAATAATTATAATTTAAGAAATCTCATTCCAGTAATAGCTAAGCATAGAGCAGTGGGAAAAGTGCTAGATTTAGGAAATGGAAGACCTGAGCCCAAATTCCAGCTTTGTCACTTATCTTTGCATCACTGGGGAAGTTAGTTAACCTCTCTAGGTCTCAGTTTCAGCAAAAAGCGAGGGAGTGAACCCAACCTCTAAATTCTTATCCAGTCCAAAATCTGTGATTCTGCATTGCTTTGTAAATTACATTACATACATTAATTCACTTTATCTTTAATAATAACACTCTGAGGTAGATATTGTTATCTTCATTGTACAGATGAAGCAACTGAGTCAAAGAAAGGCTAAGTGACTTCCCCAAAGTTGTACAGCTGGAAAGTGGCTGAATTAATATTAGAAACCAAATCTTTTGTGTCTAGTGTGCTTTCTGCCAAATCAAAACTTTGTTGTTATTTGAGGTTCTGAATTAGATGGGACAATAGAAAAGAATACTATATCTGGAGTAAGAAAATCTGGATTCAGATCACATCCCTGACTCTTACTAATCTTTGTGACCTTGTTCAAATCTGCTCATCTCTGTGGATCTGGGTCTCATCTGCTCTAAAATGAGGCAGTTGGACTGGATGGCCTCTGAGGGCCTTTTCAGGACTCCTTTCTATGTGAGAGTGATTTGGAAGACAAAGGACTAGATAATCTGGGAAATGCTAACTTTTATTTTTATCATAACATCGTCAGGGAAATTGATAAGTTAGGGAGCTTGAAGAAAATGTTGGATAGGGCTACCATATATGGTCTCTGCCCTGGCTTCCTATTCAGCAATGTGAAGACAGATAATAACCTAAGCATCACAAAGTTAGAAAGCCCTAGAGCACATTCACAAATTCTTATGACTGTTCCTTATGACAATGTGCTTTTTGTACTCTCTCCCCCATATGGGGGAACATTCTAATCCTTATTGTTATAGACAGGGGCCCCAAATCAAAAACTCTAGTCCTGATTCAGTGACTTTTTTCAGAGGAAAATTTCTTTAGAGAGATATAAGATTTCTATTGGTTAAGGAAGGAAAAACATTTACAGATGTTTGAGTGAGAAAGCAAGATAAAAGCAATATATCCACAGCCTATAACTATGCAAAAATAATAAACAATAAAATCTGAAAAAATAATTAGAAGACAGAATGCATGAAAATAAAGAGAAAATAATTGTTTTGTCTTATTTGAAAGTTGGTACAATGTTGAATTAAGGACTAGCCTTAAAGTCTGAAAAAGCTGGGTACATCACTTATTGGGCAGAGAGTGTTTGGGGTGACAGGAGGTCCTTTACTAGACATCTTGGAGCCTCGGGCAATTATGTAATACTCTGAAATTACAGAGTTGTCCATCTAGGTTAGCTTGGCAGAGGGAGTTCTCCACCCTAAGGAGATCACAGGTCTAAACTTCAATGTCTCAAAACATTATTTAAATTATTAAACACGTTTTATATTGATCATAAATAATCAACTTTATGGATTAGATATAATCTTTTTTGTTATTTTTCTGTATTTGAATTTTCTGGTGAACTTATATAAGCCATAAAATATGTTTTTTAAAGCCCCAAACTCTTTATTTCTATATGCTCCAGTTTCCCTGTTTGTTGAATAACATTAATTCAATCCCTTGCCTCGCAAAAGGGTGTGAGGATTCTTAATATCTACAAAGGATGCTCATTATTTTTTCCCCAGGGGAATCACCCTGGTATAAATTCATAAGCACCACCATTAGCAAAAGCTAACCCAACTGAGACTATTTAAATTCTTTTGTATAGAACTACCTAAATCTTTAACCAGCCTGGATTGTTTTAAATCTTTTCAATTCAATAATTCTTCCCTTTAAAGTTGTTTTCTATAGATTTTTCTCTCCTATATTTAGCTTATCTATTTCCCCTCTTTTCTCTAATCTCCCTCTACTGCCTTGGCAGCTGTTTTCTATAGTTATTGAACTCTGGGGGCTTCCAGGCAACACACAGAGTAGTATCCCTGCTGCAAGGCTGGATGACTTCTCCTTGAGAATAATAGGCTTAGAAATAGACTATGATAGTCTGTGCAGAGAGCCTGGCATATAGTAGGCACTTAATAAATGTTTATAGATTGAATCACCATCACCATTTCTATGCCCTTGTCTCCACTGAATAAGTGTGCCAGAAATGTCAGGTTAAATGGTGAGTCCTTCTTATCTTTCAGGTCCCTGCTCAAATATCCCCTCTTTAAGAAAGCCTTCCCTGATGCCCACAACTTGTAGTGATTTCTCCTTCTGAGCTGCCATCATACTGCATAGTTCTTTATTTTATTGTTATATTCTTCATTGATATTATTATATTCACTTCTTTTTATTTGTTCTCTTAATATTTATTTGATATATACTTATATAAGTACTTGTCTTAGACTGTAAGCTACTTGAGAGTAGAGATTGTTTCATTCTTTGTATTTCTATCCAGTGTTCTGTCGAGAACAGAGTAAATTATAAATACCTATTTGTCACATAACATTTTTCCACCTTGACATTCAATAGGCATCACAAAGTCAATATGGCCAAAACTTTACTCCATATTATCTCTGTGCCCCACCCTTTATCTCCTAATTTTCTTATTTTTATTTTAGACATGACAAAGAATTCTTTAATTTAGAGCTATAAGGGACCTCCTGCTTCCTGGCTGTTCCTTTCTCCATTCTCTCAGACAGGAAATGCTCCTGGATCATGACATGTAGGGAAGATCTGTCAGCACTAGATTCTAGACTGCATATTGGAGCATAACCAAATATGCTTCTTTGCATCCCTGTAGGACTCAATCTGATGTCTTTTGTACAAATGCACCATTCCTACTTATAATATCTCACCCTATAGGAGTTGCCATTCTAGGGCCCATTATTGTCAGAATGAGTTTGTTCATAGCCAAGCTTCCCCCCACCCCATACCCTAAAACAGTGGGATCTCCAAATGCTAATCACATGGAGCATGAATATCTCTTCATCTGCTCCTTGCTGAGATGGCTGCGTTCATCCCCCCCTTGGGGGTACATAATTGTAGAGAACTGTCATTAGATAATGGAGTCATAATGCACTGCACAGAATAATTAAAACCCTTAATGGGACAAAATCTGTTTACTGATGAATTGACTGGTAATATGTACTCTCTATATGAGCACCCCTCGGCTGGCACCAACCACTTAATCCTTTGCTGGTTTAATTAATGTACTAGGATTTTCTCAACGAGGGGTCTGTGCCTGTGAAAGTGTCTATGCCCCTACACTTCTGACGGTACCTTGCCATCAGGTATTCAAAGAGAAGAAGAGGCTTCACCTTGGAGACACTCTCATCAACGGTTTATTTCCAGAACCCTGTGGGCCACAATAAGGCTTCACCTTCCCTATAGCTTACTACAATTAAGTGAGAAGGTTCTTGAACACTAAATTCTAATAAAGACATTTACAATTTAGTCAAAGAGCTTTTTTTTTTCTACTTGATACTCATCATCCTGAGCTATGACTATTAGTCAACAACAAGCATTTATTAAGCATTTCCTGTGTACCCAGGTACCGAGCTAAACCCTGGGGTTACAAAGAAAGGCAAATAACATGATCTTTTCCATCAAGGAGCTCATATTCTAACAAAGAATACAATATGCAAACAATTATGTTCATATAAGATAAATAGATGTAGAAAAAAAATATATATATATACACGTTTGCATAAACACACAGTACAAGTAGGAAATAATCTCGAGAAAAGGCAGGGTTGGGTAGGGAAAGAGTCTGGGAAGCTAGAAAAGGCGTCTTATGGAAAGTGTAATTTGTACTGAGTCTTTAAGGAGCCCATAGGCAAAATCGAGAACAGAGAGCATTCTAGGAAAAGGGAAATGGCCAGTTAAAAGGCATGGAGTAGGGAGATAGAACGTCCCATTCAAGGAACACTTGTAGAGTATGTGAATACAATTGAAATGTAAAAATGACTAAAAGGAGCCAGGTATTGCAGGGCTCTAAATGCAAAGAGAGGATTTTATATTTGATTATGCAAATAATAGGGAGCCACTAGAATTTAATAATTTAGGAAGAGTATTGCAAAATAAGCAGGACTTAATTCCTGCTCCTCTGATTCCTCTGAGGTCCCTTCCAGCTCTACATCTATGACTTCCAGTTTCAGAAAAGGAATAGGTAAGCTGAAATGTTTCCAGAAAAAGGAAACAGATAAGAAAAAGTCATACAGGGATTTCCTGAAAACCGAGGTTGTTTAGCCTAGAAAAGACATGGATATACCAATTTTTATCAAGGATTTGAAAGGCAGTAAGGGGAGAGAGGAATTAGACTTGCTCAAGTTGACCCTAGAAATAAGAAAGAGGAGCAAAGAGTGAAAGTAATGGAGAAACATATTTAATCTTTATGTAAGAAACACACAGCAATGCATATATGACCAGTCTAGATCAAAGTGTAGTAGTGTTGTTATTTTTCTTATTCTAGATAATATTCCATTATTAATGTAGTCTAAAATAGCAATAGCATTTTTGCCTTGCATGCTAGAATGTTAGCTCATTTAAAACTTTGTAGTTCTCTAAAATTTCCCAGTTTTTCTCCCCCTCAGGAGCCACTGCCCAGCCATATCTCCCCATTCTATATCTGAGACATTGTTTTTTTGAACCTAAGTATTTTTACATTTGATCTCCTTACTGTTCAAGGCACTCTCGAAAATTTTCTCTAGCACCACAATTCATAAGTGTCAGTTCTGTGATTCTTAGATTTCCTTATTGTCCATATCTCATAGCCATATAATGCTTCTGAAAAAAAACCACAATAATAAAGCATAGCTTTGGTTTTATGGATCTTTGTTGGCAAGGTGATGTCTTATTGTCCAAATTTGCGATAGCTTTCCTTCTATGGAGCAAACTAAAATTTGACTACATAATGAGAAGACAGGATTCATTATAAAAGGCCCTGATGTTGGTAAAGATTGAAGGCAAAAAGAGAAGGGAATGACAGAGAATGAGATGGATAGATAATGTCATGGAAACCATGAATATAAATTTAGACAGACTTCAAGAAATAGCAGAAGGTAAAAGGACCCGACTTGCTATATAGTCTATGGATTATAAAAAATAGGACATAACTGAGTGACTGAAAAACAATTTTTACCTTTATCCCTGTCAAACTTCATTTTATTCAGTAAAAATGTAAGTAATCCATCCTCCTTTAATGACTTGGGTACCTGACTTATCTTCCTTCCCTTCCACCCCAACCACTGAAGTCAACCTTCATGACTTTTATGCATACTGATGAACTAACACCAAACTGCACAATTCATCAACTTTCTCAACTCCCATAAACTCCCTTTCTATTATAACTCAGCTACACACAGGTATGGTCATACTGAAAGCTTTCTTGAGTTCTAGAATGCCATTTTCTGATCACAATCCCTTGTCTTACTTCTCACATTGCCCCGCTTTTTGAAGCAGCTCTTTGTCCTGAAATTCTGCCAATTTTCCCAGTTGATAACTCTCATTTTGGACTCCCTTCCATCTGACTTATGTAAACAATGAGTAAATATGTGTCTAAATGAATTAAATGCACACAACTTCATATTGAGTCCTCTCTAGTCATATAGTCTTGACCTCAGAGTAACCCAAAACCAAGGAGCAAATTTATCTTCCTGTCCATTAAAGGGTATTTGATACATAGATATATTTTATTAGTGGATGGTGGTAAAAGCTTATGCCTATGCTTGAATTAAATACCTATTGTTTATCCCTTATAAGTTTCACAATAGTAAATGTTTATTAATAACCTACTATTTACACATAGTGCATGCCATATCAGTGCAATATTTGTCTTCTCAGATTTTAAAAATAAAATAATTTTCAAAGGCATTACGCTTTTCTAGGAAGTTTCAAAATGCGTAGCATCTTGTACTTTTATGTCTGTACTAAATACTTAATATGTCTGTGTAGTCACATTTACTAATTTAAACTTCAAATTTTGAGTTGTAATAAATAAATGTCAATATATTAAACTCAACTTCTTTTATTATAACTCTAGTTTTCCCAAGGTATTATATATAACCTGCTTTCCCAACTGAGTTCGTCCTAGTTACCAGTAATAAAGTGAGATTTCATTATTCTGAAATCCATTCTCTAGATCAGTGATTCCCAAAGTGGGCGCTACCGCCCCCTGGTGGGTGCTGAAGCGATCCAGGGTAGCAGTGATGGCCACAGATGCATTTATCTTTCCTTTTCATTGCTATTAAAATTTTTTAAAAAATAATTTCCAGGGGGCTAAATAATATTTTTTCTGGAAAGGGGGCGGTAGGCCAAAAAAGTTTGGGAACCACTGTTTTAGATCCTTCTGCTTATCATAAAAGTGTTTTTACAAACACCATGTGAAGTTGTATTTTAATTCATGTAATATGAAATAGTATTGCAAATTTGATAGAGATCCAGCCTGAGAGCCAGGTGGGTTTAAATGCTACCTCTCACACATATAGACTTTGCCACTCTGGGCAATTCAGTTAACCACTTTATGTTTTAGGCAACTCTATGACTTTGATTTGCAGAGAATGTGCTGATTTCATTGATAAGAGGGAGTTTCCTTTCTTAATGAAATCACTGGTCCAGACCTATCCCATTTTATTATTTTTATTAAAATGTTAATTAACAGACATGTGTTTTCTTTCATAAGGAAGGTAGGTGGCAAAGTTGATGAAGTGCTGGACCTGAAGTCAGGAAGACTCATCTTCTTGATTTCAAATCTGGGCTCAGACTCATTAGCTGTATGAGCTAAAAGGTGTCTGGACAAATCATTTAGCCCTGTTTGCCTCAGTTCTTCATCTGCAAAATGAACTGAAGAAGGAAATGGCAAACCACTTCAGTATCTTTGCCAAGAAAGCCTGAAATGGAGTCACAAAGACTGAAAATAATTGCACAAAAATTTTTCATTCATTCCCACCCACCCCAATGAGGAGGGAAAAGAAAAAAATGAAGATCATTGTAAATGATACACATTGTCAAGCAAAACAGAATATCTCATTGGCCATGTCCAAAACATTTGTCCCAGTCTGTACCCTTAGTCTATAACCTCTGCCTGGAACTGGATAGTGAGTTTCATCATTAGTTCTCTGAAATCCTGGATAATGATTGTAATTCAGATTTTTTTTAACAGCTTTCCAAGTTATTTGTTTTTATAGTGTAACTATGTAAATTATTTCCTTGGTCCTGATCATTTCTTAATTTATGTCTTTAAAATTATGACACTGCTGGCTATGTCAGATGATACAGAATTATAAATGTTGGCAAGTGCAAACTTTGAAAGTGTCTTACTATTATCAGACACTTCTTACCTGTGTGATCATTGGAGAGTCACGTAACATATTTTAGACTTCATTTCCTTATCTGTAAAATGGAAAAAATACCTACAACACTTAACCTAGCAAGACTGTTGTAAGTATCGACTGAATATAAGCTGCTTAACAAAACTAAAAATGCCACAGAAATGACAGTTATTATTTTAGTTAGTGACTTTTTATTAAAATAGTGAATGAGTTTAAGTGTGAAGTCTAAGATCTAAATATAATGCTCTACAAAGTGGGCATTCAGTAAATGCCTTAAAGTAGATATTAGGCATTAGATAATTCAGCAATTACAAATTAAGAAAGTTACAAGACATTCAAAATGAAGACAGTGACATCAATAGATATTCTAAACAAGCCTAAATACAGCATTCACTATCAGTGATTTGCATAATTAGGTTTTTTTTAAAGCTACCTCTGTGTAAATACTAAGGATGTGAGAAAAGTAAAAATATACTTCCTTTAATCACAGTCTATCTGCATCTATGTAGGTTGGACTATCCATTCCTGATTGTTTAGGAGAGGCCTGATAGCCTTTGTTTTTAGTCCCATAAAAATAGCACTTTCAGAGTTAATGTTGAACTACAGAGCCATAAATACAGTCTGGAGAAGAGTTATTTTTTTCTACATTGGTTAAATATATAGTGTGAGTATTAATTCAGAGCAACAAAGCCCGCTTTTTCTTTAATGCAACTATACTAACACTGAGTACACAGAGAAGACCCCAAACCTTTTCTCTGGTGATGGAGATGGGAAAAAAATTAAAAGTAGCTACTGTGCTAAGAAAATCCCCCAAATTTCTCTAGTGTGGGGTTGGAAGGGAGAGAGGGAAATAGCTTAGAACTTGAATGTAACAAAAAATAAATTAAAAATTTTTAAAGGAAAAGGAAAACGGGGGGGTTGAGTCAGGAAGAGTTGGGCATAACTGAGACAACTGAACAGCAACAATACCAAAGAGGGGAAGGTTCCTTACCAACTCTAAGGCTAGCCATATATATGTCTTAATGTATTGACTTTATGATGTATATTAATTTAATAAAATTCTTTTTAATGTATTTAAAAATCCAGAAGCCAATTTATATCATTGGAAATTTTGGGAGGAATATTTTTGATTTAATTTAATTAGTTTCCTCTGCTTCTTTCAAGATTCAGGTCAAAGGCCACTTTTATAGGGAGACCTCTCTCATTAACCCTAATTTCTAATACCTTGCTTTTCAGATTAACTTCCATCTACACTGAATATTTTGTGAGAGTGAGACAAATGATTATTGTGGTTATTCTGTCCATCTTTTTGTAAAAATTAGTTTCATTTTTTTAAAAATTTTAAACATTTTAATTTTTTAACATTATAAAAATATATTTCCTCACTCGCATTTTTATTGTTCTTCCTAGGGTCAGCGTCTTTTTGAAAAGTTGCTACAATTAGCTGCTCGAAATATTGAGATCAAATTAGTGAGTGATGCAGCAGTCCAGTCAAAAGTATTAGAAGACTTGAAAGTAAAGGGTAAGATAAAGGTTGATTGCTATTCTACCACTAAATGTCCCAGCAAGATAAAGACAAACTTTAGTTTCAAGTATTATGTAATGTCTTTCATCAACCCCAAATTCTTAAATGTTGTAACTTTTATTTCCTTTTGGAAAAATTCTGCCACTTAAAGTATTCTTTTTTAAAAAAGAAACAATTTTGGGGGCAGCTGGGTAGCTCAGTGGAGTGAGAGCCAGGCCTGGATACGGGAGGTCCTGGGTTCAGGCCCGGCCTCAGCCACTTCCCAGCTGTGTGACCCTGGGCAGGTCACTTGACCCCCATTGCCCACCCTTGCCAGTCTTCCACCTATGGGACAATGCACCGAAGTACAAGGGTTGAAAAAGAAAAGAAAAAAAAAAAGAAACAATTTCTATTTGGTAGTTTCTTTTTTGAGGCTATTTTTTGTGGTCAAGTGTTATTTTGCCTGAAATGTTGTTTCAATAAAAATAACACTTGATATCAATTGATTAATTGTCATTAATGACAGGCAGAATAAATCAGAAGAATATTATTGTGCTCTTTTGATACTTTAATCATGTGAGAGCTAAATGGTTAACATCTTAGCATGGCATAGTAGAACAGAGCACTATATTTTAGTCAGTAAGAACTGAGTTTAAATCCCTTGGTTTATCATCTTGGGCAAGTAACTTAAACTCTATGAGCCTCAGTTTCCTCCTCAAGGAAAATAGGAATTGGATTCATTGGCCTCTAGGGATTCTTCTAATTCTCTAACTCTACCATTCTGTAATTATGGAGGTTAACATAAAGAATATATAATATAAATAATAAAAAATATAAAGATCCTTTTTCTTCTCTTGCCTATCAAGTAAAAAAAAAAAGGTTTTATAATTTTAAAAGGAAGCAGTACCTATGCTAAAGAGGTCTAAGATCTTGCCTAACTGAAAATGTTAATGTTCCAGCCCTTTGGAAGGATTAGAATTCATGCTATATAATATTTGCTAGTCTTTCTAAGGTATCACCCTCCCCAGAATCAGTTTTGTATACTTTAGTCACATTCGCACATGCATAGACTTCTTTTTTTCTTCATCAAATACATTTGCACCTTTTTGAATTTTTGTTGTCATTCAGTCATTTCAGTCACATATAATTTTTGTGACTCCATTTGGGATTTTCTTGACAAAGAAATTGGACTGGTTTGCCATTTCCTTCTCCAGCTCATTTTACAGATGAGGAAAAGAAGGCAAATAAGGTTAAATAACTTGCCCAGAGTTACATAGCCAGTAAGTGTCCGAAGCCAGATTTGAACTCATTGAGAGGTGTTTTCTTGAATCCAGGCCCAATACTCTATCTACTGTACTACTTAACTGAACTTTTAAAATTTATACATAACTCAATTGAGTGTAAGAACAGGGTTCTTTACCCTTTTTGTATGTATCATAGACCCCTTTGGCAGTCTAATAAAAACTATGCATGCCTTGTTTGAATACTGTTTTTATTATAATTGAAGGAAATGCTAAATAGCAGTTGAGATTAGTGAAAATAAACACAGACACCTGTAGACATAGATGGTTAAAAATGATATTGATATAGAGGCAACTAGATATAGATATAGATATATAGATTATATATTACATCCAAGTTCACATCCCCACCCTTGAGATCTAAGAAACCAGTGATAGGGGATATGAAGTTTGGAGGCAATTTCATAGGGCAGAAGACATCAGAAGAGCCCATTACCTTTTTTATCCAGGACAGTGTTTGTTGATTGGCTTCTGATCAATAATGATCTATTCTAGTCACAACTGCAGTCCTGTGACCAATTCTCGACTCTACAGTTCAGAAGGGACATTAACAAGGTAGAATACATTTGGAGGACAGCAACTAGGAGAGTGAGAAGATTCAAAACTATACTATGTAAAGATCATTTGGAGGAATGGGAGATATTTATCACTGAGAAGAAAAATCTTGGTGGAGGGAACTGGGGAGTGATCATTATCATCAAATATTTGAGAGCTTGTCATGTGGATTGGATTCATTTTGTTTCATCCTGGATGGGAATCTGAACCCACCTGCCCCATTCACCCTAACTCCCCTCCCTAAAAAAAGGAGAATAAAATACGTTCAAGAGTAATCAATTTGCTATCACTAGATGTCTTTTAGTAGAAAATTGATAACTGCTTGTCATTAAATTTGTAGATAGAATTTATGATTTGAGCAAAATTTGGACAAGGTTCCCAAGGCTTGTTTTAGTCTAAGCTTTGTACTGGTATCTCCAATCCTAAAATTTTGTGATACTGTGTTTCTGATATATCCTTTCTCAATAGAGTTTGATCTTGTGTCTAAAAACAAATCTAAGCTAGATAACAATCTATTCAGAAAAAATGTTTTACAAATTGCTTCCTTTTTACTTTGAACTTAAAAAAACCTAATGTTTGTAAAGAGATATTGCCGCTTACATAAATTTGCCTTTCTATAGTGAACTGTAGCCATTTGTTGCCATAACTATTGGTCAATTTGATATAATCATTACTTTTCCCAGAAAGGGAAGGCAGGCTTGATTTTCATAAGTGCATATGAATGTCACTCTTGAACTTTAATGGGGGTAGAAGGGATAGCCTCATTCAGATTTTTAACAAAATTAATTCTTATCAAGGCACAGAGCTTATTTAAGGAATGAATCTTTCTTAATTGGACCAAAAATAGAACCCTAATTAAATCACTAATGGTTTTTAATTTAATGAAATTGAACTGGTCTTTAAAAACAGGTACATGTAAACAATCATTTACATCATCATTACTTTATCTTTCTGTGTACTTTCTGGCCTGATCCTTTAGTGGTATAATAATAAGTAGAAAGAAAACAATTTTATTTTATAGTTCATGCTACTAGTGAAACTAAGCTTTGCTTTAATATTGTATAAAATCTATTGGGAACAGCTGTTGTTCTTACAGAGTCATTTTATGTAGATGTATGTCAAATATGTAGGTAAAAAGGAAGTAGGTTTGAGATCCTTTTAAAAAAATTCTAAAGGTAAACTAACCAACCGGTAAAGCCTGGCTTTCATGTTCTTCACTTCATCAAACTTCTGTTTCTTTTTCACTTCAGTCACATGGGAAAGAAGGCATAAGGAAATTAGAAAAAAATATCATAGAAGCTTTAACTATTAAAAAAAATCTGTAAGCACAAATTAAGTCCTTTCCTTTAATGAACTTTAAAATCCAAAGCTAAAAAGAACTGTTAACTATAATAGATAAGAGCTAGCAGCTCTAATTTCTAGGGAAAGAGCCTAGAGCTGTTTGTTATGCTAAATTGAATGCTACTCATGGGGGGAAGGCTCTAATTCCAACATGGGATTCAGGATGAATCAGCATAGTTTTCTCATCAAAGTCTGGAAATGATAGTGGTCTTCAGGGTAAAAGTAAGCTATGATTTATAATAGTTAATAATTAGTGACAAATTGTTGAAATATACCTAGGTATTTATTTCTTTTAAAACTTAATTGGTAGAATTATTTCTTATCCTCTTAATTTTTCAAAAGGAAAATTCCATTAATAGTTCATCTAAATCTAAGTTAAAACTCCTTTTTGAGTAGAGTGAACATTTGTTCTAGTGGCAGGGGACCTAGAATCAAATCTCTTTTATCACCTGTTATGATACAATAATATTTCATTTCACATATATACTGTACTAGAATTTTTCCAGCCATCCATGAATTCATGTGCAGCTCTTTGCCACAACAAAAAAATTATTGCTATGAATATTTTTTCATGAGGATCTTTCTCTGATCTCTTGTAGTAGAATGACTGTGTCAAATTTTAGTGCAAAATTTAATAACTTGAAGGTGATAGTAATAGATTGCAATGGTTGGACCAATTCACAACTCCACCAGCAATGCATTTTAGGATGTCTGTCCTCTTGAATCCCTTTCAACAACTGTCATTTTTCTTTTTTTGTGATCTTTGCCAGTCTTATGGGTGAGTTAACACTTCATACTTATTTTAATTTAAATAATAGGCAGTTTTCATTTATGATTTATTATAATATATATCCAGATATTGTGGTACAGTTGTGGTTTTCAGGAGTCTGATGATTTTAAAATCCTCTTTTCCTGCCTTGTTTTCCCAGTCAGTTGTTTTTGATAGTAAACATCTTGTATTTTCTTTTTATTTTCATCCATCTTTGTTTTGTTGTAACTTTTTTTAATTTCATGAAGTCATTGCATTCTATTTGATCTCTCCTGATTTTCATAGATACAGCTACTTGGGTAAGATTTTTTTAGCTTTTGTTCTACATTTTTAATTCTTCTAATTATTTTCTACATATTTTAATTTCCCTTTTAATTTGCATATCTCATTTCATTTTTTTCTGTCACTCTTATAGATGTTGTTGTCAAGCCACTTTAAAAAAAAAAAAAAGATAGTGTTTGCTACTGTAGCGTTATTCTTTTATTCCAAATTTATCTCTTGAGTATCTTTTTGTCCAAAATTCTTCTTCATAGAATTTTATCAGTGTCTTTTGATTATACTTATCTACAGTCTCAGTTACTAATACAAGTTTTTATGCCAGGACCACAGTTCTTCACCTCTTACATTCTTGTAGTGGATGAAAAAGACCATTTTTGGTCCTGACTAATTTCTCGGAGTACTGTTCCTGTTTTCCTTCTTCCTTTTATGTGTCTGCACTCATATTGCTAGAAGGCATAGGTATTCCCTATCAGTTATGTGTTTAGCTATTCCTAATTATGACTCTATTACAGATTTGCAACTTCTTTCCTTAAAGCCTCCCCAAGCCTAGTTTTGCTGCAGGCTTGACTCCCAAATGGCTTCCCCAATCAGGATACTGCTTTGGATTTCTTAATTTTTTTTTGTCTGTCCTTGTGCTCCTCTGCTAGATTCTATCAGGGCTTGCAACTTCTGCTTCTCTCTTTTGCAGCTTTGATCAGGATGAAGGAACTTACTGATATTTTTTTTGGATTTCCTGGTCATTATATAATCTGATACTTCATTTCTAACTGGAAGAGCCATCTTTCTTTATGATCTTTTATTCTGCCATTATAACCAGAAGCCAGTCAAGGCTCTCATTCCTCATCTTTTTTACCTCTAGGTGACTAAGTGGATGGAGCATTGAGCCAGGAATCATGCTATTGTCAATAGTCACACAGAGTCAGATAGGACTGAACAACAACAAATACTTGAAACTCTGCCATGGGCTCCTTGAAGTTTTTCATCTCTGTTTCATCTGCTTCCAAAATGATGTATTCTCCTGGTTCTCAGCCTTTATGATCTTTTTCTGTCTCCTTCAAAGTTCTCTTTTTTTCCTATTGAAATGCAGATGGCTCAGAGTTTCCTCTTTCCCCCTTTCTTGGAGATCTCATCCATCACCATAATTTCAGCTACTGAAGGGCCAGAAAGGTTCATTGTATATAATAGTTACTTCATAATTTTTCATTGATTGAATTAAAGTAGCAATTCTAAGCTGATGAAGCCCAAATTATATCTGTACCCCCCAATCTTTCTCACATGTTTCATGCTTACATTTCAGTGTTCTTCTACATATTTCCCCGTGGGTATTCTACTAGTCACCTTGGTGCCAGTCATGTCATCTCAAACTCAACATGTCCAAAATTGATTATAACATCTTATTCCCCAGACCTGTTTTTTTCACTTGTTTCCCTAATTTTGTTATTGATAACATCAATCTTTGACACTAAGAATTGAAGGCTTAAATCCATTATACTTCTTTCCTTTCTGCCCACATTTGGTAATTTTCCAAGTGCCTTAAATCCTTCACCCATCAGTGAATGTAATTGTTATTGTTTAGTTGTTTTTCAGTTGTGTCTGACTCTTCATGACCCCATTTGAGGTCATCTTGGCAAAGATACTGAGTTTGCCATTGGCTTTTCCAGCTCATTATATAGACACAGAAACGAAGACAAATAGAGTTAAGTGGCTTGCCATGGATCACACAAGTAATAAGCGTCTGAAGTCAGTTTTTAAGTCAAGAAGATAGGTTTTCTGTACTCCAGGTCGCATACTCTATCAGCTGATGCCCAATGAAAAGCAATAGTCTTTAATTTTTGTTTATTCTGTTCCTTTGGCCACATATGCAAAATGAGAGAATTAGGCTAGATAAACTTTGAGATATCTTCCAGCTCTACAATTCAGTGATTTAGCCTGGCATCTAGTGACCCTACTATCTAACTGCAACCTCCCTTTCTAGGCTAAACTTACATTACACTCCTTAATATATCCATGGTACAACCAAGAACTCCTGACTATTCTCTAAACATTGTTCTAATCTTCCCACTCCTATGTTTTTATTCACACTATATCCTGAATCTCCCAAAATATGTATTTAATTTCTAACTGTCCTTGGAACCACAATTGAAGTGCTCCATATTCTATATGTCTATTTCTACTTCCTTTTACACACCACCCAAATGGAAGTGATTTTGCCCTCTTTATGAATGTCTTACAGAGCCTTATTGTTCTCTTATCTATCTATCATGGTGTACTTTCCTTTGTCACTATTTTTATCCAGATTTTTATCCTTCCTACTTAACTCTTAGTTTCTTGGGAGTAGTCTTTTTCTTTGTATGCATTGTACTGCCCAAGAGAGTATCTTCCATCTAGTATTTTCTTAATAAGTATTGAATGAATGAGTTCTGGTGATTGGTCACATTAACACCAACTTAGGTGCTACCGTTTAAGTATATTCACCTTATGGTAGGATATAAGTTCTTTGAGAAAATTCATTTTTTTTTGTCTTTGTATCAGTAGCCTCTAACAATACCTTACATTTGATAAATGCACATTGAACTTAATAAATGTGAACAAAGAATTTCATTGCATGGGTTAAATTTCTAGATGTTTATTTTAATTTCCTGGTAGTTCATGATAATCTCTAAGAAGAGATTCATCATTAAGCATATAAGGTCATTTATATTTTGTTGATGACCCTTTCTGTAACATATTCTAGTATATGTTCAACATTATTAGATTAGTCCTATGTCAACTGGTGTGTTGGGATTTAGTTCACTAGACTCAAACATGGTTTTTCCTCCCACTCTCTTCCTTCCTTCACATAATTCCTGGCAATCCTTGTTTTTCAGTAGTGTGAGATGTTATTGTCCCCAATTAACTGGGTTTTTTTTGTCATATTTCATGTCTTCAGAAATCTAGTCCCTTGGTAGTTAAGATCAGGTTTGGGGAATAGGTGGTATGTTGTTTTGAAAGAATAGTTTGTAGGTTTAATTACTTGGTTTTGTTAATTTTTTTTTTATTCAGAACTTTTAAAGTTCTTTCCAACATTTTTCTTAATGCATATTTTAAGAATTGAACACACGTGGATACTCTGGGTTAGTTTGTGTTGATATCATATTTATTCCTTATTTTTATAGAGTTTCTATGTACAATTCAAATGGCTTTTGTATGAATATCTAAACAATTCTTTCTTGAGATATCTGTCTTTCTATGTAGATTTTTTCTTTTAATGTCAGTTTTCCTTTGTTTCTGAAATTGATATTCCTAACTTATCAACACCATTGTACTGGTTTTTTTCCCTTCTGGACTCAGTAATGATCTTAGGGTAGAGGTAGGATCAAGGACAAGCAGAAACTGAAGTTTTATTGTTTTTATGGCCTGACAAAAAGCTTTCTGCCAAGGTTAGAGTTGGGGGAGAGATGTGAATCAAGATATACTTTTGTACATACAAGATTATATATCAGACCTGTAAGTAGAGAGTTTTTAAAAAGCTTGCAAAATAATTTTGCATAATCTTTGATCGTGTTCCTTTCTGGTTATAGAATTCTAGAACCTCAATTACAAGAGACTTCAAAAGCCCTCTAGTCCAATTAATTTAGTACATTTAAGCCAAACTTCTACTCTGAAGACTCCAACATTTTCTACAAGATCCCCAACAAGGGACCATCCCACTGTCACTTTTTAAAGGCTTCTTGTATAGGAGAATCTACTTCTGCCTGGAGCAATCGATTGCATTTTTTGGGACACCTCTGAATGGTAGGGAAAGAGAAAAGAATAAACATTTATATGATGTCTACTATATTCCAAGTAGATAGCATTACAGGGAATAGCACACTGGGCTTAGAAAAATCAGGAAGACTCATTTTCATAAGTTCAAATTTGATTTCAGATATTTATTATCTGTGTACCTGAGCAAGTCACTTAACTCTTTTGGCCTTGGTTTCTTCATCTTTAAAATGAGATGGAGAAGGAAATAGCAAACCACTCAAGTATCTTTTCCAAGAAAACCTCAAAAGAGGTCATGGAGAGTCGGACAACATTAAAATGACTCAACATTTGCTAAGCATTATGCTAAGTGCCTTCAAAAAATTCCCTTATTTGGTAGGAAGATTTCCCTTATGTTGAACTCAATTCTGTTCCTCTTAAATCTCTATGCATTACTTCTAATTCTGCTCTCTAATGCCAAGTAGAATGAATAGAATTTTGCTAGACTATCAGCTTGATTCCTCAGCCTTAACATGTTGAGCTCCTCCAGCCATTCCTTGTATAACATCATCTTACGGTCTTCACCCTTTGAATCTCTCTACTGGGTACTTTACAGCTCTTTGGTGACCTTCTTAAAATATCAATCAGTCAACAGGCATTTCATGAGCAGTTACTTTGTGCCAAGCATTGTGTTAAGCACTATAAATAAAAAGAGAAAAAAAAGTGATCCTTGTTCTAACCTCAGGTTCTAATGTAAACATTTTTTGGTTATTTTATCATTTCATTAACTCATACGAGATTCCAGTTCATTAATACTTCCAGTCTTTTTATACCAAACTTGGTATCTAGGCAAAGTGCTTTGTTTTTTTCTAAGTCGATTGAATCCCTAGAAATTTAGCTATAAGAACAGATATTTATTTCTTTTTAAATCCATCTTACTAGATTTAGCCCATTATCTCAGCTTATGGAGATCTTTTGAATTGTTGACTCAATCATTCAACATTATATATATGACAGAGGAAGGAATGGATATCATGACAGAGGAAGGAATGGATATCACAATGATATCCATTCCTTCCTCTGTCATGAGTAATCTGTATCCTATATTAACAACAAGAATCATATCATGCCTGCATTTTCTATGTCAGCTTTTGGTAGAAGGAGTTGTTGTTTCCAACTCTTTGTGACTCCACTTGGAGTTTTCTTGGCCCACATACTGAGAGGGATAAAAGTGACAAACACTCAACTCTTATTCTAAATTACAAATCTGGAGTCAGAAGATAGCGGTAAAAGGCAGTTGTTTATTCCTTTCATGAAAGGGGCACCTCATTAGTGGGCTAAGAAGTGCCAGTTGACTAGGCATAAGCAGGCAATACATACTGGTTCCTAATGCAAAACCTCTCCTCTCCACTCTGTCAGGCCCCTGCATTGGTCCTTGCTTCACAATCTAAAACATATGTGTTCTAACCCAGTTCAGGGTACAGAAGAAGTGTTATTTTAACATTTTTAAAAGATAAGGGGAGCAAATGAGTTGTTTATTGACCTTGAATCAGGGGCCTTCCTTCCTCTCTCAGTCTCTTTTCCAGGCTTATTCAGAGTCTTTAGATAAACAATTAACAAAAACTTGTTGTTGTTTTTTAATTTTAAAACAGGCCAGTCATCCTTTCTACAATTAAGCTAATTGGGTGTTAACAGGAGGTTTCACCTGGGGGATATTGGGAGTGGTATAAGCCTAAATGTTCATTTTGAGAAACAAACACATTTTATCTCACTCAATACTGCAGTAGTTTGCCACATCCTTCCCCAGCTTATTTTACAGATGAGGAAACCAAGGCCAACAGGGTTAAGTGACTTGCCCACGCACACAGACAGTAAATGTCTAAGACCATATTTGATCTAGGGAAGATGGATCTTCCTGACCCCAAGCACTCTATCTACCTCAAGGATGTGCTTGGTCTGATACTATAATCATTCTTGCAAAGGTGTCCCCTGAATAGGATGTTAAATTGAAATGCTTTCTATTAAGTTGGCTCAGGTAATCACTTACATAGAGGTAGAAGTACCTTGATTTTCCCTCTGTTGTGTTTGTCCATCATTTGCCTTCCCATTTCATGCCTTTTTTCCCCAGATAAATGACTATCCTGCTATTGCTTTGGTGCAAGGTGACTAATGGCTTTGGTCTGTAGTCAGCCATAAAAATTCTGTCCACAGAAGGTCTCTGGTGCAGTACTTTGTTAAACATCGAAACGTCTGGGCTGTTGTTCTGGGCACTGTTCAACCTGTTATTCTTTGGAATTGTCAGGCTTTTGTTGAAATGATTTGTCTCTTGTCTCCAGTCAAAAAACCTTGTTAACCATTATGTAAATTGTAATACCCTTCTTGCTCCATATAGGCCCTTACTCCATAGGGTTGTCACTTTAAAGTGCTTTTTTAAAAATGTAAGTAATTATAAAGGAAACCTGGCAGCTTGTGTATATTTAGCAATTATCTTGTTTTCAGGAGTGTATTCATTTGCTGCAGTATCCCACATATAGAATGTTGGCTGGGCGTCTGATGAAGCACTATGCTGAAATCAAAAGATCTTGGTTTAATTTTCTGCCCCGTTGCTTATTGACTTTGAGTAATTTCTTTAACCTTTTTGAATTTTAGTTGTTGTTGTTTAATCTGTAAACTGAACCTCCTGCTATTTGTTGCCTCCTTTAGCAGTGATTAGAAGGTTCAAGGTTGACCCTCTCTCTAGTTTTCAGTACAGCTTTTAACTCCCTAACTAGCTAGGTTTTAGTATTCTAGTAAAGTATTAAAAAGCCTGCCTCCTAGCAGTCATGAGCAGAATGTAATGCATTCCTGGTCAGGAAGCTGCTGTATCCCAAGCCAGATTTGGGGCAAGCCTGTTGATATTGTGTGCCTTAGGGCATCCGGAAATCTAGAGTGGAAGCAGGAGGCCTTATGTCCCAAGCTGATCTAGATAATTAACAAGATTGGAAGGGGCAGCTGGGTGGCTCAGTGGATTGAGAGCCAGGCCCAGAAATGGGAGGTCCTGGGTTCAAATTTTGCCTCAGACACTTCCTAGCTGTGTGATCCTGGGAAAGTCACTTTCCTAGCCCTTGCCTAGCCCTTACCACTCTTCTGCCTTAGAACCAATACAGAGTGTTGATTCTCAGATAGAAGTTAAGGGTTTTAAATTAAAACAAACAAACAAAAAATCCCACAAGACTGGAGAAGTGATATATCTTAGACAGTCCTGGTCATAGCTAGTTCGTTAAAATTATCATTTCCTTCCATGCATGTTTGCCAAATAGCCTCTTTACTGATGTGTTCTAGAATTTTCTTAGAAATCAAAGTCAAGTTCACTCTCCTATAATTTATAGGCTATAGTTCTTTCCCTTTAAAAAAAAGTGTGACATTTATTTTCTCCAATCTGTAGAACCTCTCCTGTTTTCCACAATCTTTCAAATGTCACAAAAGCCATCACAACTGCTAGTTCTATAGTTCATCTGGCCCAGGTGACATGGATTTATCAAAGTCATCCAGGGGCTTTCTTACTGTCTTGCTAATCATAGATATAAATTCCCCATTATTCATTTTGGTTGGAGCAGCAACTACTCCAGAAATGTTGGAGAAGATGAACACTGTCAAAAGGATTGCCTCAGGTCTGTCCCATTTTAATTGAAGTCTTATACCAAAAGTCATTCAGGGTAGAGCCAATCAAAAATGTAAATAAAATAATCAGCAATCCTATAAATTGCTTTATAGTTAGATAGTTTAAATATCAACTTCTTGGCTAGACATAACAGTAGTTAGCATAAAGTCATTTCCTTTATTTTGTACAATTTTTAATAATCATTTTCTAACATTCTGTGATCCGTGTCCTCCCCTTCCCTTCCACCTCTCCCCACTCTCAAAGATGGCTGGTATCTTGATATAATTTGTACATGTATTTTCATATGATATACATTTCCATGTTCATCGTGTTGTGAAAAAAGATGCATATTGTTTACACTAGAGAGAAATTCATGGAGAAAATAAAGGGCAGACTTTTATGTTTCATTCTGCAGTGAAGCCTTATTTTCAATGTATACATGGGAGAGTTGTTTTTTAGCATTTCTTTTATGGAGAGGAAATGAATACCTGTCCCATATCTGATTCATACTATACATTGAATAGCTTTCTACCACTCTCCTTTGAGAAAGGTAAGCCTTAACCAAAGCTAAACATATATCTTCTCTGAGATCCTGGGCTTGGGATTTTAGCAGTACTATGAAAGCCTAGCCCACTCACCTCTCATTAGAGGCCACATGGCCCTCCAGAATGAATTTGGTAGAGACTAACTGCTTGTTGTGATTAAAATTTTCTGGAGACTGTATATTAATTTATAATTATTTATTAGTAAAAGTGTGAGAGAGTAATCACATGATAACCTGATCATTCTTAATTAATGTTTGCCAAAAAGTAGATCCACTCATAAGAATCTCCAGCCCCCCACTCAAAAAAAGAGAACAAGCACCTCCTCCATTTTCTTTTTTTATAAGGTCAATGACATCACTACTTCTGCACCTCTTCTGGACACTAGGAGGCACAGGGGAGTTGGGGCTAGCCTCTTCCAAGAGCCGGAGTGCCACAAGACCACTTGGCATCCTTCCTTAGTACAGACACACACCCAAAGGGTGGGGCTGGTATTGATCAAAATGGGTTTTCAGATGGAATAAGAAGGTCCAGTTTATATTGAATTCATACATTCCTAACTTCAAAGAAGGAGGGCCCTTTAGAGAGAAGTAGGTGCATAGAGCAGTGAGCCCAGCAGTAGTTGTGTATTCTTAGACAAAGTTTAAAATGAGAGAAGCTTTTTGGATTCATTAGGATTCATTTCTGGACCTAAACTTTATAACCTTACATTACTATTTTTATTTCTGTTGGAAAGAAAAGATTATATGGTAAATAGCTAAATTAAAACTCAGAGAATGTAGAAGAAATGAGCAATTTTGCCTGAAGTGATAGCGATTTTAGGGGTGGCAGAAGGGATACCTAAAAATGTTAGACAAATGTTCTTTCTCTATTTTGTTCTGAAATGGAATTTTCCTATATTTAAGGTTTACATGATTCTTAGATTCTCATCTGAGGAGTATAAAATTGCAATGCTAATGAGTAAAATTATGGTGCAAGCAATTTGAAAATATAAAATGCTACATAAATGCTGATTTTTATGGAAATTTGCATAGTCTTTTCCTCTCAGAAAATTGTAAAACTAACATTTCTAGGGCTAACATAGTTCAAGCTGCTTGCATTTATGATTTTTAATAAGCTCTTCTGGAGATCAAAGACAGGAAAAGCTTTGGAGTACTTTTTTTTCCCTTATGGATAGTTACATAGCCGAACAGAATTTTTTTAAATACTATGATAATTATTAATATGTGTCTCCCCTCTATTTTTCAAAGTACACTGACTTGCAGATCTGATTTCTTTATTCTTGGTACATTTCTTCATGGAAAGGACTGTACACGATAAGCTTTACCAATGAGAAACAGATGCGTTGGCATTAAATTAGCCTGTCATTTAGCAGGTACAATAAAAGAGTAGCCAAGTCTGACCTTGCCTCTTGTACTTTCTTTCCTGATTTTGATTTGGTTTTACTTCAAAGGAGAATAGGTGTCTTGCTGCAGGGTTAAAGAAAAAGTTAATGAATGATATTGAGTAAATGATATCATGAGAGAATTTGACGGGCCATTATTCATTTATGTACTGATTCCTTTGAAGTTGTGTGTGTGTGTGTGTGTGTGTGTGTGTGTGTGTGTGTGTGTGTGTGTGTGAGAGA